>NC_050574.1:303472646-303779646 GCF_011100635.1 Trichosurus vulpecula | reverse complement strand
CAGTCCCAACTTTCATTTGCTTTGTGTAAAATCTCTACCTTTACCGTAATTGAGCTAGGAAGTCCTATTGTAAAACACCAACTTAGAGGGAGGCATAGTCACATCTACTCATTAGGCTTCCTCTTGCCTTTGCAAGTCATAGAATTAGGCACCATTAAATTCCAACCCGCATTAGCTGTGTAGTTAAATATTTACTGTCTCTGTAGTTTGGAGGGTAAGAGTAAAGCTTAAGGAATGCTACAGATTGACTCTCTACAAGGAAACACTGTTATAAGGAAGGAAAGGAACAGATAACCAGAACTACAGTATTTTTGTCCTCCTAAAAGGCCAAACCTGTATGCTTTTTCATGGGTTTAGGAGACTCCTGTATTAATTAATATTATCTCAATAAGATTGTACGCTCTTTCAGGAGAGAGTTAAGTACTCACACAGTGTCTTGTGTACAATATGCATTCAGTAATTTCTTAAATATTTATGGATTTGAATTGAGGGTGGTCGTCTCTTGGGCTCCATTTCCATATTAGTCACTAAAATACAATATATTCGTCATCTGCCGCCATGTAACTTGAGTTCACTTTCTTTTTTTTGGCCACTTTTAATTTTTTCCACTTAATAATTTTTTCCCAATTACATGTAAAGATAGCTTTCAACATTCACTTTTATAAGATTTTGAGTTCCAAATTTTTTTCTCCCTTCCTTCTCAAGAAGGCATGTAATCTGACATAGGCTATACAGGTACAATCATATTAAACATATATCCACATTAGTCATGTTGTGAAAGAAGAATTAGAATAAAAGGGGGAAAACCATGAGAAAGAAAAAACAAAAAAAAGCGAAAACGATATGCTTCGATCTGCATTCAGACTCCACCCTTCTTTCTCTGGATGTGGATAGCATTTTCTATCATGAGTCTTTTGGAATTGTCAAACATCATTGTATTGCTGAGAAGAGCTAAGTTTATCAAAGTTGATCATTGCACAATATAGCTTTTACTGTGTACAATGCTCTCCTGGTTTTGTTCATTTCACTTAGCATCAGTTCATGTAAGTATTTCCAGGGATTTTCTGAAACCTGCCTGCTCATCTTTTCTTATGGAACAATAGTATTCCATTACATTCATATGCCACAACTTGTTCAACCACACCCCAATTGATGGGTATCTCCTCAATTTCCAATTCTTGGCCACCACAAAAAGAGCTGCTATAAATATTTTTGTACATGTGAGTCCTTTTCCCCTTTTCATTATCCCTTTGGGTTATAGACCTAGTAGGGGTATCGCTGGATCAAAGGGTATGCACCATTTTAGAGCCCTTTAGGCATAGTTCCAAATTGCTCTCCAGAATGGTTGGATCAGTTCACATTGAGTTCACGTTCTTAGTTATGTACACGGGAATGATATTTCTTGCCACCATTTTTTTATAGCACAATAACACTGACATGAAACAACCTGATGCGACTACCTAAAGGAAAAAGGTAGTCCCAATCAGCACAAAATATCCTTTGCATTTGGTTTGTATTTCAGATTTCATACTTAATCTGAAAGGTGCATTACTCAGCATCTTTTCTCCTACCATTACTTGGTGGGGAGGGAAGGTAGAGAAGAGAACACTGTTCATGTTTGGTTTTGAATGTTCCCTTGAAAAAAGGAGAAAATACAGTGTCGGCACCAAATCTGCGTTTTCAATGGCCCCAAAATACACTTGGGTCACTGCCACTCTTTGCTCTGTTCTAACAGTGTTCTCCGTGGCCAGATATTCCTTACCAAGTAAACAATGTCCCATCACCGAGTTACAACAGCTCTCCAAACAGCTTCAGCCTGGGAGATGGGTACGTCTGGAAATTCCTTCCTTGGGATTATGTGGAAAGATATTGGAGGTTTATTTCTTCATCTTCATTTGTCTCTTTTGTAGAGATGGGTTTGAGAATGGTTGAGTCAAAGTATTGTATTACTCTTATTTAATGGCTAATAAAAGGGACAAGTAGATATTGCTTTTTAGTTTTTGGAGCCTATTTCAGCATGATGAGGGACATCAAAAACCTTAGGAAACGCAGAGTCCAAGTATACTTTAAGATGACATATAGACTGCTAGTCATTGACTGACTTGGATCATTTGTGCTACATATTTATGGCATTAATTAAATAAGGTCCGTGGGAAAATAGACCCCAAGCTCTACTTCTGTCACTAACGATGGGCTTTGAATCCTTAACATTTTGCTCTCCCTTAGGACAGGTATTGGAGACAATGTGATAAATAATAGGAAGAGAGTAGTTAACTAGAGGTTAGGGGACCTGGGTTCTAGTCCTCTATCTAACACTGGGTTACTGTGGCTCTAGCTATGTGACTTTGGGGATGTTGATCAACCTTTCAGTGCTTTAGTTTTCTCACCTACAAAATAGAGTTGGACTGAATGGTTTCTATAGTTCCATTCATCTCTAAAAATGCCTGGTAGTTCACTGAACATCCCCAGTCATGGATCCATTTTCCTGGTTTTTGAATTGCTATCCTAGAATTTGGACTGAGTTTCAGTTTTCTCATTTCCTGATTTCCAACTTGCTGGGACTATGAAGCCCAGAGAATGATGTTTCTGTCTCTCTGGATTCATTTCAGGATTGGAATAGATTGGCTATGTGTAGAGGAAACTATAGTGCAAGAAGTAAGTGTGCCCAAATAGCTATTTGTGTCAGGAGATCAAACTCTAAAATTTAAAATCTGTATGATCTTTTGGGGGTCTGTGTTAAGAAGGAAGGCAGTGGTTTTCTACTAGAGAAACTGGTTTGACCACAAACTTGGCCTTTTTCATTTGATGCTGAGACAAGGAATTCAAGAAGAAGAAGCATGATGCACAAAATTCTACATACAGAGGAATAAATAAGGGGATAGTTATTTTCATTGTAAGAGAATTTCATATTGGTGGAAGACCTTTGACTTCCCTTGTCATGTTAGCATAGAATTAAAAGGTCTAAAATTCAATTTACATGTCCAGAAACAGGGCATTTATGAGAGAAATTTTATAGCTTGATGCAATCCAGACCCAAACAAACAGAACTAGAATCTCAGTGTGCCTCAAGTATCTGTAACTTGATTACCTGGGCCTGGGAGGGCTTATCCATTTGACTTAATTTACCAGCACCTTCTGCCAAATACCAAAGGGTTAATTCAGGATTTTGATTCGTACTTCAAAATAAGATACTTTCAAATGAGAAAAACACTTTAAAGTATTAAGAAATACTTTAAAGATACTTTAAAATGAGAAAAAAGATCCATACTTTAAAATCAGTTCTCTCTGACCACACACACACACACACACACACACACACACACACACACACACGCGCCAAAAAAGAAAAAAGAAAAAAAAAGAATTCACTTTTGTGAGAAAAATCTTTTGGTCTCATTTTATTTAAAGTAAGCCCTACTTAAAAACAATACTGTTATCAAGGTTGATGTGCCTGATAGGAAAGATAGATCTTAGTTAATTCTTTAGAAAGCACAATAGTTAGATAACTAGTATGCTGTACTGTGAGGATTTGCCCTAATGCTTTTTTTTTTCCTAATCTTATGCAAATTTTTTAGCAACAGTTCTCCAACTCACCAAGTGGAGCCTCTGCCTATCAGCAATGATGTAAGTATTTGAGATCATTTTAATGTGCTGCTTTTCTCTTTTAGGACACTGATCGAACAGTTCATTTCAAGGCCTCTTATTCTTTTTGCAATGTAGCACCTCCTTCCTTCCGCTTCTATTCAAGATGCCCAGCAGTGGCTTTACCGCAATAGGTTTTCTCCATTCTGTAGACTCTTCTCAAGTTTCTCTGGTGAGTTAAATGGTTCCCTATGTACTTTCCTCGGGTGTATGTAGATTATTTTTGTAGTTATAGAATGCATTATACATGCTATGATATCAATCACAGCATTTCAGAGTTGGAAGAGGTCTCAGTGCCATATCCCATCCCTACCCCCAAAAGAACCCTTATTGTACCCTATCTGGAAGATACTTAATCTTAAGGTACTTAAAGACTTCCAGGGAAGGAAAAACTTGCAACAAATCAGGAGCAGCACACAAAGGGTTTAGGGATAACCCAGAAATATGACCTTCTGCAGGGAGGTGCATTCTTCCATCTGTTCTCTGGAGACAAGTCATTATTTTTTAAGCAGCACTGATTTGTTGTTCTTTAAGTTTATATTGTTGTAGTCATTGCATGTGTTATTTTCTTAGCCCTACTTATTTCATTCTGTATCATAGAAGGGTAGCCATATTTCTCTGAATTTATATAGTTTCCGTTTCTTAGGGCACGATAATATAGACAAGAAGTAATAACAGTAAAAGAAAGCTTACATTTCAAACTGCTCATCACATAGTGCTTCAAGGGTCTTTGAAGGTAGATGATGGTGGCTGAAAAAAAGACATTGAGAAAAGTTTGGATAAAGTCATGGGTAAATGATACATAATTTACCCTATTTCTTGGTACCTCCCCTGGAACTCTATATCACCACCCTTCAAAAACAGAGTCCTGCTTTGAATGGAGCATAGGACTAATCCAGAGGATATTTCTTTCTTTTTTTAATTAATTTATTTTTAGTTTTCAATATTCACTTCTATAAGATTTTGAGTTTCAAATTTTCTCACTCCTCCCTCTCCTCCCCCCTCCCCGAGAATACTTCTTAAGATATTATCTTTGTTACTTTTATATATGCTGAAATTATTCTTTGCCTCATTCCCCTCTAGACTTTTCCCCTCCTCAGGTCTTTTTATTTCCTCCTATTCCAAAGATTCTAAACATTTAGAGAGTAGTTAATTTCTATGTAATGTTCCTTAATTGTGTTGTATGTATATTCATGTCCACTCAGATTGGACCAGACGCTGCGCTCAGCAAATCCTTGTGGAATTAAAGAGAATTGCATTGCAGTAAAGGGAGTTGTCATTAGATGAATTCTATTTAAGGGCATAAATCTTCTCTCTGGTGTGTCTGGAGAATTTTAGGCTTCACCTCTGTGTTCCTTCTCTGTCCTCCTTTCTCTACAGTTTTCTCAGTGCTGATGAATGGTGTCTCCTTTATGTAACTGTCCACCTGTGGGACAAACTCGCCCTCTTCTTATAAACTTTTTCCCTTAGAACTTGTTTGTGTATAGTCTTATGTTCGGTATTGTCTTCTCAAGTAGACCATAGGCAGTTTGCAGAGAAAGGATTGTGCCATGTTGTTCTTTGTATTCCACAAAATGTCTTCTTAGCTTGGTCCCTTGTGTGTAGCAGGTACTTGGCCAATAATAAGATCCATAAAGAAGGAGATTCTCTGTGCTCATTATAAGAAATCCATTCCTAAACCTAAAGATTAAAATTTGTAGCTAACTTTTTCAGTTATATTCTGCCTCCCTGGTATTAGAGAAAAATTAGGTTGGCTACAGAAAGACTTATGGCTCCTTCCTGGTTTTTTGTTTTCTTTAACTTGTGGGTGCCTGTTCTTTAATGTCTAGGTGCTGACTTACTAAAAATGTCCAAAGAAGATTTTGTTCAAATCTGTGGCCCTGCTGATGGGATCCGGCTCTTCAATGCCATCAAAGGCAGGTGTGTGATTATTTCAAACTAACACATCAGGAGCAGTTAGAAATTGCAATACCTTTTGAAGATTTCTGGAGCTTTTATCGTTGGTGTGAACAAAACCATGTACCCTGAGCCTGCCTATATACAAACTGGGGAAGCTGGTTGGTCTAGGACTGGGAAGTTCCAGGGCAGAACTGATGCTTATATTGACTGTTTCTTTGCTCCAAATTTGACTTCAGCCTTTGTCACCCTTTTTTGCTGCCCTACACTATTTTTTATCCAGTTGCTCAAATGTTATGTCATTGTTTCTGGGCTCTTCTCCCTCTCCAGGCCAGCTTTATGCAGTGGTGGTGACCTAAAGGGCAAATATACTAGTCCTTTAGAAGCTCTTTGGTTCCTCCCTGTTGTCTTTCTGCTTCAGTTTGGGACTTATGTATCTGTAGATGTGTTTGTTTGACAATTAGGAATCTGGACAGTTGGCTCACTCATGGGACATGTAGCAAGATAGTTTGGGCCACTTATTTTCTAAGCAGGGTCACTCTTAAGCCATTCCAGAGAGATGGGTATCTGTCTCCTGTTGCCAACTCTCTTCACAGATAGAAGTTCAACGTCCTTCTACTACTTAGCCACTTAAAATAATCCAGTTGTCTTTTTCTTTTCTCTCTCAGTCCTCTCCAGGACATTTTAAGTCTTTTTGCTCTTGTTCTCCCTACTGTGGTAACAGAGAATTAAATTAACTCACCACCATCTCCTCTACATTTGTTATTGGTTTTTTGTTTTGTTTTGTTTTGCTGATAGAAATGTAAGGCCAAAGATGACCATCTATGTGTGCCAGGAACTGGAGCAGAACAGGTCTCATCTTCAGCAGAAGAGAGAAGGTGGTGACAGCAATTTGTGTGGTAAGTTGGTTTGGAGGGGCTGAGCAGTTTGACTAGAGATTCTCGTTCATCATCTTCATCTCTTTAGACAAAGGGCAGTTTGTGAGCGGTGTGGCAAGTGTAGATGGAATAATGAGATAAATAAGCACAGGCAGAGGATTGTTCTTTGGCGTGGTATTCTGGAGAAGGAAGTCTATTACTGGGGGCAAAAAAAGTCATCTCCAGGAGGATTTTATCTGTTTTCTTTCCTTAATACTTAAGTCTTATGTCATAGGAAGTCTTATTAAATGTAGTTTCATGTGGTCTTAAGATTGTTAAAGCCAGAATGGCCTTTAAAAGACTTCAACCATTTTACAAGTTAGGAAACTAAAAAAGCAGGTCAGAAAGTTAGATTGCCTTAGATAGAGGCGCAGTAAGCATTCACAATCCTCTTGGTAACGTTACAGACCAGGAGAGAATTTTCAAGTTCATACCTACTCATGAGAAAAGTCATTACTAAATCCAGCTATGTGTACAGGGCAGCTAGGGAGTATAGTGTAGATAGGGCACTGGGCCTGGAGTCAGGAAGACCCATCTTCCCAAGTTCAAATCCAGCCTCAGACACTTACTAGCTGTGTGACCCTGGCAAGTCACTTAACCCTGTTTGCCTCAGTTTCCTCATCTAAAATGAGCTGGAGAAGAAAATGGCAAACCACTCCATTATCTCAGCCAAGAAAACATCAAATGGGTTTGCAGAGACATCACCAAAATGACTCAACAACTATGTGTTTATGTATGTTTGGCGACTGCACCAGAGTTTAGGTATGCTTGCTGGCATGTTCTGGAGTGTGGGTATTGGAATTTATGTGTATCAGGCTATGTATGTGCTGTTGGTATATGGATGTGTATTTATACTGGGAGGTATTTCAGCCTGTGTGTTGGGAATCACTTGTGTGTTGAACTGTAGTTGGTGAATTAGGGTATGTACTTTTTCAGGGCATATATTGAGATATCTGTGTGTGTATTGAAATACATATGTTTTGGTCTTGGAAAAAATAAACAAGTTAGGAAACTAGCCCCTTAAATGTCATTGTGGCCTACCCAAGGTCACATATCTAGTGAAGTTTGGGAATCAACCTTGGGGCTCTTGAGCCTCAGGTCATTGTTCATTTCATTGTAATATATGAAGAATATGTGGTCCATTACTATGTTCTAGTTAATGAAGAAGCTTATAAAAAGCTCATGAAGAAAATGATGCTTAATTGGTATATTCCTGGGAACAGAGCAATGGACTATCGACACTGCCTAGTTGTTCCCCCAGATTTATAATCATCCTCCTTGAATTTGACAGAAATCTGTGGACTGTTCATTTTAAGTGAGCTTCATTTTTCTCCCACTACAACAGTGGCAAGGCTAAAGGGAGGTTAGTTGTGGGTTTGTAGTTGAATAAACATGTAGGAACACATAAGCCACAATGGTTAAACTTCCTAAGAAGTATTAACAACTATTATGCTCAGATCATCTCTTCCAACCAGGAGAATCCCCAAAGTGGCCCTTTCTAGTTAGGGACCTCATTTCTGTACCCCATCAATGATGAGCCATTTCCCTTTGACTTAGAAATGACAATTGACTAGTTGCAATGAGCTGCAAGAAAAAGGGACAGAAAGGTGTTTGTTAATTCTTAAAGAGGTACACTGGAACTTTTACGTGTCTCCATTTATTGAAAGTGGAATTCAGGTTAAAACATGCTCTTCTTGGACCCCATTTATGAAGTTGGGGAAGGGTGAGTTTCTTAAAATGTGACAAAGGACATGTTATCACATGGCTTAAACTGTAAGGCAAACATACGGATTGGGCCCTAAGGTTGTTGTACATTTTTGTCCCAAAGTTTATGCTTGATAGGCTTCTTTGACCTCTTATAGTCATTGGTGTTGAGTAAGGTGCCCAAAAAGTAGATTTTCTTTTTCTTCCACCAGTCTCACTGACTAGTTGAATAAAGACAGGTAGTCCTGATAAATACAGGGACTTTGCAGCTAAACCAGACGTGGATCAGAAGCCCTAGATTACTACAGTTTAAAGAGTAGTTAAATATTGGAAAGCCAGTTGTTTGCTCTAGCTTATGTGCCTTCCTTGTTGAAATATATGGTTGACATTCAAGTAACTTTATGGCCCTTAGCCAGTTAATGTAATACAACTATTTCTGGAGTTCTGGAGGTTGGCTGGCCTTTCACCTCTGTATTTTCAGAGTGGCAAAGTAGCTACCAGAAATGTTTGGTGTTAAAATTTTCAAAATAGTTCATGTACTCTATGAACAAAAAGCATTTTTTTTTAAAAACCCCAATAACCTTTTTATATTCTCATTTCATCTGTTGTAATCTAAAAGATGGAGCTAGAAAGAATCTTCTATATATAAAAGAAGATAGAAAAGTAACCAGCCGTGGTGAGGATGGTACATGCCTGTAATCTCTGCTGCTGAGGAGGTTGAGGCTGGTGGATCCATGGAGGCTGGAAGCTTTGAACAGCGGTAGGGCTGAAGGCCAATTGAATGTCTGTGCTAATTTGGGCACCAATATGGTGAGCCCTAGGGAGAAGAGGGCTGCCAGGCTACCTAAGGAGAAGTAAACCAGCCAGTTTGGAAAGAAAACAGGTTAAAGCTTAAAGGTTCCCTGCCAGCCAGCAGTGGGATTAGATGAAGTAAGGAAATCCAGCCTCCAAAAAAAAAAAAAAGTAACTGACTATCATGCTTAACAAATGACCACAGATAAATTCTTATCTGAGTGGTAGGCAGGGAGATAACTTGTCTTTTTTAGAATGTGCTTTTATCTTTTTTTTTTTGCATTTAAAAATGTTTTATTGAAGCTCTCTCTTTAAGTACGGATCATACCTACTTTTCTCTTCCTTCTGAGAAGCCTCTCTTTTAAAAAAAGTTTTTTGTAACAAAGTGGAGGTGATGAGAGAGATAATATCAGTGCCTGTTATTTATGTATCAGCTAACATTTCTATAGGGCTTTCAAATTTACAAAGCCTTTTACATATGTTATTTCATTTGATTTCACAGCAGTCCTACAAGGCGGGTGCTGACATTGCTCCCATCTTATGAATGAGAGAACTCTGGCTGAGAGTGGTTAAGTGACTCGCTTACAGTCAGGCACACACAGCTAATAAAATGGTAGAGAATTTGAATTAGGATCTTCCTGACTCTCAAGTTCAGTCCTCAGTCTACTGTGCCCAGCTCCCTTGGAAAATGGTTTTAAAAGTCTAAAATTGTCATGAACGTGAAAGGCATTATTCATCAAAGAAGGATTCTGTATAACCAAGCAACTTTCACATCCCCTTGAATGACCCAGAGTAAATGCTCTTTTAATTAGATTACAGCTTCTGTAATAAACCATGCAATTCTTATCCTTTATAACCTAAAGTACCTGCTTGGGTGTTGTTTGCATTGCAGGGGAGGAGTATAAGAAGGGAACAGGAAAGCTGAACTCTTTCCAGGGCTTTTGTTTGGCCATCAAATATTATTTTTTTTATGATTTCTTTGACTCTCCTCCCACCCTCCCCGCCCCCAACCTTCCAAATTATCCATTAAGTGAAACAATATAAAATCATCTAGAAACATGGTGGAAAAAGTCAGAATGGTTTATTCATGTCCCTTCTCCTTTCTCCTAATTTGTTCTCTTGCTAATTTGCAACAAGGATGGGCAATGACTCTCTGTCATGTATTATATCCTGTAGCCCAGGAATATTATATCTAGTAATAAACTCATTATAACCATATTCCACTACAGGAAGCAATTTGGAGGACCATTCTTTGGTGCTATGTGGTAATGTGGTTTATATTTTTGGCAGGAAGCATTCTTTTTAAAAAAATTTTATTTTGTACCCATCACCCTCCCCCATGAGTGAAGTAGAACAGAAAAAGTGATTGTATATGGAACTATGAATCTCCATTATATATAACTAGCTTTAAATATATATATATATATATATATAAATGTAAAAAATATATATACATACATATAGTGTGTATATGTTTCTTCACCCTGTTTATTTCAAAGCTGTTCTGTCTGTATGTGTTTTTCTGTCTGAATCTGCTTCTGTTCTTTTCTGTAGATTTTCTTTTTAATGTTTCATTGACTTTTTATTTTTGTTTTTGACAATATTTTTGCTTTCCCTCTTTACTCCTTCCTCCATTGAAAAAGAAAAACAGAGCCTTGATAATGAATAAGCATGAGCAAACAAAGCAAACCCACCCATTCGCCATGTCTGAAAATGTAGACTTCTTTGTGCAGTGTCAAGTCTAGCCTCTCTCTGTGAGGAGGGTGGGGAACTTGTGTTCATCATTATTCCCCTGGAATTGTGATTGGCCATGGCATTGCCCAGTGTTCTTAAGGCTTTAAAAACATTTTTTTTTACAGTGTCGTTTTTATTACATAAATCAGGGCTGTCCAAAATGCGGCCTGCCTACAAGCAAGAAATTTACAGAAATGCTTTAGTAAATGAAGCCAAGCTACCGCAGAGCTCTCACTAAATGGCAAATCAAAATATATTGTCTATTATTTCAATAAAAACCTAAGGTTGGATAGCCCTGACATAAGTGGTTCTCTTCATTTTGCTCAGTGTCCATCCTTTAAAATAGAAAGGCAAGGTATTTTTTTCCATGGATCTGTGGACTTCTGCTAACTTAAGGAATTAGCTAGAAGTAGTTTATTCCTTAGAGAGCAAACTTTTCAAAAGAGCTAGCTAAAAGTATTTTTTGTTTCTTCTCTCTTCAGTGTACCATGCTATCTTTTTGGAAGAGCTGACCACTTTGGAGCTAATTGAGAAGATTGCAAACCTCTACAGCATTTCCCCTCAGCATATTAACAGAATCTACAGGCAGGGACCAACGGGGATCCATGTAGTGGTGAGCAATGAGGTAAGGACCATCTGACACTAGGTATCAGAGTTCAGCAGCTGCCTGACCTTTATTCCTCTTAAGTTAGGGTGACCTTTGGACTGTGGTGAGATCCTGGACAAAGTTGCCTGAAATAAAGGTAGGGGGGAGGTAAATACAGGGTGTAGGCATGATTACAGCCAACTTTTTTCTTTTTAGAAATGATAATGGTTATTATTTCAATATAGAGTGATCCTTCAGAGACCTGGGCTTGTTTAGGGAGAAAGTTTGCCTTACCAAACTTAGAAACGGAACATTTATTGCCATTTCACATGGGATTTTCAGCACCCCATCTACTCAAAATCCTTTCCCTCAAAACCCAATGGTTTGTGAGGTAGGCAGGGCATGAAACCTTAAATGACTTGCCTGGGACCATATGGCTATCAAGGAAAAGTACAGAGATCTTGAATGTCAGGCCACTTCTCTTTGCATTATACCACATTGTCTCTTACACAGGAAAAATCCGATTTACAATAAAAGGAAGTATAAGGCAAAGTGTGAAAATGAATGGTATGGCCATTAAGTGCTATCTATCTAAATTTTAAAGAAGAAGAGCTTACTCTCTTCCTGTAAGGGGTGGTCAAGTCAAGTTTCATTGAGGAGAATGCATTTAAGCTTGGCCTTGAAGGGTGAGTAGGATTTTCATGGGCAGAGAAGATAGCCCAGCCTAGAAGGTGGGACACTGGAACTGAAGTGGTCCTTTTAGCAACTTAACACCGATGGATTGAGCTGCTGTGAAGCAAACAATGGAGCTCAGTTCCCAGTTTTAATTGGGATTACTTGGGATTTCAGCATCAAGACAATATGGTGTAGTAACAAAACCACTAGTCCTGGACGTGGGAGATTGGGTTTGATTCCCACCTCCAATATTTGTTAGACTCTGCCTAACTTACCTTTTCTGACCTTCAGACTCTTTGTCTGCAATATGGGAATAATAAAATTTGCACCATCTTCATCAAGGTTTTTTTTTTTTTGAGGAAAGTGCTTTTATAACCAACATTTATATCATAGTATTTTATTATTGCCCACATGAAAATTTAAATACGTAGGCTCTTTTGGCCAGCATGTGTCCATAACATCAATTAGTCCTTATGTAGGTTGCAGAGGAAGCTAATAGCCAAGGATTTATATAGGGCTTTACAGTTTGGAAAGCCCTTGACATGTCCTATCATTTGAATCTCACAATTAGATGCTGCTTTTATCCCCATTTTATGGTTGAGGAAACTGAGGCTGAGAGAGGTTTAGAAAGTCAAACAAGGAGTAAGTGTCTAGGGTAGGATTCAAGTGGGAGTCTTCCTGAAACCAAATCCAACATTCTCTCTGTTGAACCACTGAGCTAGCTTCCATGCTTGATGCTGACTACTTGGGGCAAAAAGAAAGAAGACTGCAGGCTGGATGACTGAAGATGTGGCTCTTGGCCATGCAGGATAATTCTAGAATAAGAAAGTCTGCAAGGTTGTGGAGATGAAGCAAGTCCAGGAGGAGCCCCAGTCTTTGGCTTTTAAGAACAAATCACCATTTATTAAGACCAAAAGCAAAAAACCCAACACCCAGACCCTGCAATTGTATGAGCTACAGTCCTGGAAGGAAATTCATTGAATAACATCTTGTTCAAAGCTTAGACCCAGCTGGTTAAAGCAAGTGAAACAAGGCAGAATTCAAATGTGGCCTGGATTTAAGCAGGCAGTGCGTATTCTGCAAAGGCTTCTTGCCTTTTTTTCCTGATTAAGTGAGAAACTTTCAACTCTAATCATCTCAAAATGCTTTGAGGCAGCCCTGGTAGGGAATTGCTTTGGCTCCTTTAGGAGTAAGGGGACTAAATGAAATACTTAAGTTACTGATTAACACTGTATATGGCTTTATTTGGGGGCTTTCATGGCCATGCAGCAGGACAGCCAAAGTAATAGATGGAGCAAACAAGAGGAACAGAATAAACATACTTCATGCATCATTAGGCACCTGAATTGGGTATATGTGTGTGGTGGGGGGTGGTCTGGGGGAGGGGATCCTGGGGAATAATCAAGTCCAAATTATCATATTCGCATTCTTTGGTTGTTGCATTTTTAGTCAGAGAGTTTTGTGACCCTTTTAAAAAGTTTGTTGTAGATTTAAAGCATTAATGGCAGAATGCCATTTTGCCCTTTTAAAGATTGGACTGGTGAGGCTCGGAGAAAGAGAGTAAACTTGCGTAGTAACTAAGCATGGAATCAATATTCAGATTCTCAGTTCATCAGAATAAATGGTGTAGGCTGTCTCCTTCTTATGCATTGATGTCTGCCATGTACATCCCTACCCTTATGTTAGCTGACATACAGAGTTATCACCTACTTGTAAGATTGTAAGATCCTTGAGTTTAGGGATAATTTCTGTTCCCAAATGTGCTCCTTGGTTACCCAGTTCATTATTTGGTCTCCTTATGGGTAAGTAAAGACTGATGGAATAGAGAAGGTCCAAGGGCCTGGATGAGCATTTAAATTCAGAAATGATCACAATCCTTCCCCAGACCCCAATGCATCTTAACCAGGGCCATGTTATCGAAGGCTTAACCTCTTTGCGCATCATCTCTGGTTCTACACCTTGCTCCATAGAGATAACAATTTTAATATTTCTCTTGTTGAGGGTTGGGTACTAGACCCATTACTTGATTGGTATAGGGATTTTGAATTAGGAAATTCCCTTTACCAATGAAGGTCAGAGCTTTCTGTGCAGTTTATATTATTAGAGAATTGCCTGGAAGACTCGGAGGTTAGGTGACTAGTCCAAGGTCACACAGCCACTCTATCAGAAGTCACTTAACCTCTTAGCATCTCTGCTGCGTCCCTAGTATGCTAAGTTAAAACCAAATCTACATAGGTAGAAGGACATTTGTCCCCACGTAGAGTTGTCCATACCACTAAAGTCACTGCAGCCTCCTTCCCCCACCAAAAAAAAAATGACATTGTAAATTCCTTGAGAGCAGGATTGGATCTTAGTTATTTTTGTTTACTTAACAGTGCTTGGCAAAGTGCATTGCCCATAACTGGTGCACAGTATTTTGTTATGTGAATGAATGAATATTACGTTGTGGGGAAGGAAAGAATTGGGACTGTTTGGTGTATGAGTAGTGCGTGAGCAAAGCCAGGGCCTGACAGCAAAAATGAACTTGGGAGTAGCATAGTGGAGCATCAGCCATACTTTGGAGGATGACCTGAAGGAGGTGATGGGAGATGGCATTTTAGGAAAAGCGAGAGTCTGGTGACTTGGCTGGAGGGAGGATGTTCCCAGCGGAGGTTGTGGGAGCTTGAACGTTACATTTCCTTGTTCATTATTCCATGGCGAAGCTCTCACTCTGGGCAATTAATTCTACCATTTACCGCAGCTCTACATATGCCACTTTTGGAGAACCTGGAAATGGAAGAAGGTCTGTGACAAAGCACTGAGCTCATGTCTTTCCCTCTAGGCCGACTTGATTTAAATGGCATCGTTGGAACCTGCCAGGGCATTTGCTTAATGTCCATTGTTGGTGATGAGGAATTAAAGCCTCTCTGATAGCAAACAGCAGGCAGGGGAATGTTTGGGAATTTTTTGTGGCTGTGCTTGAATTCTTTCATTGGACAGCTTGGTGGCCCTGATGTAAATGGATCATATTTGTTCAATTCAGACCTTAAATTGAAGCAGCAGAGAACAAATCTGGTTTTTTAAGTGGCTACAGCTTTATTGTTGCAGCATTTTCTCCTCTTGGGTGTAGGTTTGCCATTAGCTTCTTCTTTGGGACTCTTTACTGCTTTTCTCAGTGGAGAAAAACGCTAGAATTGTCCTCTATAACTGTGTGTGTGGTGGTAGTGGTGGTGATGGTGGTGGGTGTGTGTGTGTGTGTGTGTGTGTGTGTGATGTTACAGAGCAATTTAATGCTTGCAAAACACTGTCCATGTATTATCTCATTTAATCCTCGCAACAACCTTGGGAGATAGTTGCTATTATTATCCCCTTTTACAGATGAGGAAACTGAGGCACAAAGAGTTTAAAGTGTTAGGGTCACACAGCTAGTGTCAGCAGTAGGATTTGAACTCAGGTTGTTCTGATTCCAAGTCTAGGACTCTGACTATCATCTACCTGCCCCAAAACATAATCATGGAGATTTCCGTTATCATTTATATGCTTCCTTCTTGGGAATCTTGATTTGTACATCTACATACAGATAGCTAAGATTTTTGTGCATGGTCATTACTACAAAATGGAAGGTTAGCTATCTCTCTGGGTTTTGTCCTACATATCTGGGTTGCTGATAGAAAGGTGCCATTTTTTTTCTTTTTTTGTCTTTCAGATGGTACAAAATTTCCAAGATGAATCTTGTTTTGTTATCAGCACATTAAAAGGTATGACTTCTTTTATCTTAAAAAAAAAATCAAAGTACTTTTGATTGCAGTTTAATGGTCAGAAGAAATAGCTAGGGCATATTGAAATTGGGAACAAGGAATGACACCTACCTAGCTAGGTCTGAGACTCCCTCTCGTGAGAGATCTGGGGTGTGTGTGTGTGTGTGTGTGTGTGTGTGTGTGTGTGTGTGTGGTGGGGGAGACACATGGTGTCAGTGGGTTTGTCCTGGTAAATACTACCAGGGGAGAAAGGAGCTCCATGTAGAAATTTAGTTAGGTGAAATTGTGTTGACCCAAATGAAACTTCTAAAATTTGAGAGAGGGCTTAGGAAAAGAATTTTTCATTCTTCCCTGGATATCAGAGTGTCTTTGTGAACTTGAAAATAGTAGATAGAGATAGAAATACATGAAATAGTTCCTTTGAATGAAATTTGAGAGAATAGAAACAACTATTCAAAATATGGGCTTACACGTGTAGCTTTCTAATGATGAATCCATCCATAAGTGACCTGAAGAAACCAATCACGTGTTTATTTCCACAAATCATGACATTAGCTTGAGAAAAGTCACAGCTTTGTTATTTGGTGGACTTCTTCTGAATCAAACTCGTGGGTGCTAAGAACCCTCCATGTTTGTTTTGGTTTTTTACCTGCAAGATCCTCTCTTAGGAATAGGTTAATTAAAATAGCCTGGAAATAAATGTCTTATATTTTCAGAGGTTTGACTCTGAACAACCAACAGTCCTCTTATTTTGGTAAAGCCACACTATTGTGCTTTTAATGCCTGAGAGGGAGGGCCATTCCAGTGATGACATCGGAAGCTCCGCAAGCATCTGTGAGATGATCCGAGAGACAACATTGGAAGTACATTTAGGAGCTTCCTGCAAATCCTTGTTATTTACTACAGCATGGCAAGAATAATTTTTTAAAAAAGAACAACAAAAAAAGCTCCAGCAAATGAAACTATATATTCAGCCAACTTGCAGATTCTACTCTATACTTCCCCACATGCAAACTGTGTCATACATAATGCCTATAGGACTGTTGTTAGGAGCTTGTGACAAGGGTTTTTCTTGGGAGTGATGGGCTAGAAGGAAATGCCCTTTTAGAATTTTGCTTAGGGGGCCCACATAATAGATTTATTCCCCTGGCCAATACCTTAGCAGAATGTGATGACCCAGTAAACAGTGTTGTAGTCTATAGTTTCAGTTATCAATATTTTTTTGCCCTCATTCTGATTTTTGTATGCTACCTAGACTCATGGTATATAGTTTCAGTTATTAATATTTTTCTTTGCCCTCATTCTGACTTTTGTATGCTATCCAGGCTTGTGGGCTTGTGTTCAAATTGAATATCTTTTGGGGTTTATTGTTGATGAGCTGTAATGTAATAGTAGACCAAAGGGTGAAAGCTCCTTGGTTATTACAAAATGCGTTGGAGGAAGTATCAACTAATGTGTCAACTCTTTGTACAACAGAGGGTTTTGCCTCCCAATTTTTTTAACAAGGTTAACTTATAATACTTAAGCTTTTATAGATCAACTGAGTATCTTTGATTCTCAAAATTCTGATTTTGATTTGAGAATCTTTGATTCTCAAAATTATTGACATCTTTGGTTTTTATGGCACCTACATTTCCCAGCACATCCCTCTTCCCTATTTCTCCCATAAGAGATCAATCCCTTATAACAAAGAGAGAAAAAACAGTTTAGTAAAACTAATGAACGCATTGAAGAAGCCTGAGGTTGTAAGTAATATTCCTTCTGCAAAGAAGGAGTGTGGGTTGGAGAGAGAGGGTAGAGAGGTGACTCGTTATAGCTCTGCTTTGAGGTCAAGCTTGATGATTATAATGTCATAGCAGGGAATTTGGTTTTTCAACATGTTTAATAATCCTTTGGCCCTCTTCCTTGAAAAAGTCTATTGTTTCTTTGTTGTAGCTGAAAGCAATGACGGTTACCACATCATCTTGAAATGTGGACTCTGAATGCCAGGATCCTTCACCACATCAGACTCCAAGGCACCCCTTTCTTCCTCCTTTCTCCCCTCAATGTTGACATCATCCCAGATGCAAAATACAGACACTTGTTTGGAAAAAAGAAGAGCAAAAGCTGAAAGGGGACCACCACAACTACAGAAAACAGCAGTGATGACGACAACTTGGCAGAGATGGAACAAAGGACATTGTCCAGAAAATGTGCTCCTATCCCCTCCCCTTGCTCCTTTGTCCTCAAGCCTTCTTAAGTTCTCCAGTTTTCTCATTCTTCTTCACCAGCCTTGTCATTCTAAAAGAAAAAAAAAACCAACAGTGCTCATTTTTTTTTTCTCTGAAACTCACTCCTGGGGAGGAGCCTGGATTTGAATTTTTTCCCTTTGGATTCCTTGGCTTCCCTGTCTCCCAGAACTCTTATTTCACATCGTTGCCTTCTCACTGACTAAATGGATCTGTAGATAAAACCGTTGGATACTGGTGACTTGCCCTGCTGAGTCCTCGAGGCTTCTAGAAATACTTTCTCTTTTCACTTCTTTTAGGGAATACCTCCACCTTTCTTTTCCTCTGGGATTTAATGATATAACAGCTGTGGGTTCATTTTGTGTTGTTATGCTGTCTCTGTTCACTGTCTCTCCTTCCCTCCCTCCCTTTCAAAATAATTTTGTACATTTTTGAAGTATGGCACAACCTCTCCCAGGGCATGCTTTGTTGCAGTTGTATCTTCACTCTGATATTTGTGAATGTCCCACTTTGTGTGTATTATCTGCTATATTGATAAATACTCCTTCTGAAGACTTCAGAGGTCCCAGAGGTGAGATTGGACCACTTTCTAAGGATCCTACAGTTAAAGAAAGTAGATGTTGACTTTCACAAAGGATAATTGAAATGGGCCTCAAAACATAGGCCACAGCCTACCCTGTGGTTTGGTGTACTTTTAATTTTATCTTTTCTTTTAAGTTTTTGTGAGATTGGTGATGGCTGGGAAAGGAAAAAGCCCTTGAATTTCTAGTTAACCCTGAAATGGTTTTGACAGTCATGGTACCAGAGTTCTTGGGTTTATATATAAAATTTAACTGGGGATTGACCTTTGTGAATATTATTGATGACACTAGGTTTAGTAAGATATCTTTTTTTTTACATGGTATCTGTCATAGTTCTGGCCTGTCTCACCTGTAGGGGAAAGTTTAAAGCAATCTTGATTGAAGACATGTAAGGACTAGATGATATTTTAAGGTCCAGGCCTTAAATTCTAGCTCTTAGATCTGCAGTTGTTGGCAATTTGAATATGAGTTTGGCAGAATGGCCTGGGATTAGACTGTTGTTTGTTAATGGTTCCTAGGACCCAGTGAACCAGATTGTCTCAGGGCCTTAAACTATCCGTGGTTGTAAAGGGAATAAATACCCTTGGGATGCTTTATGTGCAACCATAGCATATGCTGTGCTGGTGGCCTAAGAGATTTCTTGTTTTCTCTTCATTTTGAGTTTGTTCTCTTTTCTTTCATTCAGATTACTTTTGGCTCCATGTATCTCATGACTTATAAAGTCAAAGGGATACCTATTAAGCGTACCCTATGTAGCCCCCAGTACCATTTCTCCTTCCTTAGCCCATATATTGCCTTCTGGTGCTTTCAAAATGTTTTGGGGGGATTTTCACATTATTAGTTCATTTGATCGTCACTGAGATGCTGTGAAGTAGACTGGGGCACCTATCATTGTTCCTGTTTGACAACTAGGAAAACTGAGACACAGATGAATTATCTAAGGTCATGCGGTTAGTGGCAGAACTGGGATTAGAACCCTAGTCTTCTGACTCCTGGTCCATTGCTCTTTTCAGTGGACCATCGATCAATCAGCATTTGTTAAGTACATATCATACCAGGGACTGCTAGGTACTAGGGATGCAAATACAAAGAATGAAACAATTTCTACTCTTGAGGGGCTTTTACAAGATGCTTTGCTTGAGGAGAAATGAAGGTTATTGTCCATGTGGAAAGCCTTTGCCCAAGCTTAATGTCTACCCACCCTTCCAGTGGGTGGAGCTATATATAATAATAAAATTTAACTATAAAAGAGGGTTTCATCTAATTCTGTTAACTTCAAGGCATTACAATCTGGAACTCATCTTCCTCTCTCCTGAAGCTGGCCAGTAGGCAGAAAAATCTAGAAAACTTAAAATGAGAACACTTCTCAGTCACTCATGCATGATGCTTTGCATTTAAAAGGGCTCCCGGATTCTTATAAATGAAGAAAATATTCTGAAGTGGAAAAGTAACAAGTGAGACTCTATCCAGATGCCTCTCCTCACTGAGCTTTCTGTTGTTCGGCTGTTGTCAGTCATGTCCGACTCCTTATGCTTGGATTGGTAATTTTGACTCTTACTCACCGTGATGTTTATGGACTGGGCACATATGTGCCTGCTTGTGAAATCCGGATCACTTTTATCCTATTTTCCCCTTCCAAGTTGTTTTTTTTTTCTTTCAGGGCTCACACCTCTAATAGCAAAGCCACTAGGTTCCTGTGGGTAGCTGTAACTTTGGTGAGGTCAGGAGTAAGTGGGTGGGTTGGAATGGGAGCCCCCACCCTCACTGTTGAGGGCTTGTTCCCTTTGGTGACCCCTTCCCTATTCTGCCTCCGGGGTGCTGGTGAAGAGTTATTAACCTGCTGTGAGCTCTCAATTATACCTCTCCCAAGTCTCCCAAGTCAAGGGTTGCTTCAGGGGAGGGCCTGAATAACTAAATGTCAGAAAATCATTAACAGATTAGAGTTGCCAAAAAAGTAAAAAGAAGTTTGTTTTTTTTTATTTTCCCCTTCTATTGACGTAGTCAGTGGTACAGAGGGAAGTAGCCCCCAGGTTATAGAAAAGGAACAAAAGCGTACAGGGAGTAAAAAGTAAGAGGCAGGTTAGAGGGATGTCTCAGCAATAACAAGGTAACATCGTGTCTCTTCTTCCCCTGGTTAAATATATAATGTGTCTATACATACATCTATATACACTTTCAGGCTGAAGCCCATTGTTCAGCTAATCTTAACTTTAGCCATTAAGACTTGGCTAATATGAAAGTTTTGGAAAACCAACCCACTTTTGCTGCCTAGTCATCCCTAAATTGATATGGACCGATCTTAAAATAAATTTGAAAAACCAGAATAAAACACCTCATGGTATAAAAAATTAGCAAGCCGCCTATTAGCCTTTCACAAAACTTGACTTTATTTAGGCATTAGATGGGGTTTGGACTTTAGTAGCCATTAGATATTATTGTATTAATATATATGCATAAATATGTATACACACACACATACACGCACACATGTATATGTATGTATGTACCCTTCAGGCCTAATTTTTTCCAAGAAACCTGGTCTCTGGGTTACTGTTAACCAGGTCAGCTAGTACTTTATATTCCCAAGCCTTCACAGATAGTATGAAAAATAGAGTCAGATTTGTGGGAAAAATAAGTTTTTTTGAGATTGCTCCATTCAATACATCTTTTAGGATGTATATATGTGATATATACATTGCTGCAATGGATTATAATGGCTGTGAAAAATTCATACCAGTCTGCTCTCTTCTTTCCTCCCTCAAAGAGGTATGGAAATGGGTTAGCATTCTGAATTACCACTCTGGGTTTAAATTCGTACATAACATGGAGAATCTAGTACTCACTGTACTCTCTCACTTACAGGAATCACTTAGGATCTGTGATCTGTCAGTGCTAATTATTTTTATGCCTCTGCCCAGTGGAGGAGAAATCACTGATTAAGACCACTCTTTGCCTTGGGGTGAGGGGAGGGGCAGAGATTCATTAACCAGTCATTTCTGCAGGGCCCTAGCCAGTGACCCTGAGCTGCATCTTGTTGCTTTCTTTGCTGTGTTTCTGTTCTACAAGCGTCTGAGCTCTAGGAATCTCAGTCTGTGTATTAACTCACATTTATATGATGCTTTATGAGTATTCTTATTGGTCCTCAAAACAGCCTGATAGGTTGGTATTACTGAACCCATTCTGTGGTCCAGGAATCTCAAACCCTTAGAGGAGTTGAGTGACTGGCCCGAGATTACCTAACTGGAAATTCTGTAAGCAGCATTTGAACCCAGGTATTTCTTGTCTTGGTGTTGTTAAGAGCGCTTTCCACCAATGCTGGACTGCCTTTGATTAGCAAATGGTAAAAGTCTACACATCTGTGTTTACTTGGGGCAGAATATCTTGTGAGAAAGCACCCACTCCCCAACTCCAATTCTTACCCCACTTCCTCTGGAACTGTAAGTTTCTAAATGTTTTGACCTGGGCACATTACCAAATCTACCTGTGACTGATTTTTGATGACGGGAGACATTAGGTCAAATGCTTTCTAGTGACTTAAGATTTTAATTCATAGGGTTTTATTCTACTGTATCTGTCATTAAACTCCCAGAGGACTCTTAGGTGATCAGTCACAGGACTGGGCCCAGAGAACCATTCTGTGTGAATACTAAAGCCTTCATTTGAGCTGAAGATTGCTCAAGGCTACCTAAATCTGAAATTTCTAGGTTTTTTGGGGGGGTGAGGGGATTGCACTTAGGACTTTGCGGGGTATTCATACTACATTTTACCTTTTCCTTTCGGAGGAGCTTATATACTTAATAAAAATGAGATTAAAACAACAAATCAGCTGCTATTCTTTCTCAATAGCATTTTAATTTGGCAGGCAGCAGTGTGTGTATGCATGTATATATATATATACATATGCATGTGTACACGTATTATATGTGGATTTGCTCCCATATATGTGTGCACACACATATGTATATATTAGTATTTTACTCAGGGTTCGAGGAAAGCCCTGTTTACTCCCACGATCTCTCCCCACCACAGACTAGTTAGGGCAGATTTTACAAAGTGAGAGATAGCTTGGCCTGGGACAAAAAGACTTGGATTCAAGGCCCGGCCTAGGCAGGCCACTTAACCTTTCATCCCTAGGAAACTCTCCAGCACTATAAGTCACAGAGGAGACCTATACTAATAGTTTCCCTCATAAAATCTGATAAAATCTAAAAACTGATAAAATCTTGTCCCAGAACCACAGAAAGGTTGTGATTTACCCAAAGTACTTATTACTGTCTCTCAGATGAAACTCCTAGATCCTATTTTTGTTCTCATCCCACTACAGAAAGTGAAAATATATAGTGTGATTGGGTTATAAAATATTCTGAAAAAGCTTGGGTAAGCTATTCACTTTGATCCCAAAATTTTTTTGTTTTTATTTTTCTTTTCTGGTTTCCTGGAAAGATGAGGGATTTGACGGAAGGCTGTGGAAATTTCTGAATACTGGGGCTTGGACTAGCAATGTCCAAGTCCTACTTTTTCATTTTCATTCTAGGAGAACAAGCCTTCGCCCAGCTGCCACCGCTCCCTTCCTCAAGCCACTGCAATGCAAAATTTATCTAATTGACAATTTCTCCTTTTGTCTCCTATTTCTAAGAAAATTCCTGTTATAGTAGTACATAGTGGAACCTTGTTGGAGTGCCAATTGGAAAACAAAGAGACTTGGTAGAAACCACTAGCAAATCCAAGGTCTGTGTATGAAGTTATTTTAACCTGTTTGGAAACTACCACACTCTTAACTATAGCATAGGAGAAATGGCTAGATGAGTGAAACGTGTCTAGGCGCTTATTCTAACCTTGCTTTCTACACCTCCCTTAGATATCGTGCACCCTCATGGTGTTCTTTGGCTACCTGGGTGTGTTTGATAACCTTCTGACTTTCTACCATAGAAACATACCTGTTATGCACCCCATTTCCTCCAGACTCTGCTGTCTCTTAGGCTACAAGTGAGGTCAACTGATGTAACTGTTAATGGGAGAGGGGCTAAAATCGGAATGACCTCCCTCCTGAGTAATGTGCATTTTAAATGCCACTTAGGGTCAAGTCACCCTGCCTTAATCGCCCAACCCAAAGGAGAGAAGAGTGCAGACTGCAGCCAAGTCTAATTCACATTTTCCTACCAAATGGATGTGTCACTTTTCCACTCTGAGTTTCAGCTTCAGTGTAGGTAAGTTGGAGGAGATTGGATTAAATGACTCGCAAGGGTACCTTCTACTGTTTAATATTCTTCTGTGGTTGTAATGGTGTACTTTCAATACAGGTAGGAAGAGAGGATGGTGCTGTCGGTTGGGGCGGGGCAATGAGAATTATACTTTTTTCATTAAGATTTTATTAAGCACCTACTATGTGCCAGGCACTATGCTAAGTACTGAGGGTACAAAGACTTGAAAAAGAGCTTTGGGCTGCTTTCTGACAAAAACCTAGGCAGCTTCCTTCATTCCCTAGGTCTGTCCCTGGCCATCTGTGGGAAGCCATAGTGATTCTAAGGAAAAAGGCCCCTTGAATGTGTTGTCTTAACCCAGCCCAAAACTACCTTTTTTTAAAAAATTTTTTGGACCCTGGGTGCCTCGGGGAGAAAGTAAGGACATACCCGGAGGCTCTTTTAGGCTTGAACCTTACCAGAAGACAATCTTGTAAGGTCCCTCCCCCTTCCTTACGGTGCTGGCTAGATCTTGATAAGATTTAGCTGGAGAACCTACTTGGAACAGCCCACTTTTACCTCTTAATGTTATTGTGGCCGCTTAGTCTAATTTAAATTCCTTTGCTTCTCCCCCGGTGAGGTCCTCTCAATGTGAACTGATAAGGATTCTAGCCTGGTGATTCTTTGTAAATGTTACCTTCCATATAACCTAACCCTTACTAGGCTTTAAAAGAACCTATTCTAAGTGAGGGAAGGATTTTGGACTTGAGATATGTAGTGTTACCTCTGTATTAACATATATGTCCCTGTATGTGTATTCTATCCCCTTAAACTTCTAGTTAGCACCATTTATTGCCTTTTAATTAGTTGCTGCTTCGGTACTCACGAGGTATCTTACTGTTCCTTCATTGTCTTTGAAAAGAACTTATTCCGTAGTTATGCCTTACTGCAAATTGGCCTAAGTGATGTGCCTTTATGAATATGGCTTTGTTTCTAAGATTCCTATGTTTCATAAGCTGGTTTATGGAGGATTTTCAGTTCAATACCACTTGAAAGCAAAGGGACTTGGGAAAAGTTCAGGCAAATTAACCAAAAGCCTGGAATCAGTCTGAACCAGCTGTGAAGACTACCGTTTCAGGTAGACAGTGGGCCACCGTCCCTTTATACTCGCCAGCTTGTCTGCCTGCATCTTCAGTTTCCAGAGTCAAGTTGAAAAGGTGTCTGGGTAGCCCTGTTACTAAAAATACTTTTAAGCAGCAATTTCTTTATAAGCATTACTTGCCTAGATGTTATTGTGATTGTAAATGGTCATTGGATACCACACTGGTTGGGGAAAACATTTCTTAGGGATGTTTAATTTAGAGCAAATAAATAAAAGGAGATTAGTTTTCCCTTCCATTCTTTCCTAAGTTTAACATTATTTTAAGTGTTACCTAATATTTGTAATACTAGTAATATCTAATATGTGTATTTCAAATTATTGCATCTCTTTATATGCCTTAAGCCATTGACTCTATTCTTCCCATTTTTGTTTTATGTGGTGTTTACCTTGCTTTTCTGTCCCCTTATTAGTGAGTAGCTGTTTTCGGTTTGTTCCATTTGGGTGATTCTCTTCCAAAGGGCTATGGAAGTCTATCTCTTCCCTGGAGATTCAGCCATTAGATCAAGGTGGCTTTACTGGCTAGGTAGATGTGACTAAGAAAGGAAGGGCACATGGAAGGTGGAGAATGGAGACTAAAGTGTAAACAGTCATCATACTGCCACGTTGTTTTTGTACGTGAAATAAAGCATATTTTGCACTGGCTTATTGTACTGTTGTGCAGAAGAGAAATCTCTATCCGGAATCTGTGCTTCAGTCAAAATGCAAATAAAGTTTAATTTGTAAGAAATCCCTGTGGTCGGAGGCTCCGTCTCTTGAAGTTTGGTAAGTGGGTGGATCTTTTGGTGTATTTGCACAGTGCTTATCCACAGAGAGCACAAAGGCTAACATCACCAGGCATGACTCTGAGCTGACTGAGCACTTTCTCAGAATGCTGCGTGTTCAAAGACCTTCCTCATCTTGTTCCATTTTAACCTACCCAACCATTCCCCTCATTCAGACAAGTCCGCATAAATCATCAGCATTCCTATATGCTCCCTGAAGATGCTTTATGTATTGCTTCCACTTCTGAAATGTATCCCCCAGCCCCACACCTTTTAGATTATGGTGAATTCTACTCATCCTTCAAATTCCACCTCTATGACTACCATATCCCAGGTCATAGTGATTTCTCCTTCCTCTGAATTGGAAAGAATATGGGACTGGGGAGGCAGCATGAAGAGCCTTGAATAGGAATCTTAATTTCCTCATTAACTAGCCATGTAAGCCCTGCGCAAGCCTTTTAATATTTCTGAGTCTCACTTTCCTCATCTACGGAATGGGGCTGGGAAGGCGGGCATGTTATTATAAATTTTTATGATTCTAAAACTGATTGTCTCAATGCAGCTTTCTTAGACCCCTCCACTTCAGTCCAGGATAATCTATCTTTTTATCTCTCAAGCCATTTATTGTCTAAGCTATTTAATGACTGATGGCTACAAGCAGCTCTTTGAGCACTTTCAAACTATAAGCCACCTATCAAGGGAACTTTGTTCTCCAGAGAACATCATAATTCTCTATGGGCTCCAAGGAGCTAAAGTAATTCCTTAAGTGTCATCTACTTTGCACCATAAGAGTGAACTTGATATGAAAACTACCAGACTTTCTGGCTGAACTGTGAACCATCCCTTGGCATTTTATATAAAAGATGCCGGTCAGCACTTTCATAGTGGCCAGATTTTTGTAAATGTGTCTATCTGATGATGCCTCTTCTCCAAGACAGCAATAATAGCTCGTATTTATATGGTGCTTTAAGGTATCCAGAGCACTTTCCTCATCATGATCCCATGAGGTAGGCAGTGAAAATATTGTATGATCCTCCCTCTGCCCACTTAGGACTTTCAGGCTTTTCAACCAGTTCTGCACCTGACATCCCTTACATATGCTGTCTTCCCCAATTAGAATGTATGCTCCTTGAGAGCAGGAACTACCTCCCTTTTTCTACTTATATCACTTAGCATAGTGAGTACATAATAGTGTTTTTAATTCATTTATTTATTGAAATGGAGTCTCCGAAAGGGTCTGAAATGAAAAAATGAAAAGGGAGAATATGCCACTAACAAAGATGAAATTAAAACAATTATAAGGAGTTATTTTGCCCAATTATATGCCAATAAATTTAGCAATTTGAGCAAAATGGAAGAATATTTATGAAAATATAAATTGCCTAGACTAGGCAGAAGAGGAAATGGAATATCTAAATAGACCTATTTCAGAAAAATAAATTGAACAGGCCATAAATTCTAAGAAAAAAGCATCAGGACCAGATGGATTTATAAGTGAATTTTACTGAAAACTTAAAGATCAAATAATTCCAATATTAAATAAATCATTTAGAACAATAAGCAAAGAAGGGAGCCTAACAAACTCTTTTTATGAAACAAATGTGATGCTGATACCTAAATCAGGAAGAGTAAAAAAAAAAGAAAGAAAATTGTAGACCAATTTCACTAATGAATATGGATGCAAAAATCCTAAATAAAATACTAGCTAAAAGATTACAACAATATATTACTAAGATTATGCATTATGACAAAGTGGGATTTATATCAGGAACGTAGGGCGGTTTAACATAAGGAAAACTATTAATATAATTGATTATATCAGTAATAAAAGCAAAAAAAATCATGATTATGTCAACAGATGCAAAAAAAGGTTTTTGATGAAGTACAACACTCATTTCTATTAAAAACACTTGAAAGTATAGGCATAAATGGATTTTTCCTTAAATTGATCAAAATTATTTATCTAAAAGCATTAGTAAGCATTATTTGTAATGGGGATAAACTAGAAGCCTTCCCAATAAGATCAGGTGTGAAAATAGAATGCTGTCCCCAATATTATTCAGTATTTTATTGGAAATCCTAGCAATAGCAATAAGAGAAGAAAAAGAAATAGAAGGACTCAGAATAGGGAATGAGGTAATAAAATTATCCCTTTTTGCAGATGATATAATGATATACTTGGAAAATCCCAGAGACTCCACTAAAAAGTCGAAATTGTTAATTTTAGCAAAGGAATATAAAGTAAATCCACATAGATCATCAGCATTCCTATACGTCACAAACAAAACCCTGTAAGAAGAGATAATAAGACATACTGCATTTAAAATAACTCTGGACAATTTTGTCCTCTTAACAGAGGCTCCCTTTGGAAGCGATAGGGATCAGATCTGTGATTTCATTGGTATAGGGAATTCCGAAGTAAGGAAACTCCCTTTACCAGAGCTAGTTGTCAGCTTCTCTGCAATGTATAGTCTTTTTTGTTGTAGTTCAATCATTTTTTTTAGTTGTATCTGACTCTTCATGACCCCATTTGGGGT
The DNA here is from genome assembly GCF_011100635.1 of Trichosurus vulpecula. Classification (NCBI taxonomy): domain Eukaryota; kingdom Metazoa; phylum Chordata; class Mammalia; order Diprotodontia; family Phalangeridae; genus Trichosurus; species Trichosurus vulpecula. The sequence goes on along the minus strand of NC_050574.1, from coordinate 303,751,514 downwards.
TTTCTTGGGAAAGATGTTGGAATGATTCACTGTTTCTTTCTCTAGCTCATTTCACAGATGAAGAAACTGAGGCGAACAGGGTTAAGTGACTTGCTCGAAGTCACACAGCTATTAGGTATCTGAGGCTGGATTTGAACTCAGAGAGATGAGTGTTCCTGACTCCAGGGCTGGCACTCTAACCACTGCCCCACCTAGATGCCCAATTTATAGTCTTAGAGAGTTGCCTAGAAAGCATAGAGAGGTTAAGTAATTTGCCCATGGTCCCAGAACCAGCATGTGCCAGAGGAGGGATTTGAACTCAGATTATCCTGAAGTCAAAGATGGCTCCCAGTCCACTCACCATGCCATCTTTTTCCCTTTGGAAGGGACATAGATTTTGTTCATGGCTGCAGTGGATTCTCTTTGACCATGGTGGATTCTGTGTACTCTGTTTGATTATTGGTGGAAATATCAGTAAATTCACATTTACTAAGTTCCTACTGTGTTCCAGGCACTGTACTGAGCATTGGGGATACAAGGAAGGGCAAAAAACATTCTCTTCTCTCAAGGAGCTCACAATCTAATGAGGCAGATTCACATAGACAGCAACATACAAATAAGCACTTAGCCCAGTGCTTTGCACATAGTAGGTGAATAATAAATGTTTAACAGTTGATTGAAATAACATATAGACAGGATAAACTAGCATTAGTTTCAGAAGAAAGATACTAAAGATTAAAGACTGAGAAGGGAATCTTGTTGAAGGTGGGGCTGTAGGAGGGGGGGATGATGAAATAGGTTGATATAAATGTATGCTTATGGTTTTTTTGTTTGTTTATGTAAGCGTATAATCTTCGGGATCTATCCCAAGCTTGTGTCATCATCAAAGAGCACAGGATCATTAGATCTAGGCCATAGGATCATTAGGTCATTAGAGCTAGAAGAAAACTTGGAAGAGTTCTCAAAATGTGGGAGCAAATCTCTAAGAGTCCTTGAGACCCTTTCAGGGAGATATGGGGTCAAAGCCATTTTCATAACAAGTTTAAGATCTTTCAATTTCTAATATGGTAGATATAAAGAGATATAACTCATATAAAAAGATACTCTCGGGGATCCTCTCTCCTTTACATCTTACATGGAAGTGATTGAATATCTATCTACTTACCTGGGAATTTTTTTTAAGCATCTAAAATCTAGTTATCTCCAGGCTATGTCTTGTTAGCTAATAGCTAACATGTATTCTTCCCACCCAGCTGCACTCATTTTGTATTTCTTTGACTTCTCCCCCATTCTCCCAGGCTGGGTACCTCCCCACCTCCACCCCTTTAAACTTCCTCTTCCTGTTGTCTTCCCTATTAGACTATAAGATCTTTGAAGGCAGGGACTGTCTTTTGCTTTTCATAATGCCTTGCACATAGTAGGTGCTTAATAAATGCTTTGTTAATTAAAGTTTTCAAAGCACTTTACAAATATTATCTAATTTGATACTCACAACAACCATGAAAGAGAGGTGTTTTTATTTATCCTTACTTTACAGATAAGGAAATGGAGACAGAGAACAGTTAAGTGATGTGCCCAGGATCATTCAGCTAGGAAGTGTCTGAGGTCAAATTTGAACTCAGGTCTTTCTGACTCCATGCCCAGCACTTTAGGCACTGGGCCACCTGGCTGCCTCTCTAGTTCCTCCTAGAAAGTAGGAATCCTTTCATTTCTACCTACCCCCACACCCAAGCATATCTTCTAAATTTTCTGTCTTGATTGGAGCCACCATTCTTATAGTCACCCACATTTGGAACCACTCTCAGATCCAGTTTGACTCACTCTTGTCATCTATAGCCCATTGATGGCCACAATGGCCATGTCCTCTCTAGTTTTCCTTTGCTCTATGGCTAGCATCAACCTCTTCCATTGCTACTACCTTATCCAGACTTGTTAGCACATGCCTGGGTTGCTGCAGTAATTCCTTACTTCTAATCTCTTACCTCTCCGTAAAACAATGCACTTAAGAGGCAGAGGACCAAGGTTCAAATCTACCTGTGTGATCTTGGGCAAATCACTTAATTTCTCTGGGCTTTAATTCCCTCATCTATAAAATAAAGATGTTGGACTTAATAGTTTCTAAGGTCCACTCTGGCCCTAAATCCTTGACTCTGTGGTCCCATGTACCATGGCCAGTCTAATTTCTGGAAAGCGTTTCCTTGTATTATTATATACAATTACATTATTCTGTATTTAAGTCTTGTCTCCCTGACAAAAACATTCATTCTTTGAGATCTGGGATCCTTTTTTGTGCTTTCTTCGTATTTCCCATAATATCTAAAGCAGCAGCCTTGGGCTTAAAGCAGTGTGGCATATAGAATGTAGTATGGAGAACTGGAAAGAGCACTGCCTGATTGCTGAATCAGAGAATCTGGATTTGAATCCTGGAGCTGATGCTTGCTCCCTAGATGACATTTGGATCATTTAGCCTTTTAATATAATGATAAAGGTCATTTAGCCTTTCAATATCTTGGTTTTCCCATCTGTGAAGTGAGAGGGTTGGACCAGATATATTTAAGCTCACTTCTAGTCCTAATTCTTATGTTTCCCCATTGTTTAGGAAATATATATTGAAAGAATGAATTATATAAGCTGGAAAAAAGATTCCAGGGGCAAAAGAATAAGGGGGCAGCCAACTTTCTCAGAAAAAATTCTAGCAGGAGCCTGGAGACCATTAGTGTAAAGCAGAGGTGTCACATCCATGGCCCACCACACTCCTGAGCGCCAACCAAACCAGATGGAAATGTAACTGGGGAAGAATGAACAAAATAAATAAAAATACAATGAAATATGGATAATTTTAAAACTAAGTTAATATGTAGTCCACAGGGATCCTTATATATATTAACCAATTTCTATTAGAGCTGGACACCATTGGTATAAAAATTACTAATTTTATGTGAAAGGTAGTGAAGGGAGAAAGAGAATAAACACTAATATTGCATTTACTATGTATTAGACACTGTGGTAAGTGCTTTGCCAATCTCATTTGATCTGAGCAACAACCCTGTGAGGGAGGTGCTGTTATTATCCCCATTTTACAGGGGAGGAAACTGAGGCAGACGACAGTTCAATGATTCGTCCAGGGCCTCCCAGCTAGCAAGTACCTAAGGCCAGATTTGGACTCTAGCCTCGCCGACTTCAAGCTGCTCTAAGCTTGGTGGTCTAGCTGCTGGGCCACCACCACCCGTGACCCACCTCGGCAAAGGGAAATGGAGATGGAGCCTCTGAAATCTTGGCCAAGTGGAAGGAGTGTTAGATTTGGAATCAGGAGGTCTGGGTTTCAAGTCCTTAGCTCTGCTACTTATTACGTGTGTGACTTTGGTTATCTCTTCGTCAAAATAAGGGCATTGGACTAAGATGCTCTATCAGGGTCCCTAATATCACTAAATCCTACCATCCTATGAAATCCAGGGCTCTGAGAATGAGAATATTATAGAAACATTGATTAGTAGTGTTAGGGTCTCCAAAAAAGATAATTTTCCAATTAGTTTGTTGCTCAGGACTGATTCGCTGAGGTTTGCAAAGCCCTTTGTTAAATAACAGCTTAGAATGTGAGACCTGAAGTTAGGAAAGAAGGACACAAATATTTATTAAGCACCTACTATGAGCCAGGCACATTCTAAGCCCTTTACAAACATTTTCTCATCTGATCCTCACATTAACCCCTTGGGATTGGTACTATTATTACAAATGAGGCACTGAAGCAAACAAAGTAACTTGGCCAGGGTCACAATAGGTTAGTATGTATCCAAGGCTGGATTTGAATTCAGGTCTTACTGACTTTTTTTTTTTTTTTTTCCTTTTTCAGAGGGGGGAAGACAGGACAATTAGGGTTAAGTGACTTCGCCAAGGTCACACAGCTAGTAAGTGTGTCCAGTATCTGAGGCAGGATTTGAACTCAGGTTCTCCTGACTCCAGGGCCAGTGCTCTACTCCCTGCACCATCTAGCTGTCCTGACTTTGAAGTCCAGAGTTCTATGCCCTGCTCACCTCTGCCCCAGGAAGACTTGGACTCAAATCATAACTCTGAAACTTCCAAGTGAGGTAACCCTGGGTAAGTCACTTATCCTCTTTGCGTCTAAGGTCCCTTCCAGCACTGAATTTATGATATTTTGAAACAGAGATGTGAGCCTCCTAGTGACTGATAGTTTCCAGGCACCCCCACCTTGGAGCAGCCTACTTGTGTTTCATGATGCCTGCCTGGGGAGTGGAGGGGAATTCTCCTTCACTACAGGCCTTCGAGCAAAGACTCGATGACCACTTGTTGGTTACATGTATGCAGGGGTTCTTATGTGGGCATCGTACCTCAGATGTCAGGACAGCAGGATCACAGCCTCTATTGTTACCTGAGGAAATCTGGTGGTCCCTTAGATTTGTGATGTTGGCTCATTCCCAATGGCCTTTGATCCTAAATGTTTAGTGGGGCTCTAGTGTTGAACCTTGAAGTGCACCTTATAGGTTATAGGTAACAACACGTATATGTAAAGGCAGTCAGCACCCTGGGTGCCTGACAATGTGCCAGGGATATGTAGTGGGCCATCTTTGACATATAACAATGACAGCTTTGACCCATCATCAGTATACAAAACTTAGAGTTATGTTTCCAGAAGCGAGTATTGATTTTTGTAGAGTTGTCTATGGCTGGTCTCTCTTGTCATTGAAAAGTACACATCCGTAAGGCAGCTGGCCAATTGATTCAGGGAAGGGGACAACTGGGTCATAAATGCAATGTGTTAGGGTTAGAACAAAGCACAGCTCACTTGTTCATTTATGGGTTGGATCCATGACCTTCATTCCATTAGCCCAGTGGCCTAACCACCAAGTTATTCTGTCTCAATAATAACCCCTGTGTTCCAAAGGAACTTATTGTCAAACACGGTAGGGATTAGCAAGTAATAACTGGAACTGCTATAGAAATTCCAGAATAAATGTTGAATGAATGCCTTAATTAATTTAATGAGAATGGTAGGTCAGAGTTCAAAAATCAGCATTATCCATTAATTCAATTGAAGGCCCGTCTTTAAGTATGAAAAGGAGGACCTGGGCCAAAGCCGTAGGATAATCACATCTAAATCCTCCAGAAAAGCAAAATTGTACAAAATTTTTTATTAATTTTCCGTCAGGGAAAACAATGGTAAAACCTCTCAGGTGCAGAGATTAAAGGCCCAGCTCTCCATTCTCTCTTTAAATCAATAGGAAACTAAAACCTTGGAGCAGGGTCAGGGGAGGGAAAACTGGAATCCTAGCACTTGCTCCAGAAAACCCATTGAAATCCAAGGAAGATATTCAATCTTGTATTATGTTAGTATGTTAGTCCCCTAGTTTTTTATAGTTAGGCCTTGCTTAGAAGCCAGATGAAATGAGGAGAGGACTTTTAAGAGGAGGCCAGAAATTAACCCAGGCCTACCTCTCAATTTTAGGGATAGTTGATGCTCTCCTGAGGTTCTGTGTTTTTGCTGGGGAAAGGGACAGATTTTCAATGCAGTCAGATACTTGGGTGGATTCTTTTCTTCTCTTTTAGCCTCTTTCTGGAGTAAGGAGCTGTTGTTACACATTTCAGTGACTTTTTGAATGCCATAATGGCAAGGTTTAATGAATCCTACTTTATCTCACCTCTAGCTCAGAATGATTCTTGGACTTTCTCTAAAGCAGCACATTAAAAACTGTTCCACATGATGTGAGTGGGAAGGGGGAATGGGGAAGGTTTCTGTGAGGACATTATGTATAAGTGATATTTTAAAGGTTATTTTTTCAATTAACAAACATCAATTTTCTCTCCATGCTACCTCTCCATTGAAAAATAAAAATAAAGGTTGTTTTATTTTTTTCAATTAACTAACATGGTGTTAAGTGACTTGCACAGGGTCACACAGCTAGTAAGCGTCTGAGAGCAGATGTGAACTCAGGAAGATGAGTCTTCTTGACTTCAGGCCTGGCACTCTATCTACTGTGCCACCCTACTGCCCCTGTAATACTGCTACTAGGTCTATAACCCAAAGAAAAGGACCTATGTTGTGGAATAGTGTTTATGCAGCTCTTTTTGTGGTGGCAAGAATTGGAAACTGAGGGGATGCTCATCAATTGGGAAATGTCCAGGGGCAGCTAGGTGGCACAGTGAGTTAGAGCACCAGCCCTGGAGTCAGGAGGACCTGAGTTTAAATCTGGCCTCAGACACTGGACACACGTACTAGCTGTGTGACCTTGGGCAAGTCACTTAACCCCAATTGCCCTGCCCCCCCAAAAAAAGCAAAAAAAAAAATTTTAAAAAAATTGGGAAATTGCTGAATAAATTACGGTATTGATTATGATGAAATACTATTGTGAAATGATCAAAGGGATGGTTTCAATGAAACCTGGGAAGACCTGTATGAACTAATGCATAATGAAATGAGCAGAACCAGAAAATAATGTATACAATAATAACCATAAGACAAACAGCTTTGAAAGACTTAGTAGCTCTGATCAACACCTTGAACAAACCACAAATGCAGAGACTCATGATGACATAAGCTATTCCCTTCCAGATAGAGAAATGATGAACTCAGTGCAAATCAAAACTTTCTTTTAATATGACCAGTTTAAGAATTTGTTTTATTGACCATACATGTTTGTAATGGGTTTTATTTTTCTTGCATTTTCAGTGAGGGATGGTGGCAAGATGGGAGGGACAGAAGGCATTTTATTTTAAAATTTTAAAAAATGATGTCATACTTTATGTATAAGTCATGTACGCATTTGATGTTTCTCTTGTTATATGGTGGGAGTTTCTGCCATACTGCTTTCCAATTTTCCCAACAGTTTTTGCCAAACAGTGAGCTCTTGCCCCAATAGTTAAAGTCTTTGTATTTACCAAACGCTAGGCTCTCACATCCTATAATGAATGCTAAGATAATAACTAAGATCCATGATCTCTTCAGTGTGGGTACACGTCACCAAAATGAATCATAGGCCCTCTGGACCTCAGAAATCTCCATGAGTTACTGTGGCCAGAAAATTCAATCACTTGATGTCTAACCTGGTGATCATCCTCTCCAACTTGACCAGGTTAGTCCTTGGGTAACAGACATGGAGTCTGTTACCAGGCCTCTACTGTAAGCCTGTTCACCTTGGTAGGATATGCCAGAATTTATGCTTAGCTAGCATAACTTTCAGGGACCCAGGATTATTTCTACTACCAATGTGTGGGATCAAAATGACAGTTATTACTCTAAGATAGATAGATATGTAAACTGATAGCACATTTTGCATTTATTTAACTATGTTCCAGGCACTGTACTAAGTATACTAGGGGTATAAATATAAACAAGCAAGATAATCCCTGCTCTCAAGAAGTTTACATTCTAGTGGATAAAGACAATATATAAAGGGGACCTAGAAAATGGGAGGGGAAGACCATGGTTTGGAGTAGGAGGCAGGGAAAGGAGATGGAGTCCAGACAAGATAAGGCAAAGGCCTACCTCTCCCTTCTAGCTTTGAGTTTTGTGATTCCGTGATTTCTTCAGGGCCCAGAACTCCTATTGACTTTGATGTCTCCTACAAAATGGTACCACACTAGCCTCATTACAAGAGCTACAAGATGGTTCTTTGTTTTCAGAGATGACCGTGAATGGGGACCCAGCCAGTTGGGTAACTCAGCTCGTCCTCTCCCTCTCCTCCTCTCCAAAGGAAGGTACATTTGATGGCCAGAAGCTGCCCAGTTAACTTGAGGTTTATGGACTAGATTCCTTCCTATCTTCCTTCCTTCCTCCCTTCCTTCCTTCCTTCCTTCCTTCCTTCCTTCCTTCCTTCCTCCCTCTTTTCTCAAAGACCAAACCTTAAACCCATTTCACTCTGGAGCTCATAGATTGGACCACAATAGGTCCGTGCTTAAGTACCACATAATGACTATATCTTGGCTCTGAGTGTATGTCAATAATAACTGTTTCTCTTGACCAGCAACCCTGAGGGTCTTCCCTTCCCAGTATTATTATTATTATTTTTTAATTAAAGGGGCCACCCCATGACTCACTTCTTAAAGAGGCCTATTCACTGAATGGGCATTACTTCATTCAAAGTGAGAACCTGAAAAGGCCTTAGCCTGAAAGGACCAGGGTCTCCCATTGCATCCTGGACCATCTCCAGTCGTCCTGATGAATATCTGGTCACTGGAGGAGAAAGTGAGGCTGGTGACCTTGCACAGCCCTCCCTTACTCAAATCAAAGTCAGCTGCAAGTCATGTCATCATTTCCCTGATGTCATGGTCCTCTTTGAAAAATGAAGGACAAACACAACAAGATGGTTCTTAGAAGAACCATCACCTCTAGCCAGGCTAATCTACAAGATATCACCAGCACATCTTTTGCTTTATTATGCATCTGTCTTTGCTTGTGCTCAATCTCCAAAATGGGCCTGCCCTCTTTCTCATATGCATCAGGTAAAAGGCTCTTTACAAGACCCAGGTCATGGCCCCTTTCCACAAACTTTCCGTGCCCACATGGGTTTTGCCATCCTTTTAGCAATTAGAGCAGAGCTTCCCAACATTTTTCAGTTCCTATGCCCCCATTGGCTTTCAGCAAATCTTCCAATTTGCCACCCCCTCCTATTCAATGTGAAAGAAAACAAATTCTAGAGTTTATGGTGCATATATACACCAGAAATAAAACGTTTAATTTTCATTAAAAAAAAACTTTATTTGGTAATTTAAGTATCACCCAGTGGTTAAATGTTTATCAGAACATAGTCTCATAACTTAGTGCGACCCTTGATTTTGTTTACCATCCACCAACACCTTTGTTTTCAGTACAGTTTTTGAAAAGGATAACAACATATCACAGCTAGTCTCCAGTTTGTTGCTTGCTGTGGATTTGATCAAGAACAGGACTAAGAATTCTAATTCACAGAGATAACTTGTCATAAAAGGAGCTTAAGCCTTAGAAGACCATTTTATGATTATGGTAGAGATCAGCTAGCTCACTGGGCACTGATTTTCTCTAGCTCAAGATGAAAAGGGTTTTTTTGTTTGTTTGTTTTTGTTTTTTTTTTATATCCAAACCTCATGCATTTGATTTTGGACAGTAGGAATTATTTCCTCAATCGCTTTTTCCAATTGTTCAGACACACCCGTGCCTCATCACCAGTCCCATTCACAATCTTTTTCCACTATCACTTTTGGGATGTTTCAGTAGGATAATATAGTTATTTACCAAATATCCTCTGTACCTTCTTAAGAAGCTTCTCATACTTTCTGGGGGTATATGGAGCCCAGGTTGGGAACCCCTGTATTAGTGAGTTTATGGTCTGTAATTTTTTTTTGATCTCTGTCTTGTATTACTGGTTATCTTTTCATGTCCAGTCTCCCAGTCAGACTGCAGACTCCTTGAGAACAGGGACCATGTGATGCTCTGGTAGTGCAGAGCTGGGTATGCAGTCGGCATTCCATACAGATTTATTGGTGATGATGATGGGGAAGGACTATGACCACAGCACTGATGCTATCGGTGAATGTTGCATTTGGCAAATACAGAAGAGCTAATATTTCTCTGGAGAGACATTAAGCTGAAACAAGTAAGATGGAGTCCTGAATCATTAAGAATTTACCATGGGAGCAACACGTAAATTCCCCTATCTCCCACCTAGGTTGCCAAGTGAGAGAACAACTTCTCTTCTGCCCAAGACTGGCTCCAACCTAGGGTTTGTGCTGTAGGAGTCTTGTGTGTTGTCATCAGCTACTGAGATAACAAAGTCAACATGACACAGCGGCAGGACCACTAGGGTCAAAGGTCAGAAGTCCTGAATTCTTGGCAGAGTGGAAACAGCACTAGATTGGGATTTAGAGGACTTTAGTTTGAATTCCAACTCTTTTGTTTGCTGTCCAGGTGACCTGAGTAAGTCACTTATCCCTGCCTCAGTTTCCTCATATGTAAAATAAGGGAGCTAGACTAGATGACCCTGAGTTCCCTCCCAACTCTTAAGTTCCAAATCTACCACTAATTCACCTGAAGGATGTTGGAGAAAGTGATATCTAAGGCATCTTCCAACTCTTGGATTTCATGATTCAATGACTATGAGCAAACCACTTCATCTAGTAAGACTCAGTTTCCTCACCTGTCAATTGGGGATAAAAACGCCTATCACAGAGGGCTATTACGAAAACCAATGGAGGTAATAACTGTGAACATCCTTTGGGATGAGATAGGGTGGGATCAAACATGTGATTTCATGGGTGTAGGAAACTCCCTTGAGGAAACTTTAGCAAAGCAGATGACAAATCTGCTCTGAAAAAGATGCACTTCTATGCCATCTATAGTCTTAAAGACCTTCCTGAGTCATCAGGGGGTTCAGTGACTTATCCATAGTTACCCAGCCAGTAAGTGTCTGGGGAGGACTTGAGCACAGGTTTTCCTGACTCTTAGACCAGGTCTCTATTCACTGCCATTTGTTTTACAAATTTTTTTTAATCTGTTTTTTAAGAAATGATCATAATCACATTCTCTTGAGGTCTCTGGTGAAAGGAACTATTTGTCTGGGTTTGTTTAGGCCTCCTTGTGCTGGGAGCCAAGGCAATACATTAGATTACTTTTACCTTGTTGGGTGCTTCTAATCTGATGAGCCTAAAAGGAAGGGAATAAGCATTTATATAGTGCTTACTGTGTGCTGCGTACTGTGCTAAGCGCTTTAACATTATGATCTCATTCGAGCCTTAGAAGAATCCTGGGAAATAGGGACAGAGGACAAGCGATTTGCCCCAGAGTCACACAGCTCAGAGTGTCTGCGTTTGGATTTGAACTCAAGTCTCCCTGACAGGAGGTCCAGCACTCTATCTACTGTGCCATCAGCTTCCTCTAGTTGGGGAATTTAAAGGGATGATTCTGAAGGATCTGCTCTAGTTTCCCCTCCTTCAACAGGCCACTTAGGGCCTTGAACCAGTTTTAAAATCCATGTAAAAATAAATATAAATAGCTCCTGACAACTAACACCTCCCATTTAAAGAACACTTTTGTAAAGCAGCTTCCCCTCTATTTTCTCAATTCCTCAATTCACAACCACCTTTGAGATGAGTTAGAGTAGGTGGGTATTATTACCCTGACTTTACAGATGAGAAAACTGAGACCCAGGAAAAATGACTTGCCCAAGGTCATTTATTCCACAAGCATTAATAAAGTACTTACTAGGTGCCAGGCACCATGCTGACCTCTGGGTGTGTGTATATGTATACATATACGTGAATACATACACATAAGTACACACCCATGCGGAACATATGATACGTACGGAATATATATGATATGTGGAATATATATGTATATATGCACACACACACACACACACACACATATCAGAATAGTTCAAAATAGTTCAAGGTCAAACAGCTAGCTGGTAGTTTAGGACAGTGGTGACAAACTTAAATAAAAACACTAACCTATATGTAAGGACCCCCACTGGTTGCATGTTGACTTGGTTTTAAAATGTAATGTTATCTGTGTTCTATGATATTTTTATTCATTTTGCTAACTATTTTCCAATTACATTTTAATCTGGTTCCAGTACATGTCTGACACCTCTGGTTTCAGGCGAATCTAGATGCTAGGTCTCCTGACTCTCAGTAGAGTGCATGTCTCACTATGCCAGACATGAACCAAAGGAAATGGTTTTACTCTTTTCTGGCTGTTGTGATTTTTTGCTAGGGTTCTCCACCAACCCTAGATGCCTAAGGCAGGTAAGTCTTATTGGGAGGCATTCAGGAGCTTGGGTGTGTTGAATATTAACCAGCTCTGAATTCAGTTGATCAATATTTAAACACAATTAAAGGGGAGGGAGGTTATCAAGAAAGCTCTTATCAGTTGGGAGCAGCTATTGAAATATCTGATTACCAGAGAGATTCTGACAAAGGGTGTGGGGGAGATGTTTGTGTATATATGGAGGGGAGAAGAGATAGAGGAATGACATTCATTTGTTCATTCAACAAATATTTATTTAACATCCAACTCAGTGCCTAGTCCAGTGCTAAGGGGGGCTACAAAAAAAGTATAAGGACCTTGCTCTCAAGGTGCTTCAAGTCTAGTTGAGGGAAAAGATAGAGCTAAAAAAGATATATAGCGAATATTTAAATAACAAGGCAAAGCAATGAATGATTGTCAAAGGAGTTTTTTACCACACACAAAAAAATGCTACTGAAGTTCACAGATAGAATTCAGTGTGGAGATGGTCAGAAACGGTTCATTTGAAGAGGGAAGACTTCTACTAGACCTTGAAGGTTGTGTGGGATGAAGGTAGGTCATAGACATAGAGATGAAATGGATCTATGAGGCCCCTCAAATTATAATTGAAGAAATTGAGAGCCAGGGAGGCTAGGTAAATTCCCCAAAGTCAACAATTTAGAGTGTGAGTAAAGGGACTGGGGATTGTGTACTTGGTAAATGATGACTTAGATTAGTTTTATTGAAGCAAAAGAGGTTGATATCAGCAAGTGGTAAGAAATAGGGTTGGAGAGGGATGTTGGGGTCAGATTATGGAAGGCCTTGAATGCCAGAATGAGGAATTTGGACTTTTATTCTGTAGGTGATGAGAAGTCTTTGAAAGGCTGTGCGTAACCACTGGGGAGACTTGGCAATCAATCAAAGGATGAATTTGAAGTTAGCCAACTGAAAGAATACTGTGACCTTTGGTGTGCTAGGTAAGATGAGACCAGTGGATAAGGAAAGACTCCTTCCACCTCAAGAAATCATCACCTAGAAAATACTGAAGCTACTAGTTACGACTTTGGTCAAATCCCTTTCCTTCGTTTAATCTTAAATTTAATTTCCTTTTTTTAAATTTTAATTTCTTATTTATTTATGGAATAAAGCATTTCCATAACACAGTATAATAAAAAAGATGACTGCACATGAAACTGCAAATCTGTTGTGTCCAACTTGCTATTCATTTTAAATATGTAATGAAGTTGTCAAGTAAATTTCTTTTTTTTCCTTTTTTGTTTTCTTCTCCCATAGCTACAACTAGACACACATACATACACACATGTAAAATCATTCTATACATACTTCTATTTATATGTATGTATATACATACATACATACACACACACACACACACACACACACACACACATACTTTTTTCTCTGGATGCAGATAGCATCTTTCTTCCTTCATATGCCTTTTATTTTTAATTTGGGCATTTATAATAGTCAAAATGACTTTTGTTAAAATAATATCGCGTTTACTGCATATAACATTCTCTTGGTTCTTCTCCTTTCACTCTTCATTATTTTGTGCAAGTCTATCCATGTTTTCTCTAAGATCATTGAGCTCATCATTTCTTTCTTTCTTTCTTTCTTTCTTTTTATGGAGGGGGTAAGGCAAGGCAATTGGGATTAAGTGACTTGCCCAAGGTCACAGAGCTAGTAAGTGTCAAATATCTGAGGTCGAATTTGAACTCAGGTCCTCCTGACTCCAGGACTGTTCTACTCACTCTGTTCACTGTGCCGCCTAGCTGCCCCCAGCTCATCATTTCTTGTAGCGCAGTAGAATTCCATCACAATCATATACCACAACTTGTTCAGCCATTAAGTTTAATTTCAAACTCTAAATTTTCTCATACTAAGTCTGCAACAAAGATTTAGAGCTGATTGGGGCCTCATGAGTCATCAAACTCAATCCCATTATTTTAAGGCATTCCTCAGCGAGCTTTTGGAACTCCTTTTCCATTTGGCCAATTCTGCTTTTTAAGGCATTCTCCTCCTCATTTGTCTTTTTGGACCTCTTTTACCATTTGGTCTAGTCTGTTTTTTTAAGGTGTTAACTTTCTTCAGTACTTTTTTGTGTCTTCTTTACCAAGCTGTTGACTCTTTTCTCATGATTTTCTTGCATCACTCTCAATTCTCTTCCCAATTTTTTCCTTTACTTCTCTTACTTGCTAATCTTCCCAACTTTTAACTGTTTGTTAAAGTAGAGTTCTACTTCCAGGGTAGAGGGCTTCCTTTCCCAACTTCAGGTGTTTTGTGCAGCCGTTTTCAGAGATACATCTAAAGGCCTGTAAGTTTTCAGTTCTTCCAAGGTGGTATGATCTAAGGAGAGGTGTTTACCTATTTACCTATTTCCTGGTCTGTGCTCTGGTCTGTGAGTGACCACAAGCACTTTTTTCTGCCCTGGAACTGTGAGGAGTGCCCCTCCACTATGACTGCAGGCTCTCATGTGGCATGTTCCTCTTTGCGCTGGGACTGCCACCTAGCACTGGGATCTGGATCCGAGTATGGGCAAAGCAATAGAGTTCTGCCTCAGTGTTAGCAAAAAGACCACTGTAATTGCCTTCTGAGCAGTCGTTCAACCCCCTTACTGTCTGTGGGCTGAGAGCTCTGGAAGCAGCCACTGCTGCTGCTGATTCAGTCCCTCCCAAGGCCTGCTCCTGGTTTGCTGGGGCCAAGGCTATGTGGCCTGTGCTGAGCTCCACTCTCACCGAGGTCCAACAGACTTTTCCTGCTGACCTTCTAAGTTGTCTTTGGCATCTGTGGGTTGAGAAGTCTAGAAACTGTTACTGCTGCCAGTGATTCAGTCGCCCTGAGGCCTGCTCCAGGTTTGTTGGGACCCTCTTGGCCTGTGCTGGACTGTGCTCCTCTCTTATCCTGGTGCAACAGACCTTTCTTACTGACCTTTCAAATTGTCTTGGGCTGGAAATTTGTTTCACTCCATCTTTTTGTGGGTTCCGCTGCTCTAGAATTTGTTAGGAGTCATTTTAAAAAGATGTATGTAAGGGTTTGGGGGAGAGCTCAGGCAGGTCCCTCCTTTTGGCTCCACTTTCAAATCCCATTATTTTATAAAGAAAAGAGGTCTAGTAAAGTGAAGTAACTTCTCTGAGTTCCCACAGCTAGTTGAATACTGGTCGAGCCAGTATTCAAACCCAAGTTCTCTGATTCTAGGTCCAGTGTTCTTTCTTCTGTACCACAATTTTCCATGCGCTTCTACCAAAAATTCCCAATTTTATCTCTTCCAGAGGCCCTATAAGCTAGAGATTATCCCTCTTGGAGACGAACAAAAAATATCAGTGCCCAGTTTAATCTTCCTTTCAACCTTAAGGGCTTGACAGATTTGAGGCCTGGGCTAAAATAGCCAGACCCCTCTTTCCCTTGCCACTCTTACCTTACATGAATGGTGTGTATGTGTTCATGGGACAGAGGCTGGACTTGTAAATTCATTGGCACAAGTGATGGGGTATAGATTACTGTACTGATGGGATATAGACTGTGAGAGCCCCCTTGAACCCTCCTTGAATCTTCCCCCTTGATGAAGAGTTTGCCTGAGGCCATAAGCCTTCCATTATCACTAGGCCCAAATATCTAGGTTACTCTTGACCTAGCCTAGCCCTCCATCGTCAGGCTACTTCCCACCCTTGATCCTATCAAAGTGTCTATGCCCAAATCTGTTACCCTTAAACTAGCCTAGCCCTCCATTGTCTGTTACCTCCAGGTAGCCATCAGCTACTTCTCACCCTTAATCCCTTTTTTTGGTTCTTAAAGTTTGACCTTACCCCAGTCCCATCAAGATCTTCCTTAGACTCCTCCTCAAGACCCTCCCTAAACCCCTCCTCCCATCACCCCAGAACCATCCCCAGATCCCTCTCACAGTCTTTCTGTATATAAGATCCATCTTCCCTTATGAAGGTGCTGAGTCTGGCCAGCTTGTGTCAATGTGAGGTCACAAATGGTGAGATTTCTTAAGACTCTACCCAATATGGTGAATCTTTAATAAACTTTGTTTTTCTTTGGCTGTAAGGAGGCTTGAGTCGAATTCATTTGAGCAGGACCTGGGGTGTCAGTATTTTGGGGTCTGGAGCACCCCTAAGCCTCAACATATGGTTCCCTGTCCTCATCACAAGGACCCTGGAGTGAGGGGACTTCCCTCTATCAATGCAGGTCTTCCCCTTCTCTTTTGAGAGCTTCTAGGCAGAGCATTGAAAGATTAAACAACTTGTCCAGTTACACAAGCCACAGAGGTGGAATTTGAAGACAGGTCTTTCTGGCTCCAAGGTCAGATCTTCATCCACTAAGTTATGCTACTTCTTATATATGTTCATAGATCAAATAAAAACTAGACTGAGTAAAAGTGTCTGATTTGTGGTCAAATCCCAGTACCCATTTTGGGAATGTGGCCCAGTTCATCCCATCATGGCCTTACCAACTTAACCTTAGTGATAGCCAGCTAATCCTGGGCAGAAACCCTGTGTTGGAAATCTCCTCCCCTCTAGAGCCAGGGTAATCTTTATTTTTCTCTCCCTGCCTTTTGTCATTCACCTCTGATCATTTGTTTCTTCTGTCTCTATTCTGATTTCATCTTTCAACTGAAAATGCCCTTTCCAAAGTTACCAATGATCTAATTAATTAAATAAATAAATTAACTAACTAATTAATCCCACCTTCTACAGGAAGCCTTCCCCAGCTCCTCTTAAACCCATCCCCTTCCCTCTGTTTATTTTTCCCTATTTATCCTGAATGCAGTTTGCTTTGCATATATTTGTTTGCATGTTGTCTTGCCCATTGGATTGCAAGCTGTGGGAGAGCAGAGACTGTCTTTTGCCTCTTTTTAAAATCCTCAGTGCTTAGCACAATGGCTAGCACATAGTAGGTGCTTAATAAATGTTTATTGATTGAATTCTAGGCCTTCCTTCTTTTTGAAAAAGTAAATTTATTTTTAACATCTTTTTTAAAATTTGAGTTCCAAATTCTCCCTCTCTCCTACCTCTTCCCCACCTACTGAGAAGGAAAGCAATATAATATCATTTGTACATGTGAAATCATGCAAAACATTTCCATATTAGCCATATCACAAAAAGACAAGAAAACTAAAGAAAGTGAAAAATTACGCTTCAATTTACACTCAGAGTTTATCCGTTATGTCTCTTGAAGTAGACAGCATTTTTTTTATCACAAGTCCTTTGGAATTGTCTTGGATCACTGATCAGAGCAGCTAAGTCTTATATGGTTTATCATCATTACAATATTGATGTTACTCTGCACAATGTTCTCCTGGTTCTGCTCACTTCATTTCGCATCAGTTCATATAAGTCTTCCCACGTGTTTTCGGAAACCATTGCCTTAGTTGTTTCTTGTAGCACAATAGTATTCCATCACAATCATATGCCACATCTTGTTCACCCATTTCCCAATTGACTAGCATCTTCTTAATTTTCAATTCTTTGCCACCACAAAAAGAGCTGTCATAAATATTTTTCATACATACATATATATGTATGTATATACATACATATATATATATATATATATATGTCCTTTTCTTTTTTTTAAATATCTTTGGAGTACAGAAGGTAGGCCTTCCTTCTGATGATTATTTCCTATTCATCCTGCATATAGTTTGTGTGTACAAAATTGTTGGCATGTTGTCTCCCGCATTAGATTGTGAGCCCCTTGAAGGCAGGGACTGTCTTTTGCCTTTCTTAGTATCCCTAGTACTTAGCACAGTGCCTGGCACACAGTAGGTACTTCTTGTTTCACTTTCAGTTGTATCTGACTCTCTGTGACCCTACTTGGGGTTTTCTTGCCAAAGATACTGGAGTGGTTTGCTATTTCCTTCTCCAACCTATTGTACAGATGAGGAAACTGAGGCAAACAGGGTTAAGGGACTTGCCCAGGGTCACATAGCTAGTAAGTGTCTGAGTCCACATTTGAAGTCAAATCTTCCTGACTTGGGGTCCAGTGCTCTATCCAGTGTGCCACCCAGCTGTCTCCAGGCAACTCTGTAAGACTGTAAGTTAGTCACTCACTTAGTGAACAAAAATGTATTAAACACTTACCATGAGTCAGGTACTGTGCTAAGCCACAGGGATACAAAGAAAGGCAGAAACACAGCCCATGCCCTCAAGGAGCTCACATTGTAATGGAAAAGACAGCATGTAAATAAGATATAAATCATGTAAACGGAAGGTGATAGTTGTTGCTTGTCCTTCATTCTCATGGCAGAGGACCATGACATCAGGGAAATGGAAGGTAATCTGGAGAGGAAGGAGTGAAGGAAAATGACCAGGAAAGGCCTCCTGTAGAAGGTGGTATTGTTCTTCCTTGGTTTTTGAAGAGGACCGATGACATCATGGGGTGATATCTTGAATTGGTGTTTGAGCTGAGCCTTGAAAGGAAGCCAGGGAAGCCAGGAAGGCAGAGATGAATTATCCAGGCATAGGGGACAGCTAGGAGCATAGATACAGAGTCCAGAGATGGAGTATCGTGCATGAGACACAGACAGCAAGGCAATGTAGCTAAATCAAGGAGTTCATGGAGGGGAGTAAAATATAAAGAAAGGTTGAATGGGGCCAGGTTGTGAAAGACTTCCAATGAGAAATAGAGGATTTTATATTTGATCCTGGAAGTAAAAGGGAGCCTTAGGAGTTTCTCGATCACGTAGTCAGTACTTGATATGTGTTTGTTGAGGTTGAGTAGGGGAGAATGACCTTCACTTACAGATGAGCTGCCAATCTGAATAGGAAGACAGTTTCCACATCAGGAAATCAAGGTCCTAACTTCTCCACCCCCACTCTCAGCCCTAGTCCTAAAAGGAAACCTGAAGGCAGCCATCATTTTGTTTGTTGAGTCCCCACCAATGTTGGACATATAGTCCGTGGTGTCTGAGAAGTACTTGTTGAATTGAATAGAATAAAAAGATTCACAGAGATTCAGAATTGGAAGGGACCTTAGAGCTCACACGGTCCAACTTTCTCTTTTTGAATATAATATCCCTGCCCATTTTGTAAGCAGCACCCTGAAGGACAGCCCTTTAATTGTGCTGCACTGTGGCATCAGCAGAGTTCTGATTGGCTGAGGGAAGGCTGAGTTGGGATACTACACACCTGCATGAGGAGAGAAGGCTTTCTTTAGATGACTAGAGGAATTTGAGAGGTGGTCATAAGAAGCAAACTTGAACTTCTGGACGTCTACAGCTTTTGGGGAGCCGGCCCACATCACGTCCTTTGACTTCTGGTGCTTGCAGTTCCAGATAGTTCTAAGAGCAGGCTCTCCTTGGTGAGACTGTTCCCTTAGCTAATAAGGAGTCATTTCTTCCCATAGGCACAGCCACTCTGCATTATGATCATAAGGCTGTCCTTCAGGGTACCATTCACGAAATGGGCAAAGATGTTTCCTATAGGCATGGAAATTGAGACCCAAAGACACGAAATGACTTGCTCAAATCACACAGGAGTGAGCAGCAGATCTGGGATATTAAGTGAAGTCCTTTGACTCTAAATTCAGGGTTCTTTCCATTACACCAAGTGTGGAGAACACTGTGTTCTCCAATTATTCCTTTTAAACAAAGTCTAAACTAGGGATGGATTACCCAGGAACTAGCAGATGTGCCATGGAAAAAAAAAGAAAAAGTCAAACATGGGCAGAAAAAAAAATTGGCCCATGATTTCCTATGCATTATCATGGCCCTTTGTATACAAAACAGGGCTGGAGGACTGGAGCCCAGCCAGGGGACTGAAGGTAGGTCAAATACAAAGTGCTTACTATGAAGGAGAAACCACGAGTTTTTGTCTTGTTTGTTGTTGCTTTGAAAAAAAAATTCCCCTCTGAAGTTTCCTCCCAGCAGGGAACAGGGCAGAGGTGGTCCAGGTGATAACATGTGAGGCTTTGAGGTGGGGCTACTTGTAGGGGAGAGCTCCTTCAATTCACTGATTATTTATTAAGAATCTACTATGTTCCTGGCACTCTACCAGGCAGTGGGGATACAAAGCCAAAGATAAAACAATCCTTGTTCTCAATGGGTTTACATTCTATTGAGGGTGGGGTGGGGTGGGAAGGAGCATAACATGTATACGGGTAAAGAAATATAAAATTTATATGAAGTGACTTGGGGGGGTGGGGTTAGAGGATGGAAATCCATCAGATTCCAGATAAAGTTTAAAAATTCTAATCTCCAAGTATTGAAAGATCCTTAGCAATTATCTAGTCATCTCCGCTACTTTTTAAAAAAATTATTTTTTTTAACAGAAAAAGAAACTGTGTCTTGTAGTAAGAAAATGACTTGCCCAAAGTCACCCAGGCAGTAATAGGTAAAGCCAGGACAAGAACTCTTTCCTTTAGCCTTTCATTTTAGTGCTCTTTCCATTGGCAAGGACTTTTCAAACGCTAGTGCTGATTCTGATCAGGCAGAAATGCTAACAGATGTACACAGATGTGTATCTTGTGTCTGACTTTTGTGGGGGTTGATTTTGACCTAGGATGGGAAGTAGAGATAGGAAGTGTAAAGAAGAAAATCTTGAGAGAAACCAGAGTTTAGCAAGCGTAAGGCAACTGTAAGATGACTAACAGCAGGTTATAGAGCTGTATAGAGCAGCCAGGTGTCAAATGAGGGAAATGTAAAGGAAGACTCCATGAAATGATAGAAGGCAGAATCAGCTTGGGAGCATTGGCCAAGGTCGTGTGCTAGACAAAGGGGGAGGCTAATCTCTTAAGGTGCCTGTGGTTAAAGTGGAATTGAAGGGAGAGTAGTTTCAACTTGGAGCCAGTTGAGCATATTAAGGATAATACAAGATAACAATTCATAATAATACATCTACATAGCACTTTATACTTTTTCAAATGCTTTCATAAATAACTCACAAAATCCCTGTGAGACATATAGAGAAAACCCTGTCCTCACTTTTAAAGAAGAGGGAACTGAGTCACAGGTAAATTCGGTGACTTGTGCAGGTTCACAGAGCTGAGTTAGTGGTGAGGTTGTATGTAGAACCCAAACGTCTTGGCTCTCCATCCAGGGCTCATTCCAGAGCCGCCATCCAACAATCTATTTGGCTAAGATCCAAGATTAATGAGAGTGTTTATCATGGAGTTAAAATCAGTTGCAAATGTAGACTTTCTAAATATTTATCTTTTCTTATCATAAATAATATTCCATTATAATTATATACTATTCCATATACCATTATATTCATGTACCGTTTTCAGTCCTTCCCCAAACAATGACTACCCACCCACTTTATTTCTGGTTCTTTGTTATCCCTAAAGAGTGTTACTATTAATATTTTGAATATGTTTGACCTTTGTTTCTGTCTTTGACTTCCATGGGCTATACCTGACGAGAATAGCCCAATTTATTTCTATGAATCTTTAAGTATTGTAAATTATTTTTCTATTGAGCTGAATTCTGCTCCTTAAGACTTGCATCTCATTCCTCATTCTCCTTTTTGGCCCTGGGATCTCATTGTCAGGAGACCAGAATTTATTCCTTTCTATTCGGTGATTCTCATTAGGGGAAAGGCAGACTCATGAGAAGGTAGGGCTCTCTCTTAAAGCATTTGGGTCACATTCTCTAAGGTTACACACTCTTCGCAGTCTCTGGATAGTCTCAAGTCTCCCCAGTTCTGTTTACCTAGGAAAGATAATCAGGAATTGATCTAATCTGAATCTTCCAGGACCCACTCCTTCCTAAAGTTCTGGCCAAAGGTCTTAGGCCAGATGCGTCTTCTCCTAGGATGGATCCCTGCTCCCCAGCCCCTGGTGGGTCAGAGGCCAGATCACTTTATCTGGGACCTTTACTCCGGGGCTGATTTCTGTTCCCTTAATCCAGAACCCTCCTCGACAGACACCTATAGACTCAAGGCACAATTGCTGGTACTGGAGAGACTTGGTCAGATAAGACGCCCCATGTGAATGTGAGCTATTATTACTGTATTCAGGGTCAAGTCAGTAGATTGGCTCTGCCAGTTATTGGCTTAGAGGCTCCACACTGCTTTGTGAGGCTGATGATGCGTTATTGCCCTTGCAAAGGCAGACGATCAGGGTGCATGTCCCCTGGACCTGAGAGTTTGTTTCCACTGAAGTCAGAGACACAAGAGTGCTCCAGGATGTGAACACAACTATCCTAGGCTGTCACCCAGGAATGTGTGGCTGCACAACACAGGTCTCCAGGTTCGAATTGATCTGGAGGGCACTGCCATCCCCCTACTAGGGAGCCCAGACTTGCACGGACCACTGAACAATAAAAACTGCTGACAAATGTACAGAGTGTCCCTAAAGTCTGGACACGTAGGCAAAAATGCATTTTTTGAAATATTTGGAATATTAACAGACTTTAGCCCCCTTGACTTCTTTTTTGGGGTATGCTAAAGGAGAAGGTGTACTCAATGAAAATCACAAATGCAACACACTTGATTGAATGCATAAAGAGTGAATGTGCTAAAATTGACGGCAATGTGGAATTACTGCATCGAGTTCATGTGAATCTTGCAAAGCACATCAACCTTTGCATCACAAATGATGGAAATCATATTGAAGATGGCATTTGTTAATATTCAATTAAATAAAATGTTGTTGAAAATTTCATTCATTCATTTATTGAAAATATGCATTTTTGCCTACGTATCCAGACCTTAGGAACACCCTATATAGCCTTTTAAGGTTTGCAAATTGATTCATGTACTGTATTACATTTGGTCTTCAACACCCTCTGAGACAAGTGTTGCAAGTTTTGTTATCGCTCTCGTTTTAGGGGAGGAAACCGAGGTTCAGAGAATTAAATGATTTGCCCATGGCTGTACAGCTGGGATGCGTCTGAGGTAGGATTTGAATGCAGGTTTTTCAGACCCAGTAGTCCCAAGGTTCCCAATAGATAGAAGATGGCCCTTGAGCTGAGTTTTGAAGTAATCTTGGGATGCTAAGTGGGAGGGGTAAAGAATGAATGAATTCCAGGAATGGAGGATAGCCCGTACGGAAGAACAGAGGTGAAAAATGGAACATCATGTGTGAGGAATAGCAAGGCTAGCCTAGTTAAGAGTGGACAGTGCTTTCCTTAGAACCATTTTGTGAGATATATATTTTATAGGTGAAGAAACTGAGCCTCAGAGAAGTAAAGTAACTTGCCCCTGGTCATGTAGCTAATAAGGTATTGAACCCAGGTTACTCAACTGTGAATACAACCTTCCTTCTACCCTTCCTGATACAGTCTAAGAACCCGTCAAGGCTTAGAACCAGGAGACAAGCAATTAATTAAACTAGAATCAGTAAGGGTAGGACATGGAATTTAGATCACTGAGCACCAGGACGGACTCAAGAGAAGATTTTATAGCCGCAGTAATGAGTCAGAAAGTGCATCATACCAAATAAGATGATGGGTGGATAGAGGCATATTGGGATAAGAGACAGGAGCACTCAGGGACAAGCAAGAGCCTCCAGGATGGGTTGGAAGACAGTTATGAGACACTATGCCCCATCCAACATTGTGTAAGTAGATCTTAAACTCAAAGAGTGTCCTACCACCAGACAGCTAGTGCGGTGTGTGTGGCATGATAGATAGGGTTTCAGACTTGCAGTAAGGAAGATTTGGATTAAAATCCTATCCTTAGACTTCGTTGTTTTCAGTTGTGTTCGCCTCTTTGTGATCCCTTTTGGAGTTTCTTGGCAAAGATACTGGAGTAGTTTGCCATTTCCTTCTCCAACTCATTTTGCAGATGAGGAAACTGAGGCAAACAGGGTTAAGTGCCTTGCCCAGGGTCACACATCTACTGTGTCTGAGGTTACATTTGAACTCAGGTCTTCTTGACTCAAGGCCAGTTTCTCTATCCACTTTGCCAGCCGCTATCCCTCATGGGCTAGTCACTGACTTCTCAGATCCTCGGTTTCCTTATCTATAAAACAAGCAGGCAGGAGTCCATGACACAGGTTCCCTGCAGCTCTCAATCTTTGATCTTATAAACAAGATCAAAAGTCCCACTTAAGAACCAATTGCAGGGCTATCTCTGACCCTGAAAGCCCTTCCCAATGAGGTTACTACTTTTAGCAAGATAAAACTCTTCCCCTTTAGCTCCATATTCTTCTGTGAGGATTCTCTCCAGCAGATGTATCAAACTCAAAAGCCAAAAAATTCCCAGTGCATCCCAAACCAGATTAAAAGGTAATTGGGAAATGTTTAACAAAATAAATAAAAATAGAATACAATGTCAATAATGTTGATTTGTGGTTTTCTAAGTCACTATGCACCCTGCAGGGACCCAATTCTATTTGAGTTTGACACCACTACCTACAGAGATTGAAAACTGCATCTGTGGTTCCCCTGGGTGAGTAAAGTGAACACCCTCAGAGGCTTTCTAGAGAAGCCACCAGTGCAATAGACACAACTCTGTCTGACCTTGGCCCCTCTTCCACAGTTCTATGCTTCAAAGATTTTCCATTTTCAGTTGGGAAAGACCAAAAGAGAAACTGTTCATGCCATCTGTTTATTCATTCATAGAGAATGTACTGAGGTTAGGGGAGGGAGGAGGGATTTATTAAGAAACGAATGTGATATAAAAACAAAAGATATCAATAAAAAATTATCTTAAAATGAGAAGAAAAAAGGAAAATGTCCCAAACATATACCAGGCACTAACCCTACTCAGTAGGAGGCTGTGGTAGAGTCGAATTAGTAAGGAGTCAGGAGACCTCGGTTTAAGAGTGAGTTCTGCTAGGTGGCTCAGTGGATAGAGTGCCTGACCTGGAATCAGGAAGACCAAGTTCAAATCTAGCCTCAGATACTTAGTTGGGTGACCCTGGAGAAGTTGCTTAGCCTCTGTTTGCCTCAGTTTCCCCATCTATGAGATGGGAACAATAAGCCACCCATCTCCTCCTAGGGTTGTTGTAAAGACAAAAAGAGATATTTGTAAAGCATTTGCAAACCTTAAGGCACCATATAAATGCTAGCCCTTATTAATGACTACCACTTATTAGGGGCTAGTGACTACGTGCAAAGTTCATGATGTACTTGATGACCCTCTGTTCCCTAATTTCTAAAACAGGAGTAATAACAGTTGTACTAACTCCCTGTGGGGGCTGCCAGAAGAACCAAATAAATGTGATCTGCTGTTAAGAGCAGTTGGGGGTGGGGGAGGTCTATTTTTATTGTTATTATTAGGTAGAACAGGACCTTTGCCCTTAAGGGAGATTCTAATCTTTCACAGCAAACCAGACACAAACAATCTTAATGTTTATATATATACAAGTGGCTCCCAATAAACACACCTTTGGGTCAGGCTAGAGCGAAACAATTCAATAACCCTTTTATCTAGTGGGGGAAGGCTTGCTGGAGAAGGGAACTTCAGAGAGTGGGAAACTATAGATCATGGGTTTCCAAAAAAAAAAAAAGTTTAGAAAGAAGTATGTCTGCCTACTGAATTCATACTTTTGGGCTAACCTTGCAGAGCACTCACCAGAATGAATGGGGAGAATAGCACAGCTTTGGGTAAAACATGGGTGAGGAAAGTCAGAGTACAGTAAATGATTAGGTTAGGCTAAGAAGAGTAGTCAACAAGCATTTATTAAGCACCTACTGTGTGCACACCCTTTTGTAAGTGCTAGGGGGATAGAACATTTTAGTCCATGTGCTCAGGGAATGTATAGTCTAATAAAACTGAACTGACACCAAGGAAGCTGCTGGAGAAAGGTACAGAACCAAGTTGTTAATTGCATGGTTTAGACCGGGGTGGGGAACCTGCAGCCTCAAGGTCACATGTGGCCCTCTAGGTCCTCAAGTGCAGCCCTTTGAATGAAACCAGACTTCATCCCCCTTAAGAAAAGGATTTGTTCTGTAAAACTTTTGACTCAGTCAAAAGGCCACACCCAAGGACCTAGAGGGCCACATGTAGCCTTGAGGCTGAAGGTTCCCCAGCCCAGGTTTAGACAATAAAGAAAAGATTTTGGAGAAGGAAGGGTTGGGCATTTAGGGGATGTGTTTGAGAGTGTGGAACCTGAGCTTAGTTTTGAACGGTGGGCATAATTTGTAGACAGCAACAAATAAAGCAAACATTTATTAAGTACCTATCATATGGAGAGCCCTGCACTAGGTGCAGATACAGATAAAGAATTCAGAGGAATAAAATACAGCCCCTTCTTAATGGAATTTATAGGGTAGTAGGAGGATGGGCAGCTAGGTGGCATTGTTTCAACAATCCGGCTAGCAGCTGCCGTGAGGGTGTAAAGCCAACAACAACCAGCTCACAGAATGCTGCAAGCCCAGTTCCTTTTCATCTGCTTTACTTAAGGAAATCAACAGTAAGGGGTTAACAATCTTACTTTAATCCAGCATACAAAGAACATCCACCTAGTTCAGGGGAAAAAGCCAGCACCCTGAATTACAGACCAAATACAATTCGCAGTTGTCAACATCTGAGTCTTCAGCCGGGTGGCCCAGAATCACGTGCCACTCTTGCTGTGGCTAAGAGCTCTGAGAGAGAATGCTAACCTCTGCGCTTATATATCTGTTCAGGGCCCAGACCTCACCCAGGCTGGGCGTGGAGAAGTTCCCCACCCCCAATATCACATTGAATACAAATCAATGGCTCCCAGTTGTCTCAGTGCTGAGAAATACAAAAACATCTCACTTTATCTGCCCCATTCAAACAAAGGCCAGAATCATTAAAGGTCAACAGCAAAAAGTCCCACCTTAATTACTATGACAAGCATGTGGCCTGGAATCAGGAAGACCTGAGTTCAAATCTGACCTCAGATACTTCCCAGCTGTGTGACCCTGGGCAAGTCACTTAACCCTGTTTGCCTCAGTTTCCTCATCTGTAAAATGAGCTAGAGAAGGAAATGGCAAACCACTCCAATATCTTTGCCAAGAAAACTCCAAATGGGGTCACAAAGGGTAAGACACAACTGAAACTACCAGACAACAACAAGAGGGATGGAAATATCAACACAGATAGCTCTACATGCATAATGTGGGTCTCACTCAATTGCTTGCTAGCCCAGGTTCTGTGTGAGGCATTTTGGATAATCATAATTATTAAGTTATGACTCAAGCCCCCGGTGTGGTGAATATTTGTTCGTAGACTAAGAACAAACCATGTGTCTGATAGTAAAACATTTAAATATGATCATAAACTTAGAGCTGGAAGGGCCTCAGAGGCCATCTAGGTGATTGATGGTACAGTGGAGAGATCTGGGCCTGGAGTCGGGAAGATCTAAGTTCAAATCTGGCCTCAGACACTTAATGGTTGTGTGACCTGGAAAAGTCACTTTACCTCTGTTTACTTCAGTTCGAGCAACTTTAAAGTGGGGATAATATTAGTATGTTCCTTGCAGGGTTGTTGTGAAGATTAAACGAGATAATATTTGTAAAGTGCTTGGCATATAGTAGGTGTCATATAAATGCTTATCCTCCCCCTCCCCCAATCTAGTCTAATACCCTCATTTTATCAATAAGGAAACTGAGATCTAGGGAACACAAGTAACTTGCCCAAGGTCATGGCAGCAGTAATTATCAGAAGTAGGATTGGAATATCATACGAGAAGTGATTAGGATCCTAGATGAGATTCCAGAGCCGGTGTTCTTGTTCTTTCTGCTGTAGAGACATAATAACAAAGCAAATGACCAGGAAATGATTGGGTACCAGAACAATTTTCAGCCCTCCTTAGACAAATGAATATGTCTTTCTATTTTCTGGAGGGTTTGGCTTGCCTAGGGTCACACAGCTAAGTATATGAGAGGCTTTGAACTTAGATCTTCTGATGCCAAGTCCAAAAACTCTATCCACTGCACCAACTAACTGCCTCGAAATTCTTTCCCTGAAAACCACATTTAAAAATTTTTTAAAAATTTATTTATTTTCAGTTTTCAACATTCATTTCCATAAGTTTTAAATTTTCTCCCTCTCTCCTCTCTCTCCCCAAGATGGCATGCAATATGGGCCCTACACATATGTTCCTATTAAACACATTTTCACATTAGTCATGTTGCATAGAAGAATTATAATGAATGGGAGAAATCATAAGAAAGAAAACAGAAGGGGGCCTCTAGGTGGCGCAGTGAGTAGAGCATGGGCCCTGGAGTCAGGAGGCCCTGAGTTCAAATGTGACCTCAGACACTTTGACATACTTACTAGCTGTGTGACCTTGGGTAAGTCACTTAACCCCAATTGCCCTGCCCTCCTTCCTCCAAAAAAAAAAAAAAAGAAAGAGAAAATAGTCTGCTTTACTCTGCATTCCGACTCCATAGTTCTTTCTTTGGATGGAACACTACATTTTTGAAAGGATATTGTTCAGAGGACAGAGACTAGATCTAGAAACTGAGTTATATGAACAATGGTTGAAAAACACTGGGGATATTTATATTCCAATAGAATGTAAGCTACATGAGGACAGGGACTTTTTCATTTTTGTCTTGGTGTACAAAGAGCCTAGCATGGTACAGGGCACACAGGTGGTGCTTAATAAAAGCTTGTTGATTTTTTAGTTAATTGATATTTAGCCCGGATAAGAGAGGAGAGGGGCTTGCCATCTCTCTTCAAGGTTTTGCCAGGCTTTCATGTAGAAAAGAGAGGAGTTCCAAAGGACAGCATTAGGGCTAGTGGATGGAAGTTATGGAGAGGCAAACTTTGATTCAAAATATAAAACAATTTTTAACAACCAAAAGTGTCCAGTAATAGCAGTGAACTTCCCAGCACCAGACGTGTTCAAGCAGAAGTTAGGTGACCACTTATCAGGGATACTATAGAAATGGTTCTGGACTCATGATGGAAAAGGTTATCTACATCTGGAGAAAGAATTATGGAATCTGAATGCAGATTGAAGCAAACTATTTGCTCTCTCTCTCTCTCTTTTTTTTTTTTTTTGGTTTTCCCATGGTTCATTTCATTGGTTTTAATTCTTTTTTACAACTTGATTATTGGGAAACTAAGTTTAATGTGAAGGTATATGTAGAAGCTATATCAGATTACACGCTGTCTTGGGGGGGAGGAGGGAGAGGTAGGGGGAGAAAATTTGGAACTCAAAAACTTGTGGAACTGAGTGTTGCAAACTTAAAAAAAAATTTTATTAAAAAAAAAAAAGAAATAGTTCCTGCGTTGGCTCCTAGCTGACCTCCAGGAGCCCTTCAAATGTTAAGATTATTCCATGATTCCCTTCTGGCAAATGAGAAGGATTCTGGAGGTGAGATGAGTGAATAATCTCCATGGCTCCCTCAGAAACATGCACTTATACAAGAACCCCCAGGTGGAAACAGGGAGAGGCTCCTTCTCCTGCTCCCTTTGGCTCTAGGCACAGGTGAGCCAGAGCTCTACTTGGCAATGCCATCAGGTTGACGTGAGGCCCTGAAACAGTTCCATATTTTTAAAAAAACTAACACTGGATGCCATTGGGATTTTTTCCAAAAACAATCTATCTTTGAGAGTGGAAGCTGGGACCTGAACAAGCTGGCCTGTCACAGTCCCTTTGAGATAGGATTCTGTAACTGAGTGAGAGGGCCTCTGGGGGTGACAGACAGCATTCCTTCTGAGTCTTCCTCCTAGATCCCGACCACAGCACCTCTCCTGCACCCCCCAGCACTCCGCCCCCACCCCCCCATGTCTCTTTGATGCACTGTAGCAATGCTGGCAAAGACAAAGGCACCAAGTTTCTTGGGGATATTTACTTGCCTGTGATCATGTTGAGACTGAAATAAGATCACCCATGGAGAAGGCCAGATGCCTTGCAGGAGGAGGAGGAAAAGATGGTGGTAGCCAAGCAGGGAGAACAGAGAGAGTTGGAAGCTGGGAGTGGAGGAGATGGAGAGGAAAGGGGTTAGAGCTCATTCTCATGAGAGGAGAATTGTTTTTTGGCTGCAAATACTGCCAAAGGCTGCTGCCCCAAGGACAATTCCCTTTCATGAGATCCTTATGCAACAGGCCCAAGGTGTGCCCCATTTTGGTGTGGCAAAATGGATGGGGTAGAATTGAAAGGGTTGTTTGATTTTCCTCAAGACAAAAGGCTTAGGTGTGTTTTTGGAAGGCAGGCCAGAAAGGAAGGGACATAGTTTGGCTCTTGGCTCCAAGCCCTCACAACATCTTGATTGCATTGCCAGGCAGAGTTCTAGCTCCCTGTGCCTGGAGCTAAACTTGGGGGCAGAAAGGCCTTCCCAGTTTCTGCCTGATGTGGGAGTGGCATCTAGGAATGGCATCCAGTCCTCTTTTCTCATCTGGAAGTTCTCATTAGCATAGTTACTCTGTCTCTCTAACCTTATCTTTTGATCCCCAACTCACAGAGGGAAAAGGAGAGGAGGAGGGAGAGGGAAAGGAGGAGGGGAGAGAGGAAGAGACAGAGACAGAGGGAGAGGAGGAGGAAGGACAGGGAGAGGGGGAGGGAGAGGGAGAGAAAGAGGGAGAGGGGGAGGAGGAAGGAGAGGGAGAGGGAGAGGAAGAGGAGGGAGAGGAGGAAGAGCAGGGACAAGAGCAGGAGGAGGGAGAGGAAGAAGAGGGAGAGGAGGAGGGAAAGGGGGAAGAGCAGGGACAAGAGGAAGAGGAGGGAGAGAAGGAGGAAGGAGGGGAGAGGGAGAGAGAGAGAGAGAGAGAGAGAGAGAGAGAGAGAGAGAGAGAGAGAGAGAGAGAGAAGACTATTCTGGGGCAGCTAGATGACACAGTGGATAGAAGTGGATAGAGGGCTGGGCCTGGAGTCAGGAAGACCTGAGTTCAAATCCAGTCTCATGTGCTTACTAGCTGTGTGACCCTGGGCAAGTCATTTAATCTCTGTTTGCCTCAGGTTCCTCAACTGTAAAATGGGGAGAGTGATAGCACCTACCTCTAGGGTTGTTGTGAGGATCAAATGAGATAACATTTGTAAAGTGCTTAGGACAGCGCTTGGCACATAGAAGACTCTATATAATTGCTTCCTTTCCCCCTAATATATACACACACACACCCCCACCCCCCCACACCCCTACCCCCACACAGAATTATTAAAGCTTAAAACTTCACTAAGACTTTTGGGACACCCTATTTTATAAACCAAATTGTAAATACAGCGAGACTTCAGAGAAATTAGGGAAAAGCCTCATGGAAGAAATAATACTTAAACCAAGTATATGGATTGACTTTTTCCTCTCTGTGTTGTATTTGTACATGCTTTATTGAATCCTATCTGTTCTTCCTGTCCTGTCTCCAATGTAAAACCTTCCCTGATGACTCTCCTTTTTCTAAATTCCTATAGCTTTAGGAGGCCAAAATTTATACTTGCTTTTACAACATCTAGTTTGTTCATTATTTTGTGTGTTTTAGAGTTGGCTGACCCACTAAATTTTAGTCTCCACTAGGGCAGGCACCATGTTTTATTCTTTCCTTGATTTATTTTAATTTTTTAAAAACACCCAAACCATTAATGTCCTTCTATTCCTGTTCGAAGGTAACACTGTGTTGATTTTTAGCAAGCTCACAAATACTAAAGAACTCTTCTAAATAAGATCCATGAGTACTCAAGAGTTTGGCTCAATAGTGCACATAGGTCAAATAGACTGGATGAGGAATGTGATATGTGATTGGAAGGTGTAACAACAATCTGGCTAGCAGCTGCTGTGGGGGTGAAAAACCAACACAAGCCCAATAACAAGAACGCTGCCAGCATAGGTTCTTTTGATCTGCTTTACTAAGGAAAGCAACTTAAGGGGTTAACAAGCTTACTTTAATCCAGCATACAAATATCACTCACTTAGTTCAGGGGGAAAAGCCAGCACCCTAAACTTCAGAGCAAATACAAACAAATTACAAACAGACCAAATACAATTCATAGTTACCAAGAAAACCAAGTCCGGACATCTGGGCAAGCTGGAGGGCTCTTAACTACAGCTGCCCAGAGTCTCCACATCAGCGTGCCACCAAGAGTGAGAGCCCTCAGCAAATGGCTCTGTCTTCCCTTTTTTATACAGTTTCAGATGTTATCAAAGGTCATCTGTGAGACCAGAACTTAGGCTCCTATGATTGGCTCTGGAGTTAGCACCTCCCCTTAGGACCCTGGGAGCTTTACACCCACATAGGCTTAGCACCTAGTAATTAGAGGTTTGGGGCAAACTTAAGAGCAAAGATCTAATCAGGTCTCCCTTAGTTAGCCCCTCCTGGGGCCCTACCTTAGTTACCAATTCACACCCACATAGGTTTAGCACCTAATAGGGGTTTGGGCCTGGGACTCGGCACCCAGTAAGACTCAAAGACACTTAATCATTTTAAAACAGTAGGAAAGTCCCAACTTAATTGATATTGCAGAAGGACATTCCATTTTATTAGTTTATCAGTATGTATATGCTGGGCAGGCACTATGCATAATTGCACAGGACAATGGACTAGTTTGATTTTGGGGAAAGAGCAACACTTTTGATGATACCACATTCTTCTCTGAAATAAATAATTATACATACACACACACACACACACACATATATATACATATATATAATATATATCTTTTAATCATCAATGTCTTTCCAGTGATGCTGTATGATTATGTTTCACAAAACACTATAAATTCCATAGAACCAAAAGAGCTAACAAAACAAAAGGCAATGGAGAGATATATGGTAGGTGTTAATTGATCGTGAAATATTATCCATGGAGATCTGTTTGAAAGAAGCAGAGGAAAAGACATTGTCCAGAAGATGTAGGATGGGAAAAGGAGGTGGGGCGATCATATAGTGAGAGTGGGATGTAATAAATGGACAGCCCAAGGATTACACTGGTGCACATGTAATGTTAAAAGACAGAGAGGAAGGTTCCTAGAATGTTGGCCAGGCCCCTGGTAGAGGATTTATGGGAGGACTTGGAAAGAGTCTTCCGGGATGAGAAGGCAAGGATGGGTTATAATCTGTACTCCATTGGACTGTGAGATCCTTGAGGGCAGGACCTGTTTTTTGCTTTTCTCTGTATCCCCAGCACTTAACACAGTGCCTGGCACATAGTGGGTACTTAATATATACTTATTAACTGGCTATCTATATCATTGGAAGAAATGCCCTCACCAATGACATCATGTATCCATTGAAGAATTGAAGGAATATACAAGCCTTTGTTCCTGGAGCTTGAGAAACAAAGATAAATGTCACACAGATGCAGCTTTAAAGAGCAGAAAAACGTAACAATGGGAAAACTACATGTATACAAATTACAATGATAAAAAAAAAGGAATGAGATGAATACAAAGGTGAGGTACAGATTGAGCAGTATGAAAAATCAAGGGGGATCATGACTTCTGAGGACCTCTCAGCAGAAAGGTGGTGAACTACAGGCTCAGAATGAGACATACATCTCGGACATAGCCAATGAAAGTGGATTGACTTGTGCTGCTGAACTGTACTTCTCTGTTACAAATGAGGGTCCTATTCTGAGTGGCATAATTGATAAATGACATCAATGTGTTAAAAATAACATCAATAAAGCATTTAAAACTGGGGGAGGGAGAGATCCCTTTCAGCTGGAAGAACAGGGCAGGCCTCATGGCATACATGGCTCTCAGGTTGGACTTAGAAGGAAGGAGCTTCAACAGATTGAGATAGGGTAGGGATGAAGTTCCTCCAGGGATAAGGGACAATGGGAACCAAGTCAGAAAGATGTGAGAGGGCAAGATGGAGACTTGTACATTTGGGTTGTAATGTGGTCTATATGAAAAGAGTGATACAGAATAAAATTGAAAATATCATCTGGAGCTTGATAATGGAAATCTTTGTCTCCCTAACCAGGTCTGGCAAGGGACTGAGTACATAGTAGGTGTTCAACAGAGACTTGTTGACTTACCTCCTATGGTTGGGACCAGTGTTCTCAGTGGTCCCTGGATCCTAGACAAGCCAGCAGGGCCTCATTTCTAAGGTTGCAGCAACCCTCTGGGGTACCCTATCAAATGCACCTTCACTCTTCAGCACGGACAGAATGTACCTAAGAATGAAAGGAACAGGGAGTGGAAGGTGACAGAAGGAATGGAAAACATTAACTGAGAGTAATTACCTGGCAATTGCCCGGCCTATTTTGGAAACCCATGAAATCTCTCCCTCGTGAGTCATTCTCTGCTTCTCTGACCACTTAGTTCTTCCTTGTTGACCATATGACAAGGATTTTTTTTCTTTTCCCATTAGCCTATTTTGGGATTCTTTCTTGGCCTAACTTTTCATATTTTCCCCCTTTCTTCCATTCCTTTCCTTTTTTGTTTCCCCTAACCTTGCTCCCCAAGGCAGGAAGAGATATGACCCATGCCCACAGCAAGCAGTGAGGAACCTGGAGCCTTTTCTCCATCTCTTTGAGCAAGTGTAAGGTCTGGGCCCCTCATGAGTGCTTTGTGGGTTGGATTCTTTCCATCTCCCTTTCTTCCGTTATAGGACCGTAAGACTTAGAGCTGGAAAGGGCCTTAGAAATCAGTTAATGCAAACCTTATTTTTGTTGTTCAGTTGCTTCAGTCATGTCTAAATCTTTGTGACCCTACGTGGGATTTTCTTGGCAAAGGTGCTGGAGTGGTTTGCCATTTCCTTCTCCAGCTCCTTTCACAGATGAGGAAACTGAGGCAGCTAGGGTTTAGTGACTTGCCCAGGGTCACACAACTAGTAAATATCTGAGGCCAGATTTGAACTCAAGAGATGAATCTTCCTGACTCCAGGCCTGGCACTCTACCCACTGTGCCACCTAACTGCCTAATTCTGCACATAACAGATGCTTATTACATGATTATGGAAGGGTGGAAAGGAGAATGAACCGATTAGGGACTAGTCATGGGGTGTTCACAGAATCCCAGAGATTGCTGAAAATTAACATCAGTTGTCATTTTTCCCTTCTATTCTGCCAAAGACTGGCTGGGAAAAAGTGGACAAAAATTATAGCTCAAAGGATTGAGGCTAGCTATGGGTGGCAGGTGGTATCTAAGAGGTAGAGGGGCTTTCTTTGTAGGTTTTTAAGTAATCCAAGCAACCTGCGCTGTCAGGTGTTAGCATTGGACTGAAGCCAAAGTAATTCAGCCAACAGCTGAACTAGGATTCTGGAGAGCTCAGTTCTAATATTAGCTCCTCCACAAACCAGCTCATTTTCCCTTACTTTCCTCATCTATAAAATGAGGGGTTATATTAGATCAGTGTTTTCCAATCCTTGTTCTGCAGCATCTACTGTTTTACATGGAATAAAGGATCTATGAGAAAATTTCACTGCTGGTGTGATTTTCTCCCCTACAAATTAAAACATTAAATTATGGGCTTGCTTAAATGAAGAATCCTTGATTTCATTAGATTGCAGAGAGGCTGTTCTTAGGCCTCTTTGGTCGGTAGACAACAGACGTGTGATCCGTTGCTAGACCCTTACCCAAAGCCTTTGCGTCTTGGAAGAATCTGGCAGAATTTGTCATCCACTGGCATAGTCTTTGAGAACTCAGGGTTGTCTCCTTGGTATGGAGGTAAGACTTTAACAGAAGGTTAATTGTTAATTAACATTTTGAATGTATCAATATGTTTACTCATATACATATGTATCAAAAATAATTATTACATGTAGTAATCATTCAGAATGAAGCTAGTGTAGTCCTATTCTGAACTCTCAGAGCAAGGCTGGATACATCTTTCCCCCTCTAGAACTCCAAGGTTCTACAGGTAACCCTGACGGGGGCAGTACAGTGGCTTTCTTTAATGCTAATGGACCAAATTCCCAATCTGGCTGTTCTCCCTAATGTTAGCTACTGGTGATAAGCATCCCGGTTTCACTAAACCATCAGCACCCATTAGGAAGACCTGAGTTCAAATGCAGCCTTGTACTTAATAGCTGTTGCTTAACTTCTGTTTGTTTCAGTTTTCTCAACTGTATAATTAGGATAATATCAGGATAGGATGATGCTTACCTCTCACAATTGTTGTGAGGATCAATTGAGGCAATATTTGTAAAGAGCTTTGCACAGTGCCTGGCACATAGTAGGTGCCTATGTTTATTCTCTACCCCCTTTTATAAAGGGATATTTGTTTCAAGGATATGTCAAAGATCAAAAGTTATAAAGCATTCCCTCCTCCCTCAACAACTGGGGGCAAACTCTCCCTTACACCACCTAGGTCCCTGGAGTGGGGGACACTCACACTTAGAGTAGTTTCTCAATAGCATTTGACCCCACCAAGTTCACTTGCTAATTCAGTAGAGCTGGTAGATGAATCACTGTAGCTCTCTCTTGGCTGCCTTTGATCTATGCTGGGTTAGACAGGTTGCTCCTCGCTGGATGGCTTCTAGAAAAATCCCAGCATTGACTTCAGCTCCTAGACTCCTGGTGGTTCACTCTCTTGACCTTCTGAAGCTCAGAAGGTTGTAGCTGTCTTCACTCCTTCACCAGGGCCTAGCATAATGCCTGGTGCATAGTAGGTGCTTAATAAATGCTATTTGACTGACTGAATGACTGAATACAGGCAAGAATAGACACTGCAAAGACAGGAGAAAAAGAAGGGCCATACATTCGGCTCCATGCTGGCTCTGGGGGACTGAGGGCCCAGGTCCACAGCAGCTCCTCCTTCTGGCTTTAACACCAGTCTAGCAGGAAAGAGCAGGTAAAAAAAAAGGCTCATTTTGGCTGGGTAGTGCTTACTGAATGCATCCCTTTTCTGGTGCAGCAATCAACCTGTCTCTTCATCACCTGGTTTGTGGACTGGAAGCAGTTAGAGAACGTTCGTGCATTCTGTCATGTGCAAAACAGGATCAGGCCTTTATGAAAGCAGGTTCCCTGAACTCTTCCAGATGTGTTGGCAGCAGGCGGGCAGTCAGTCAACAAGCATTTATTAAGTGCCTACTATGTACCAGGCAGTGGGCTAAACGTTTGGGGGAGCCAAATAAAAACAAAAGACAGTCCATGGTCTCAAGGAGCTCACATCTAATGGAATTTCAGAGCTTGCTGTTCTCAGCCGCCCCCTCATGCAGCATGTGTAGATTCTACTGAGATATTTCACATCCCCAAATACTCAAGGATCAAATTAATTCACAGAATATTAGATTAATGTCTCTTCTAGCCCTGGTATATTACCATTTTGGGGAGCTATTGAGAACCTGTTTAGGTGCTTAGCTAGGTGCTATGGTGTGGGGTAAAGAAGTAGCTAGGTGGCACAGTAGATAGAGTGCTAGGCCTGGAGTCAGGAAGACTCATTTCCCTGAGTTCAAATCTGACCTCAGCCACTTACTAGCTGTGTGACCCTGGGCAAGTCACTTAACCCTGGTTGCCTCAGTTTTCTTACCTGTAAAACGAGCTGGAGACGGAAATAGCAAACAGTTCTAGTATCTTTGTCAAGACCTCAAAAAGGGCCATGAAGAGTCAGACACAACTGAACAACAACAAATGGTGTGGAGTGGGGAGGGGAAGGAGAACATAAGAAGGAACCTCTACCCTTACGGGCCTTACTGCCTAGTTACAAAACATGTGATAACATTAGAAATACTATAGAAATAAATATAACAAAAGAAATAAACAAATATATAATTAATGATTACATTTTATTTTCTAAATGTCATAGGAATTAAAAGAATAGAAAGGTCAGTAAAGGCTTAAGTCACAGTGATGATGAACATTTATTAATCACCTATTTTGTGAAACTGCGTTTCTATTACTGTGTGAGGGATGTACAAAATTCATATAAAATAGAGGGCTTGACTTTATGGAGCTTATAGTCTAGTAGGGGCAACATACTCACATAGAGAGTTCTTCCTTCCCCTTTTGGGACTTAACCATGATTTCATCTGTGTAGGGAACTCCTATATTGACTGATACAGAGACCCACCCTTGGAAGAAAGTCTGAAATCTCATCCCAAGGAGAAATTCCCTGATGTCTCTAGTGTAGTGATCTGAAGACAAGGACATCATAGAGGCCAATGGCTCCTCCTATGTTGGCATCTTCCCAGAGTCTTTCTCTCCCCTCAGTTGGCCCTCTGTAACTTTCAACCAACCCATCAATCCATTAATCAGAAAGCCATTATCCAGCACTTACCATGTGCCAGGCACTGTGCTCATCTCTAGGGATACAAAGACAAAGAAAAAAAAGCAGCCCTTTCCTCAAAGAGTTCACATAATATGCAGGTAGCAAGGCCATCTCAATTTGGCCCACAGGGAGGCAAGAATAGATATCTCTAGTGTCTCCTCATAAGAACAGATATCTCTAGAGTCTCTAAGGAAAACTTTAATTCCAGCCAGGAAGGGAAGCAGAAAGTTGAGGCCTGAGGCCACCACTCTGTTCTCCTCAGAGTGAGGAAGTACCAAGCTAGAATTATATCTATCTGCTCCTTGAAATATTGTTAGTCTAGAGGAAGTAACTTTAAGGTTCTTGCTAAACTCCTGACTACTATTCATTAATGGGGAAAGGAGGGCCTCAAGCTTTATATACAAGACTTGATTCTCTTCCCACCGAATACTAGTTCAACAATGAACACACATAGCAAATAGCAAAGAAACCCATTTATCCAAGTCTGTAGCAAAACAAAAATCAGAGAAAGCATACATATGAGAAATATATCAGATAAAAGATTGAAGGAACTTTCCCTTTGGAAGTGAGATAACTTGACTAAGAGATACAGAGTCTCAGAACTCACCCAAGGGGAAATTCCCTGAAATTCCTAGCGTAATAACCCAAGGATAGGGACATGATAGAGAATGATGGCTCCTCTTCTGTTGGCTTCTTCCCAAAGTCTTTCTCTCCCTTCAGTGACCTGAAGAGAGGTTGTCTTAAGGGATTGCTTTCTACTACCTGTGCCAATGGGCTTTGGGATTCAAGTTACCTATAAATAAGTAGATAAAGAGCAAAGGTGTCTGTATACAGATCTTAGGGGCTAGATGAACTTGGATGGGGGGGGGAAAGAATACATCTTTATTTTCACTCACCTTCAACTGAAATTTAGTATTTCTTTCAATTATTTAAAAAAATCATTCTGAGAAGGGGTCTATAGGCTTCACTAGACTGCAAAAGGGGTTCAGGGTACAAAAAATGTGAAGAACCCTTGACTGACACGATAAATAAAGAGTAGATGGGAGGTAGCCTTAGAGGAGAAAGGCACTTACAATCTTAGCAATTTGCGTGGGCATGAAGCACTGAAGTGACTTGTCACATAGCTTATAAGTATTAGTTTGAACCCAGACCTTCCTGTCCAAGGCCAAGCCTCTGTCTACTATACCATGTCACCTACAAATAACTATAATCTTCCATATTTCATGATAAATGCATTAGAAGGTTACCAAACAAAATGCTATATGAAGTCTGATGGAAAAGGTCATTACCAACCCTCCAAAGACTTCATGATAAAGGTAGAAGAGCTGAGTCTGAAGGATGGGTAGAATTTGACTAAGTGGACAGGAGATGGAAAAATGTTCCACACCAGGAAAACAAAGACCCCAATGGTGTACAGGTGGCAGGGAGCATGGTAGGAAGGAGGACCCATCAGCACATGGAGAGAGGGACCTGACTGGAGCTGGGAGTTGGTATTGGAGAGCAGTGGAAGGAGACAAGGCTATTGATAACATGCTATGGCTTTCCTTTGCCCCTACTGAGGAGAACCCTCTATCTCAGTAACTCCATATAGTCCACTGGGCCCCTTAGAGCAGCTGCCTGACTTGGCTGCTAAGTACTGGTTTTGAGGGTGGTTCAAATTACTCTCTGATGTTCTAGGGCCAAACCATGTCCCTGGCTTGTGTCCCACACTCCCCCAGGGCTTGGCTTCAAGACACCTTGTCCTGTCCTCAGAAGAGTTGGCCTTTGAGCAAACTGGACTAAAAGATTACGTTTGCCTTCTATGCTTTTGAAGGTTATTTATCAGTAGTTATACGAGGATCTGTTAAAAGAAATGAGGATATTTAACCTAAAAAAAGGCTTGGGTGGGACAGACCACCTGTCTTCAAATATTTAAAAGAATATCGTGTAGGAGTTGACTCATTCTGACTAATGAATGTCTAGACTAATAATGAGTCTAGAGTGACTAATTCTCACTCTGGAAGGGAGAAATAGGTATTAGCTATATAGGAGGTAGATCTTTGGTTCGGTATAAAGAAAGTCTTTCTAATAATTAGAGCTGCCTATGAATGGAATGTAGATAATGAGTTCCCCATTACAGGAAGTGTTCAAGCTGAGTCAATGAACATTTGCCAGGAATATTGCAGAGGGGATTCGTGCTTCATATAGGGGTTAGATTAGGTGGCTTCTGGGGTCCCTTGTGATTACGAGATTCTAAAATTCAAATGGATGGTGCTGAACTTAGAATAATATAGGTTGGGAAACACAGAGCTCAGGGTTGATCTGTGGGGTTAGTGGAACTGAGGAACACAATGCTACGCTATCCAAATCAGTGGAGCAAAAGTATGATCTATAAAGATGAACTATTATATTTCTTTGTAATCTTATTTGGTATTTGTTCGCAATATCAGAATACCTTACATTACCCAATATTGGTGTATATTCTCTACCTTTGATTAATTAATCAA
The DNA here is from genome assembly GCF_011100635.1 of Trichosurus vulpecula. Classification (NCBI taxonomy): domain Eukaryota; kingdom Metazoa; phylum Chordata; class Mammalia; order Diprotodontia; family Phalangeridae; genus Trichosurus; species Trichosurus vulpecula. The sequence goes on along the minus strand of NC_050574.1, from coordinate 303,711,355 downwards.
TCGACACTTATCAAGGTCCTACTATGTGTAAGACAGAGGCCTTATGGGAGATAAGATAATGTATGATATACTCCATGCTATCAAGTAGCTTATACTACATATAGTTCAGAGGTTTTTAATCTGGGGGTCTGTGAACTTTTTAGAAAAAAAATCTTGATAACACTTTCAATATAATCAAAATCAATTAATTATATAATTAATTAATATTATTCCTTTGTAAATCCATGCATTTTACTTGGTGCATTTAAAAACATTATTTTGAGAAGGGACCTATCAACTTCACCAGACTGCTGGAGGGGTTCATGACACACATAAAAGGTTAGGTACCTTTGCTTTAGTTGGAGAGACAAGATACATATGTGGAAAGGTAATTATCCATACGAGGCGGTATATATGCTAAGTGCCAGAGATGTGCTGTAGCGGTTCAGAGAAGGGAGAAATCGCTGGGGACAGGGGCAGTCAGGTAAGACTTCATAAAAGATGAGGAGTCCTTGAAGGATGTATAGAATTGAGATAAAGGACTGAGAAAGGCCCTCCAAGCAGTTGAAATAGTATGAACAGAAGGAAAATAACCATAGAACTTTTGGGGGATGATGACTAAACTAGCCTAGTTGGCATAGAGGGTTCATGTTAGAGAGTAGCAGGTAGGGATAATACTGAAAAGATCGGATGGAGCCAGGTTGGGGATCTATGGCCAGCCTGAGGAATTAGAACTTGGTCCTGTAGCCTGCAAATGGAGGATTCTTGAGCCAGGGGGTAGCCATGATAAAAAGTAGTTTTTGCTGCACAACATCCAGATTTGGGAGTTAGAAGGGAAGGGTCACTGTTATTGAAAAGCCCAACATATGATTGGAACAATTTCCATTGGAAAAGAATTAGAAAGGGGGTAAACAAGGTTGCTTAGACTCTTGCTTATGATAGATCTTATAACATCTTTTAAAAAAGATCTATTTTCCTCATATAATAATGTACCCTCTTTTAGATGCGTATAATGGAAGCAAAGGATATTCATCAATGGACCACATCTTTACCATCTCACAATTGACTGAAAGAAGTGGAGAATATAAGATCTCATTGTGTTTATTGCTTGTTGATTACACAATATCGCTTAATAGGCTCTTTTACAACGAGATGTCTCCTATCTCTATACTTAAATCATTCCAAGATTCTTTGGAAGATGTAACAACAGAATAGGAATAACTCTTTTCAGTGATCTTTTGGTAATAAATACGAGGTGAGGCATAAAATAGGGAGATGTGTGCTGCTCAAAAGTGTTTGCCATTGTGATGGAGATCTAGTGGAGAGTCTGGGTTAAGGAGGGATTTCCTGTGGATAGTGAGGTCCTCCAGATATTTCTGTTTGTGGAAGACATTGTGCTGATCGCATTAAGCCCTAAGACATGGCAGAGCTTCTTGGAAGAGATTTCTAATCACTCAACATGAGTTCAGCCTGGGTATTCACATAGGAAAGACCAAAAGGTTGAAGGAGATCTATTGCTCAGATTTCTATATGCATCTGAATGGATAACCTGTACAATTTATGCAACTATTAATAAATGTATATCTGGGACAGATAATAAAGATGGAAAATGAGCTGGGCCTAAAGCTGGAAAGGAAGAGGAAAGCTGGATTCCTTTTGGGAAATCATAAAGTGTTTTTACTGACTCCAAGCTTCCTATAACAGCACAGGCCCATCTTTTCAATACAGACATTTTTATTCCTATTGCTACTGACAACCAGGCTTGGAATTCCATGCCTCTGAAGGATTAAAGATGCATAAAGAGGGCACTGGAAAGGCTTGTGGTAAGTATGAGTAGGCTGCAGCACACAAAATAACAAGGAATTCCAAAAGAAGAGCAGGAATAAAGGATGTCATCAGAATAGAAATAGAAGATGTATTGGTCACGCGAAGAGAACAAGGGATGACAGTCAGCCAGGGTGAACGGCTGCTACCTTCAGGTTGTCATGAGAGAGCAAGGAAGGGCTCCAGCGTGTTAGATGGATCCCCTGTGGTAAACTTTTGGGAGAACATGGATGAGAGTCACACAGGACGAATGGACTGTTGGAGGGGACTTCCGAATTGTTGAGATCCCAGGTTATGGTAGCAACATCCTAATCCCTCCTCCCAAATGGGTTAAGCTAATTTTTTTTTTCTTTGAAGGTATTAAGACCATCCTTGAGACTGGGTTGGCTCAAGCAACTATAAAGGCTCAGACTATTGATATCTCTTCCTTATCCCCTGAGGACAAAACAGCCACCACAAGGAGCTTCAGGCACTCTGTGACACTCAGCTGGTGGATCACAATGGCACTTTAGACAAAGGGAGCTTTTTTTCCGGTTACTCCACTCTAGGTATCAATGCCTATCCTTGTTAAATATTCTTCCCCTCTTAGGGGTAAGTAACTATAAACTAGAGGCAGCTAGGTGGTTTAATGGATAGAACACTGGACCTCGAGTCAGGAAGATCCGAGTTCAAATTCAACCTCAGATAATTACTTAGTTGTATAATCCATTTGATTTGTAAACTGCTAGAGGACAAGGATCTTCTTTTGGCTTTTTTTTTTTTGTATGCCCCTCACTTAGCACAGTGCTTGGCACAGAGTAGGCATTTAATATTTACTTATTGATTATTAATTGAATGATCCTAGGGGCAAATCACAACTCGTTTGCCTCAGTTTCCTCATCTGTAAAGTAGGGTTAATAATAGCACTTGCCTCTCAGGGTTGTCTGAGGATCGAATGAGATAATAATTGTGAAGCACTTAGCACAGTGCCTGGCACATAGTAAGTGCTATATAATAATAATCATTTTAATAATAAATTATTATAATTCATTATCAAATGATGAACAAGGGTCTCATTGTGTTCCAATACTGAACCTAAAGTACCAGGAGGCTGGCCTAAGTCAGGCCCAACTTGGAACACAAGCCTATTTGAGTCTAATGGAAACACTCCCTGATTGAGGCAATGCTGCCCACCTAAACAAAGACTCTTCGGGTCCTGTGGGGTGTTGCTTCTATAGAGGGGGGCCCCAGTAGCTGCCATTCTGCTTATTTGTATTCTGCTTCCAGAAGTCCAGGTAAAGGGAAAGAGGGGTGATTCTTGAATGAAGGAAGGGGCGGGGGGGAAATGCATGGTTTGTTATTATTCAGTTGTGGCCAACTCTTTGTGATCCCATGTGGGGTTTTCTTGGCAAAGATCCTGGAGTGGTTTGCCATTTCCTTCTCCAGCTCATTTTATAGATAAGGAAACTGAGGCAAACAGGGTTAAGTGACTTGCCCAGGGTCACATGGCTAGTAAGTGTCTGAGGTCAGATTTGAACTTGGGGAAATGAGTCTTCCTAACTCCAAGCCTGGTAGTCTACCCACTGTACCACCTAGAGGCCTGAAATAAGTGGTGTCCTATAGTAATATATAAGTACCAGAAGACCCTCTTTTTCAAAAATATCTCCTATAGATTTTCCATTAACTAGAGGAAAGAACAGAAACTCTGTAGTCAAAGGACCTAGGTTCAAATCCTAATTCTGATGTTACCACCCACATGACCCTGAGTAAATCACTTAACTGCCTTGGGTCTCAGTTTCCACATCTGTAAAAGGGGGGTTGGAGTAGATGATTTTTGAGGTCTCTTACAGTTTTAGAGTGATGATCCCATGAGCCTACGTATATATTACATATCTTATAAAAATGTAAATGAAGGGCATTTTAATGTCATTAACATCTTAATGTGTTCAATTAGGTAGCTTTCATCTGCAGGAATGTCTGGGCAGCTAGGTGGTGCAGTGGGGGCCTGGAGTGAGAAAGACTCATCTTGCTGAGTTCAAATCTGGCCTCAGATGCTTAGCTGTGTGACCCTGGGCAAGTCACGTAGCCTTGTTTGCCTCAATATCTTCACCTGTAAAATGAGCTAGAGAAGGAAATGGCAAAACCACTCCAATATCTTTGCCAAGAAAACCCCAGAGGGGGTCATGAAGAGACTTGCCTGAACAAAAACAACCTCTAGTGGCATTGTACTTGACTTTTGGCTGTCACTTGTAAGACCCTCCTCTTGAGGCCAGAGGTGTGGGCCCCTTGCCTGTCTAGGACTGCATTGAGGTTTATATGGGTTAGTGTGGGACAGAGGCATGAGCTTCAGATCCTCCCCGAGGTGCAAAGTCTGAGTCACAGCACCTGCTGGTTTCAGGTGGAATGTGGTTTGCAACCTGGCAATCTCCAGGTCCAACCTTCTGCCTTTTCTTTCTTCCTTTTCTTTCTCTATCAGTGAGAAAATCTGCATTACAAATTGTAAACTTAGCAGTACAACTTTGGGGAAGTTTCCAAGTCAGTCAGATGATCCGAGTGAATTACAAAGGTGGAAGATGGCCAACTTTGGGGCGGTGAGCTCGAGGGCAAAATGTTATTAGATGGGGAGGACTGTGGTGGCTGGGGGCAGGGATGAGAGGGAGGGGGATATGGAGGTGGACTAAGACATGGGGCCAGCAGAGGAGGTAGCAACCTGCCGGTGTCATTTGAGGGACAACACAAAAGTCTACCTCCCATTCCAAAAAGAAAGAAAATCTGTCCCATCAGCCTATTGCTTTCCACACAATGTCCTCCTGTCCAGAAAACTTTCTTCCCATTGTTTACAGGATAAAGTCCAAGCCTCTTTACCTGGCGTTCAAAGCCTTTCATGATATGATGCTAACCCACATTTCCAGCATTATCTCCCGCTACTCTGCTGTGTACACTGCTCTCGGCAAACCAATTTACCCATCCCTGGAAAAGAGCAGGGTCCATCCTGGTTCCATACCTTTGCTCATAAACTTTCCCTGGCCTGGAATGCCTTTCCTACCCTTTCTTCTGGAACTAGCTGAAGCTCTGACTCTTCCATGAAGTCTTCCCTGACCACTCTTGAGTTTTTCTCCATTGGCTCTTTGAGCCCCTACAGCACTCATTGATCAGTTAACCAAACAACAAGCATCTATTAAGCATCTACTACATACCGGCAAGTAGGTGGCTTTCACTAAACACCTAAGTATCAGGAGGGAGAACTAGGTGGATCAGTGGATAGACTGTTGGGTCTGGATTCAGGAAAAACCTGTGTTCAAATCTGGTCTGAGCGAGGCACTTAACCTCTGTTTGCCTTAATCCATTAGAGAAGGAAATGGCAAACCACTGCAGCATCTTTGCCAAGAAAACCCCATGGACAGTATGGTCCACAGGGTCATGAAGAATGGGACAGACTGAACAGCAAGGCACTATGCTAGGTGCTGGAGATTCAACATCAAAAATGAAAACAAGGGCAGCTAGGTGACTCAGTGCGTAGAGCACGGGCCCTGGAGTCAGGAGGACCTGAGTTCAAATCCAGCCTCAGACACTTGACACATGTACTAGCTGTGTCACCTTGGGCAAGTCACTTAACTCCAACTGCCCTGCCTTCCCCCCTCCAAGAAAAAAAAAAAACAACAAAAAAATGAAAACAGTCTCTGCCCTGAAGGAGCTTGCATTTTATTAAGGATATCACTTCTCATCCCTTGAGGTAGAAAGGTAGCCCTGAGCTGGGCTTGGAGTCAGGAAGACCTGAGTTCAAATCCAACCGCAGGTACTGAATAGCTGTGTGACCCTGGTCGAGTCACTTAACTTCTGTCTTCCTCAGTTTCCTCAACTGTAAAATAGAGATAATAACAGTACCTACCTCACAGGGTTATTGTGAGGATCTAACAAAGAAAATTCTGGTAAAACCCTTAGCGCAATTCCTGGCACATAGTAGGAGCTTTGTAAACTTCACCCCTTCCCTTGCAATTTGGCCTTTCATCGGCACTTCCCTGAAATTACTCTCCAAGGACACCAGTTATCTCTTTACTGTTTAATCCAAAGGTCTTCTCTCAGTCTTCAAGCTTCTCTATCTCTCGTCCCTGTTTGATACTGTTAACCACTCCTTCTGGCTTCTTTCCATCTCCTTCAGTTTTTGTGACATGGTTCTTTCCTGGTTCTCCTACCAGACTGATCTTTCTCAATCTCCTTTGCAAAATCATCAGCCATTCTCCTCCCTCTATGACTGGATAGACTCTAGGTCTTTCCTCCCCTCTCCTTCCCCCTCCCCATCCCCTTCCATTCTCCCCTCTCTTCTCCTCTCCCTGCCCCTGTCTTCCTTCCAATTTTTCCTAAAGTAAAAGCTTTCCTCTTTCTTTCAAGGATGCTAACATATTGCCATTCTTCCAGCCACCTAGGGTAGCCATTTCAATTCTTTATTCTTATCTCCCCCATAATTCACTCCATTTCCAAGGCTTGTTGGTCCTACTTCATTAACATCTCTCACATCTGATTTCCATGCATACTAAAACAACACTAGTTAAGTTCTTCATCGACTCTCGCCTTGACAATTATAATAATAATGGCTCACATTTATATAGTGCCTATTATGTGCCAGGCACTGCGCTAAGCATTTTACAAATATTATTTGGTCCTCATGACAAGCCTGGGTGTTGCTATTATTATCCTCATGTGTGGGACAGCGACTTTACCCAAAATAAAACTCAGAGGCTTCTCAAGGTAGAAAGTAGAAAGGAATTTTATTACAATCCCACGAGAAAGGACAATTCACCACACCAAGAGTTCTCTCAGCATCAGAGCACACCAAACACAGAAAATACAAGTTTTTTTTATAGGACCTAACCGCAATTCCCCCTCCTGACCCCCTTCCTCTCGACTCAAAATCGCAAGCCTTGAGGGTACAATCTAGAACGGATAAATCCACCCCAGTGACAATGACAAAGAACAAAAGGTTTGGCTGTCTTGATAATCAGATGCCAGTTGTTTTTGACAAACCTCATATCCCAATAATTCTTGCATCTGCGACAGATGACAAAACTAGTCTTTCCCACCGTTCTTACATCTGCAACGGATGATGGACTTAGTCTCCCACCATTCTTACATCTAGCTGGTCTCCAGACCAGGTTTGCATGACCATGTTTGCATCTGGCTTTCCAGCATGTATGGGGATGTAAGCATCCTGCATCCTATTCTCATTCCCAGGGGCTCTCACAGTCACTAAATTGTCTTCCCATGGTCACTCACTTGTCTTACAGAAAAACTGAGCAGAAAGCTGAGGTTTAGATTTTTATGAGAAGTTTTTCACTATCCCACTCATTTAGATTTCATGAGAGGTCTTCACTATGCCACTCACTCATTTTACAGCTAAGGAAACTGAAGTTAAGAGACTTGCCCAGGGTCACACAGCCAGTAAGTGTCCAAGATTGGGTTTAAACTCAGCTTTTCATGATGCCAAGCCTGGAATTCTATCCACTGTACCACCTAGCCAGCCCTATTGTAATGGCCCCCTCATTGACACCCCTATTTCCATTCTCCAATCTGTCCTCCAATGATTTGCTTAAAACATAAATCTGACTATATTATTCCCCTGCTCAAGAAGCTTCCACAACTCCCTATTGCCTCCAAGATAAAATTAATTCCTCTTTTTGGCACTTAAGGAACTTTACAACTTTGCTCATCTACTTTTGCCAGCAGATTGCCTATCACTCATGCAGTCTGTGTTTTAGTCTGGCCTATTTGCCATTCCCAATACATGACATCCCTTCTCCCATTTCTGTGTCTTTGCATGAGTTGGGCCCTAATGCCTGGAATCCATTTCCTCCTCATCTCTGCCTCTTGGGACCTGTACTTCTTTTCAAGGCTCAGCTCAAGCACCACCTCCAACATACAGCCAACGTTCCACCTGCCACTACCCAAATCACCTTGTAGATGTTTTGTACATACCTTGCATTTGGTTATTTGTGAATATGTTGTACCCTCTCCCCTTCCAAAGGAATCTAAGTTATTTCAAGGCAGACACTTTCTCTCTTCGTCTTTGTGTCCGCAGCACAAAGCATGCTGCCTGGTGCATGGCAAGGTATCTGTCACTTAGCAGAGGCTTGTTGATTGATTCCTTGGTTTTCTATGACAAATCATTTGGCACCTAACCTACACACAGGGACATGCATTATCATTCTTTCCTTAACATGTATCTTGTCTCCTCAGATTAGATTATAAACAGCTGGAGGGCAGTTACTATGTTTAAATCTCTTTGTATCCCTAGCACGATGATTCTGTTGGTGGTGAGGATCCCCAGTGTTCCACTGCTAGAAACTCATTCTTTGGGATATTTTTTTCCCCTGCAATCTTTGTAGCAACAACATGACTAGCAGCTGCTGTAGGGGTGTAAGACCAATAACACCAGCACACAGGAGGGCTGCTAGCACAGGTTTTTTGATCTGCTTTTCTAAAGGAAAGCAACTTAAAGGGGTTAGCAATCTTACTTTAATCAAACATTTTTCATATATATATATATATATATATATATTTGTATCATTCACTTACTTTAATCAAATATATATGTATGTGTGTGTATGTATATGTATAAAAAATTCACTTAATTCAGGGGAAAAGGCCGTACTCCAAACTTCAGAAAATATACAAACAGAAATTACAGGCGGGAGTTACAAGCAGAGAAAATAACACAATCAACAGACAGGACTTCTAGCCATCTGACCATTACATACATACATAGTTATCAGAGAGAGAAGCACCAACATCTGGGTTTTCAAAGCTGGGAGGGGCCCCTTAACGCTACCCAGAGTCTCACCTGGCTACCGCACACAAACACTCTTCCCACGAGTGAGCCCCCAAGCAAAATGCTAACCTCAGAGGGCATCACAACCCTTGTGACCCAGGCTCATGTGACCCAAACTCATGTGACTTAGGCTTTCTTGTGCCATCAAAGACTCTTGATTCAATCAAAGGCAAGACGCAGTCAAAGGCACTTGACTACCTTAGTGTAGAGAAGAACTAGAACTCCAAAAGGAAAAAAAAAAACAGCAAAAAGTCCTACTTTGCTTGCCATTACAATCTTTTTTAAAGATGAAAATTATTTTGGAATAATAACTTATGATGTCACTAAACCCTAACTGTGAAGGAGTTTATCAGCATATTTCCTTCCTGAAAGGAAGAATTGGAATAAAGTGAAAGTCAGAGTCATTTGTTGTTGTTCAGTGGTTTTCAATCTTGTCTGACTCTTTGTGATCCCTTTTCGGGGTTTTCTTGGCAAAGATACTGGAGTGGTTTGCCATTTGCTTCTTTAGCTCATTTTGCAGATAAGGAAACTGAGGCAAACAAGGTTAAGTGATTTGCCCAGGGTCACACAGCTAGTAAGCATCTGAGGCCAAATGTGAACTCAGGAAGATGAGTCTTCCTGACTCCAAGCCCAAGCCCAACACTCTGTCCATTGTTCCATATAGTTGTCTATAGGTCATATAATGTCAGAATTGCAAGTAATAGAAATAATAGAATCTAGACATATCCCTTTGTGGAAGAGGCCCCCTTGTGACACAAAGAAACGCTTTGGAGAATTTGCATTTCTTTGGCTTATAGTTCACACTCAGGTAGAAGCTGGGTACTTCAGGTACTTTCTCACAAGGGTGGCTACTAGCTTGCCTTAAGAGCAACTGAGCTGATACGGTTTCAAAACATAGAACAGTTAAATTTACACAGTATAGACTGGTATTTAACCCCAAACTCAAGTAATCAGCCCTTTTAATGGAACACCCTCCCTTTAAGGTGTCTCGAATTTCTGTGACTTACCATATTTCCTTGGGCTTCCTAGTGGAAATATGACTTGATCTGAGTCTTGAAGAAAAAGGAGGGATTGGTTGGATGAAGAGTGGCTGGGGGAAAGGAGAATCATTTATGTTGGAGAGAGTTGGTCAAGGGGGCAGACAAGGAGGAAACCATTTGGGATGGGTGGAACAATGATCGGGACAATTTTTAATATTACTTTTTATTTTTAATTTTTTTTGAGGGGGGAAGGCAGGGCAAGTGGGGTTAAGTGACTTGCCCAAGGTCACACAGCTAGTAAATGTGTCAAATGTCTGAGGCTGGATTTGAACTCTGATTCTCCTGACTCCAGGGTTGGTGTTCTACTCACTGCGTCACCTAGCTGCCCAATATTACTTTTTATAAATGGAAGTGTAGAGACCTTACATTTTTAGAAGTATAGGTTCAGGGGACATTAGAAAGAACCTTAGATCATTTAGTCCAACCTCCATTTTATGCTGAGAAGACAGAGACCCAGAATGATTATCTGACTTAATGGGAAGTGCCTATTTAGAAAAGAGCAGAGCCAGGATTTTAACCCAGATTTTTCTTGTTCTTGACCTTCTGCTGATAAAAGGTTACCTTGAGAAAATCACCTTCGCTTTTGGAACTGTAAGAATGTGGAGAGCAGAAACTTGGTCCTCTCTCAGTATTCTTGGTAGTACATAGGACAATTCACTGTGCTCAGTGGACACTGCCTCTGTCTTGATGAGAAGAAATGGTCCCCTCTGGGGCAGCTGAGTTTCTAAAACAGGACCTGTCTTTGGATTGAAAATACCTTTATCAAGAGAACCAGACCATTTGCATATGAGAGGGGTGCCACTGACATCTCTATTTTGGATGCTTCTGGATAGCCTAGGCTGATTTCTTCTTGGGAAGTTTCCAAGTTAAATACTGCTACCATTCGCAAGATTGTTTTTTTCCCCCTCTCTCCTCAGTTACTTCCTTCTCCTATCTCCAGACTCCTTGACTCCATTACTTTTCATTCCTCCTGGGGCATTGAAAGGTCAAGCAACTTACTTAGGGCCAAATAGCTAGTATATAGCAGAGGTAAGATTTGAACACAAGTCCTCCTGACCCTGAGGCCACCAGCTCTTTATCCACTACACCCATCCTTCCTCTGTTTGTAAACCTTAAACTTTAAGATAAACTTTAATCTTTTTATTAAGGAGATTTGTTCTGTGAAGTTTGGATTTGATCAAAGGGCTGCACTTGAGGACCTTGAGGGCCACATGTGGCCTCAAGGCCACAGGTTCCCCACTCCTGCCTTAAAGGAATAGGAATGATGTAGAAAGAGCATGGGCCTGAAATCAGGAGGACCTGAGTTTAAATCTGACCCCAGATACTTATTAGCTGTGTGACCTTGGGCAAGTCACTTAACTCCAACTGCCTCAAAAAAAAAAGGAATATTGATGAGTTAGTCAATAAACATTTATTAAGCACCTACTATGTGCCAGAGACTGTGCTAAGGGCTAAGGATGTAATGAAAGACAATAGACTGTCCCTGCTATGAAGGAACTCAGTTTAATGGAAGAGACAATATGCAAATAACTATGTACAAATGACATATATATGTGTATATATGTATATATGTATATATATATACATATGTACACATACCTATGTTTATATATACCTATATTTATATGTTTATATATAGATATATACACACGTGTGTCTATATAAATAAATACATGTATTTTCTATATACATACATATACGTACACACAAACAGATATACAGGATAAATTGAAGATAACCAACAGATTAGCACTGAGGGAGATTGGGGAAGGTTTTCTGTAAAAGGTGGGATTTTATCTGGGACTTGAAGGACTACAGATTTAGAGTAGAAACTGTCTGAGAACTGTCTAATCCAAGGCCTTCATTTTACAGGTTAAGTGATTTGACCAAGTTCTCATAAGCTAGTGCTTATAGCTTACTCCTATAGAGATGGGATTGGAAACCAGGTCCCCTAGTATGAGGGTTTTTTTTTCCTACCACATCACAATAAATCGTGATTATAAGTAGTGCTATAAATAATAATGAGATAATAATTAATAATAATAATACGTAAGAGTTTTACAGTAGGTAAAGCACTTTAAACAATTTTGCCTTATAATGAATTATTCTTTAGATTTTCTTGTAAGGATGCTTACAGCATGAGATTGTAAACCCCCTGAGGGCATGGAACTTATCTTCTACTTCTTGGGTATTCTTTTCTACATGTCTTCCGCAGAGCACAAAATGGGAGACTATCCCTACATTACCAAGCCATAGCTTCTCCTTTGATGTACCCCTTTCATTTAAATTCAATTCAACCCCAGTCACTTGTCCAATTCCAATTTTTAATGAATTATTTCTTTTTCAGTGAGCTTTTGTATCTTCTTTTCCATATGTTCAATCCTACTTTTTAAGGTATTCTTCACTTCAGTGGACTTTTGTGTCTTCTTTACCATTTTGCCTATTCTGTTTTTTAAGTTGTTATTTTCTTCAGTATTGTGTGTGTGTGTGTGTGTGTGTGTGTGTGCCCTCTTTACCAAGCTGTTGACGCTTTTTTCATGATTTTCTTACATCACTCTTATTTATTAGCCCAATTTTTCCTTTACCTCTCTTATTTTATTTTTAAAATCCTTTTTGAGCTATTTCAGGAATTCTTTATGGGCCTGGGAGCAATTTACATTTTTCTTTGAGGATATGGATATAGCTGTTTTGACTTTGTTCATCTTCTCCCGAGTTTGTATTTTGATTTTCCCTGTCACCATAGTAATTTTCTATGTTCAGGTTCTTTTTTTTGTTGTCTGCTCTTTTTTCCAGCCTATCTCTTGACATTTAACTTTGTGTTAAAGTTGAGTTCTGCTCCCAGGGTGGAGGGGGCACTGTCCCAAGCCTCAGGTTTTTTTTTATGTTACTGTTTTCAGAGCTAGTTCTGGGGGTCTGTAAGTTTTCAATTCTTCTAAGGTAGTATGATATAAGGAGAGGTGTGGTCACTGCCCTCCTGCCCTGTGTTCTGCTCTATGAACAATCACAAGCACTCTTTTCTACCCTGGAATTATGAGCAGGGTCCCCCCTCCCCTGTGGCCACATGCTCTAGTGTGCTAGTGCTCCTCCTCACCCTGGGACTATGACCCAGAACTGCATATGGGCAATACAACAGAGTCCTGCACCCACTGCCAGAAAAGGGTACCCTGTAATCATCTTCTGATCCATTTTATGACCCCTTTACTGGGCTGAGCTCTCCAGAAGCCACTGTTGAAGCTTCCATTGCCAATTCAGTCCCCCTCTAAGGCCTGTGCTGGACTATGCTCCATTCTCACCCCAGTGAGACAGATCTGTCCTGCTAAACTTCTAAGTTGTCTTGGCTAGAAAGTTGTTTCACCCCAGCCTTTTGTTGGTTCTGCCACTCCAGAATTCTTTTTAAGGCATTCCATTAGAGTTGTTTGGAGAGGAATTTGGGAGAGCTCAGACAAGTCCCTGCCTTTACTCCTCCAACTTGGCTCCACTCCAACTCAACTCCAGTCAAAGTATTTATTGACTATCTCTGATAAGGGGGAGGGGTGACACAGGAAGGGGTGAAGGGACACCTCTGATGTGCATCTTTCAATTCAGTTCAATTCAACTCCAGGCAAAATATTTATTGAGTGCCTGTGAACTGTGGGGGATACAGGAAGAGTGCATGATACAGTCAATGCTCCTGAGGAATTTTTGGTACTGTTGGGAGACAAGAATATGTCATGGGAAACGGTTGCAGAGTAACAGAAAAAAAGTGTAAAAGCTAAGCTTAATCACATTGAATGCCAAGAAATGTAGTGTAGTAGGTGACATAGAGGCAGTCAGGGGGAAAGGGAGAGAAATTCTTATTAGGAGTCATCGGGAAGCCCTTCTTGGACCAGGGGGCCACTGGGCTTCGTAGAGAAAGATGGGTAACATCACCATTATTCCTCTTTATGGGACTTCAGGGTTTCCCAAGTGCTTTTCTTACAGTGATACCATATAGTATATAGTATAATCATTATCCCCGTTTTATAGGTGAGGAAATCATAGCTCAGGGGTGGTGACTTGACTGGGGTCAAGATTTGTAAGTGACAGAGAAGAGATTCAACCCCAGGTCTCCTGACTCCAGTCCATCATCCCACATCGAGGGGGCTGGATATAAAGTATAAGAACCCAGGTTGGGTTAATACAGTCTTGGTGGGACAGTGACGAATTCTCTGTGTTTCTGTTTCCTTTTCTGCTAAATAGGGTGTGGGGAAAGGGAGATAATATCTGTGTTTCATCATGGCTGCTCCCTGCTTCTCCACCTTCCCCTCGACCTTCCTCTCACCTCCTCTGGTGTCATGATACTCAAAGGAGATGTTGTCAGTAAAACAGTTTGAGCTCCTTGGACCAGAGTCTTCGTGAACAATCCAAGCCACAGGAGCAGAGCTGCCTGCCCTGAATGACAATTCTTGATGGAACATCAAGATGATGTGTGGCTCACTGCTGCCATGAGCTTAGGTGGAGTCCCTGCATTTGTTCAGGTGTATTGGCTCGGGTATTGGAGAGGAAGGTGGGGCAAAGGTGGGAGGGAGGTTAAGGGGGCCTAAAAATGTAAGGGAAGATATAACAACATTGCCTCCCTTCCAATTCTGGAGAAAAGGACAAACCTTACTACTGGTAACATATTTATATGTTATGATGATATGAATGATTTGAATGATATCATGTTACTTTATTTCTATTATGATTTTAATTTACATAATTAATATGGAATTAGATGAATATAATTATATATTATAATCTATTGAGCAGCTATGTGGCACAGTAGAGAGACTGCTTGGCCTGGAGTCAGGAAGACTCCTCTCCATGAGTTCATATCTGGCCTCAGACACTTAGTAGCCGTGAGACCTTGGACAAGTCACTTAACCGTGTTTGCCTTAGTTTCTTCATTTGGAAAACGAGTTGGAGAAGGAGATGGCAAACCAGTATCTTTGCCAAGAAAATCCCAAATGGGATCATAAAGAGTCAGACACTACCAAAAAACAGCTGAACAACAACAAATTATAATCTCTTATAATTATAATTTTTATCTGTTATAATCTACTTATATGAATCAGTTCAATTCAAAAGGTCATAAATCTAGAGCTGGAAGGAAACTCTGTGACCAGCTAGTCATACCAGTAGCAAGTTCCAGGGGTAAGATCTGAACTTGCTTCCTCTAAATTCAGACCAATGCTCTTCTCACTTTACCACATCACCTTTCCTAGAAGCTGAGAAATAGTGACTTTCTCACTGTCACCCAATGAATTAATGGCAATAACACTGGACTCCTGACTCCTAATTCATGATGGAGGAAGGAAAAAAAGGCTGGTCACCAGAGGCCTTCTCTTACATGTTCCATTCCGAAGTCACCTGTCTACTCAGTATGCATCTTATATATGCACATTTATTGACATGTGGTCTTTCTCATTAGTATGTAAGGTCCTGGAGGGCAGGAATTATTTTCGTGATTTTGCCTTTTTTTGTATCCCCAGTGCTTAGCACAGTGCCTGACGCCTAATAAATGCTTGATTAATTGGTTAGATCAGAGGAGTCAGGAACACATCAAACGCTCCCCCTACCATGTGACCAGAAGATCAAAATGTAGTTCTTATCTGATATTAATATGTTGATGGAGTGATGAAAAAAATACACAAATATGTGTTGTTTACCAAGTCAATCTGCCCAAACATATGCTCATGTATAATTCAGTGGCCTCCCTTTCTATTAGAGTTTGAGTCCACTGGGTTCGAGCATGTGCATGGCCTGGGGAAAAACAGTAAACTATGCAATCTGAGCACCCTAGTTAAAATCTCATCTGCTGCTTATTATTCCCTCTATGACCTTGGGGAGGTCCCCTATCCTCCCTGGGCCTCAACTTCCTTCATTGTAAAATGAAGGGGTTTCACCAGATGGTCTCTGAAGCTCCTTTCCGGCTCTTTACTTACCTATGTGTATGCATATAGTGTGATGTCTATAATTCTATTTGCGTGTATATGTTGTTGTCATTGGTTGTCTGTCTTCACCTGAGAGTGCTCTGTTCTGAAGAAGGTATGTTTTGTTGGCTAAAAGCTTCCTCATTAACTTGGGATTTACTGGCTAGATTTCCTTCTCAAGGACCAAGCCTTAAACCCAATTCACTCTGGATATCATGGATTGGACAACAATAGGTCCCTGCCCTCCTGGCACTGAGTGAGTGTAAATGGTAAATAGTAACTGTTTCTCTTTTAGCCAGCAACCCTGAGGGTCTTCCCCTTCCAGTTTTATTTTTTTTTTTAATTAAAGGGGCCATCCTTTGATTCACTTCTTAAAGAGACCTATTCACTGAATGGACTTCACTCAAAGTGAGAACCTGAAGACCTTAGCCTGAAAGGGCCAGGGTCTCCCATTGCATCCTGGGTCATCTCCAGTCCTCCTGGTGAATATCTGGCTACTGGATCCAGATAGCTCTGGAGGAAAAAGTGAGGCTGGTGACCTTGCACAGCCCTCCCTCACTCAAATCGAAGTCAACTGCAAGTCATGTCATCATTTCCCTGATGCCATGGCCCTCTTTGAAAATGAAGGACAAACACAACCACAACAACCTCTAATGGTCCTTTCCAGCTCTTTACTTACCTATGTGTTTGCATATAGTGTGATGTCTATAATTCTATTTGCATGTATATAAACATTTATGTATTTATAGGCATCCTCTGCTAGCCCTCTTTGACAGCAGAGAACAGGTCAGTTCTTGTAGATCCTACCAAACTGGAAAAGGCTTTGAGTTAAAACTGGGTGATGGACTGTATGTCTCCCATTCAAGGACCAGCCCATCTCAGGTCAGAGAAATTCATTACCATGGGGCTTGCTAATAGGGGTGAGTATTTGGGGTTGCAACAACTAATGAAGAACATGTACAAGGGTATGGAGTGGTTGTAATCTGTCTTGCTAGTGAGAATATTTCTATGGGTGAAATAAAATCATGAATTCTTGAAATATTGAATAAAATATGCTTTAAAATAAATTTTTATTGATATCTTTTTGTTTTTACATTGCCTACATTTCCCTCTATATCCCTCCCCCTCCAGATAAAGCATTATTCTATCATTGTCCAGCTTGTGGATAGATAGAAAGATAGATAGATAGATAGATGTAGAAAGAGACAGAAACAGAGAGAGACAGAGAAAGGGAGAGACACACAGAAGGAGACAGAGAGAGAAAAAGAGAGGGAGAGAGAGAAAGAAAGGGAGAGAGAGGGAGAAAGAGACAAAGAAAGAGAAAGAGAGGGAGAAAAGAGAGGAGAAAGAAGAGAGAAAAAGAGAGAGTGAGCGAGCATTTATTTAGTGCCTATTATATGTCATGCCTTATGCTAAGCACTGAGGATACAAATACCAGGAAGCCAGATAGTCCTTGCTTTCAGGGAGTCTATACTCTAATCATGGGTAAAGACAACCCAAAAGTGGGGGAAGGGCTAAAGGTATGTAGATGGCTAGGGAGATGTGGAGGCCTGGCTCTGGGCAAGATAAGGTGACAGTTCCCCCTAGCAGAACCCTGTGTCCCAGGGACAGGGTGGGCAGAGAAGGGAGAAGATGAAGAGGATGGCCAGAGTAGAGGCAGCATGGTGAGGAAGTAGCCAACCTTAAAGGTCATTGAGTCCTAACCCCCTCAGATTAGGAAACTGAGGCTTACAGCTAGCAAATATCAGAGATGAGGCTTGAACCTAGATCTTCTTGACTCCAAGACCAGCCATAACACCATGTCAGTATGTGTATTTTTACAGTGGGAATGGGAGGGTGCTGATAGACAGATAGCTGGACATTGGGAATCAGACATGGCCACTGTCCTTCTTCCCCAAGTCACTGGCACTTCCCCATGGGTTCTTGGGCATGTCTCAGACTAAAGGCAATGGGGCAAGCACAGAGTGAGGAGATTGAAATCTCCCAAGTTGCTTTGCTCTTGGCAACTCTTGCCAGGTGGGGCTGTGTTGGCTGGGGCACATGCATGCTGGCACAGGCTCTGATCTACCCATTAACAGTCATCAGTCCAAAAATGACACTGGGAATTCTGGGAGAAGGCATAAACAGTTGGGGTAGGGGTGGAGGTGGAGGGGGGGCGGGGGGATGGTTGTATGGATCCTTTTACAATAGATCCTTGGGTAAGCCCAGGGGCCCAGGAAGAGCAGAGAATGAGAAGTAACCAGACTTAGACATCCAAATAAAAAACCAACAAGAAACCTCAAACCAAACTACCTCGTGTGGCTGCCAGCTCTCATTGCCAGAATAATCAATATTCATTGTCCTCTCCAGACAAATGTTCCTTCCCTACCTAACAGTCATTGTGCCTGACAGGACAACAGGTGATGAGTTATATCATGTAGACAGACAGAGGTTAATAGGATATGTTCCCAAACATTGTCCTATCACAATGCTGAACAACCCGGTGCAGTAAGTTCATGGGAATGAAGGTCAGAGACTGGCTGACTGACTGGAACCTGAGGCTCCCAACCATAATAGAAATCACCCTTTTCTGACACTCCTGTCAGACCTGGGTTCTTGTCCGGGCCCTGAATTTACCTCGTTCTTGAGCAAGCTCCTTCACCTCCCTAATCCTGGGTTTCTCATCTGTAAAAATGGAATTGTAACAGCACCTACCTCGCAGGTTTCTGTGAGGATCAAATGAGAGAGTATTTTGCAAGCCTTATAGTCCTGTATAAACATGAGCTATTACTGTAATTTCCTCATCGGTAGAGACAGCATGGTGTGGTAGATAGACAGTAGGCCTTGATACCAGGAAGACTTGGGTTCAAGCCCTACTTCTGATACAAGTTACAGAGAGGGTGCCAGCTTCCATTGGTAGAAGGAGTTTCCATACCTAGAAGTTCTGTATACTAACGAAGTCATGAGCTCAGTCTCTATTCCTATCCCTCATCTGCAAAATGAGATAATAATGTCTGACTTGTGTATCTCATAGGGCTTACTGAGATAATAGAAGTGAAAGATCTTGGAGCGTGCCCTTTGACCCAGTGATTCTGCTACTAGCCCCGTACCCCAAAGAGATAAATGAGAGAGGAAAAGGACCCAGAGGAACATACATGTTTATATCAGCTCTGTTTGTGGTGGCAAAGTCCTAGAAACTGAGGGGGTAAGGGGTACCCCCTCTGGGTAATGGATGAATAAGTTATAGTGGATAAATGGGCTGGAATACTGTAAGAAATGATGGAGGGGATGGTTTCAGAGAAACCCAGGATGACCTATGAGAAATGATGCAGAGCAAAAGGAGCAGAACAATTTATACAGCAACAATAATACAGTAAAAACAAACAACTTTGAAAGACTTAAGAACTCTAATCAATGAAATGACTGGTCACAATTCTAGAAGAATCAATAGGAAACATATTACCTAACTCCTGATAGAAAGATGGTGGACTCAGGGTAGCTAGGTGGTACAGTGGATGGTGTATTGGCCCTGGAGTCAGGAGAATCTGAGTTCAAATCCAGCCTCAGACACTTACTAGTGTGACCCTGGGCAAGTCACTTAACCCTGATTGTCTTTAAAAAAAATTAAAAAGATGATAGACCCAAAGTGTAAATAGAGATGTATAGATGCATATATACTCGTATGTATATATAATATATTTGAACATGGCTAATGGAGGATTTTTTTGCTTGACTATACATATTCGTTATGAGGGCTTGCTTTAAAAAGTTTGTCAACAGGGGAGGGAGGTAGGCGAGATGAGGATTTTGGTTAATTGAAAAAAAATTCTCTGAAAAGCAAAAGATACATACAGATATCACACATTGCTATCACTAGAACTTCCTTCCAACCCTTGACACTTGTCTAGATGGGCCACAGCCAGGTGACCGTCTATATGAGGGCCACAGTGTTTATTCATCAGGACAGGCTCAAGAAGGATCTAAATCATACTCATTGCTCAAGTACTAACTCAAGTCTCATCTTTTCCATGTCTCCTTCCCTGACCACCTGAGACCATAATGATGGCTCCTTCACCTGAATTCCATGAACAGGTTTTCTGAGTATCACGTCTTCTATTAAAATCATCAGAGTCAGGGTACCTGGGCTTCAATCCCAGCTCTATTACTTATTAATCTGTACGACTCTGGGTAACTTATTTTGTCCCTCTTGGTCTTACTTTTTGTGCCTGAGGGGTTGTATTAAATGACTTATAAGGTCCTTCCTAGTTCTAAATCCTATCCTAAATGACGTCATTCTAGAGGTTTTTTGTAGCTATCCTTCATCTTTTCGACTAGATGTTAAATTCCTAGAAGTCAAGGAAAATATCATACTTTTCTTATGTTGCCCACAGCACCTAGCATAGGACTGTGCACATAGTAGGTCTTCAATAAATGCTTGTTAAATGACTAAATGAAAGTCATTAGAGAAGGTGGTTGGGGAAAGCCAATCTAAGTGAAAGGTTGGACCATTCAATTGAATGAACTCGGGATTAATTCCACGCTTTTATCTACCCGAGGCCATTGTTTCATTGAGCTTTGTTACAGAATAATATGTACCACTCTCTCATGATATGGGAGTATACAATTGAAGAATTTAGAGCTGGATAAACTTAGAGAGCATTTAGTCCAATACTCTCTTTTTACAGGTGAAAACCCAAGACCCAGAAAGGTGAAGACACCCAAGGTCACATAGGTCAAAAAGAACAGAAATGATATTTAAATCCAATTCTAGTGCCTCCAAATCCATTGCTTTTTCCACGAAGTGTATTCCTGTCTGAAAGTAGCATGAGTTTGAGTTCAAGTTACATTAAAAATTCCTTATATTTAACTCACATCCTTTATCTCCATTCTGCTACCATATATAGGCCCTCATCACTGGATTCTCTGGATTGTGGCAGCTCCTAACTGTTCCTCCTGCCTCCAGGCTCTTCCCTCTCCAAACCATTCTCCAAAGCACTTGCCAGAAAAATCTATGTAGAACACAAAACACAAATCTCTGTGACTGACTGTTCAAAAGCTTTTAAGGGTTCTTTTGCTGAAGGATAATATATATACTCCTCAGCTTGTCTGTCATTCAAGGCTCCCCCTCCCCCACAGTATAGTTTTTTTTACCCTTATTGTTAAGTATCCTCTTTATGTTCATCCCTCAGATAAACCAATCTCCTTTTTGTCTCCCCAATGGTTCTTTTTCTGTTTTGTACCTCTTTTCACACCCCGGACAGTGTATTATAATAGTTGTGGAATGAATACTATTTCTTTGGACTGGAAACCAAGACACCTTCCTCCCTTTCCCCTTCCCCATCCAAATGTCATCCAAATTTGTTGTTCAAGATACAGCTCAGGTCCTACCACTTCTTGCAACCTTTTCTGATCATCCTACACTAAAGGAGACTTTACCGCCCCCCCCCACCCCAGAATTCCTATAGCACCTATTTTTTGTACTACTATATGTATCAATGAATCCCTGCAGTACTGAGTGGTTCTTTGCATCCTTAGGACATCTGTAGTTCTGTGACTGCAGGGTGGGCATCCCTTGTATCTCCCCTAGTCTAGTGCCTAGGCACTTGATAAATATTTGTTGAATTTTAATTTGTCTTGAGCTGATAGGTGAATCCAAAGTTCAAAGTTATGGATTTTGAGTTAGAAATGACCTTGGAAGTCATCTAGTTCTAGCCCCCAAGTACAAGAAAGGTTAAGTGATGTCCAAGGATATATAGGTTGTAAGTGGGAGAACCAGGAACCTAACTAACTTCTGATTCCTCATTTAGCTTTCTTTCTAGCACTTTAACATTTTATCTGCATTTATTTTGTCTTCCTAACTGGAACATAAAAGAGCAAGAATGGTGTCTAATTCATCTGAGAATCTCTTTCAACCTCTAGCAAAGTACATAGCATAGTAGGTGCTCAGCAAGTCAAGACCAGTTGAGCACCTATTATGTGCCAAGTACTGCTAAACTGCTAGAGCTAATACAAATATAAGAAAGTTAGTCCCTGTCTTCAAACTGAAAAGGGGGAGGGAACATTGGAGAAGGTATTGGGGGGTGGAGAAAGTCTGAAGAATTGGAAGTAGAGACCAGAAAAGAATGTGGTCATGGCTGGCATGGGCATTTTCCTTTAAAATGGGAGGTTCTAGGAGGAGCTGACAAATCAGAGGAAGGATCTTCAGGGACAGAGTGAACCACTTTGGGACACTATTAAATATATTGAGTATATTTGTGGGAAGAATGTTTGTAATTATGTTCACATATCCTCTGTGGGTGTCTTGTCAGGCAGACTCTTAGGTATTTTATGCTGTCTGCTGTTATTTTAAATGGAATTTCTCTATCACTTCCTGCTGGGTATTGTTGGTAATATATAGAAATGCTAATGATTTGAATGGATTTATTTTATATTCTGCAACTTTGCTAAAGTTGTCTTGACTAATTTTTTAGTTGTCTCTTGAGGATTTTCTAAATGTACCATCGTATCACCTGCAAAAAAGGGATAGTTTTGTTTCTTCATTTTTAATGCTTCTTCAATTCCTTTTTCCTGTCTTATTGCTAGTATTTCTAATATAATATTTAATCTAGCTTACTATAATATTTCTAGTACAATATAGTGAGAGTGGACACCCTTTCTTCATCTCTGATATTACTAGGAAGGCTCATAGTTTATCCCCTGTACAGATAATGCTTGCTCATAGTCATAGATAGATACTTGTGTTTTTAATCTATGAAAAATACAGGTGCTGTGTTTTGTCAAAAACTTTTTCTGTATCTACTGAAATAATTATATGATTTTGTTGCTTTTGCTATTGGTATGCTCAACTATGCTGATAGTTTTCCTAATATTGAACCAGCCCTGCATTCCTGGTATAACTCTCACCTGATTATACGGTAACATCTTTGTGATATATTGATGCGATTTTCTTGCTAGTATTTCATTAAAAATTTTTGCATCAACATTCATTAGGGAAGTGGATCTATAGTTTTCTTCCTCTGTTGGTGCTCTTCCTAGTTTAGGTATCAAAATCATATTTGTGTCATAAAAGGAATTCAGAAGGACATATTTTTTCAAACAATTTACATAATATTAGGATTGTTTTTTAAATGTTTGGTAGAATTCACTTATAAATCCATCAGATCCTAGGGTTTTTTCCTTAGGGAGTGAAATTTTTTTTTTAACCTAACAAGCATTTATTTTTTTCTTCCCTCTGCTCCCCACTGGGGGGAAAAATAAAGAAAAACAAAAGCCTTGTAACAAGTAGGCATAGTCAAGCAAAACTAATTCCCACATTTGCCATGACCAAAAAACATCTGTCTCATTTTGTATCCGGAGTTAATCACTTTTCCATATCAGGAGGTAGGTAACATGATTTATCTATCATTGGTCCCTTGGAATCATGGTTGGTCATTGAACTAATCAGAGATCTTAAGCCTTTTAAAGTTGTTTGTCCTTTCAATGTTACTATTACTTATTATATATCTATCTCTGTGTGAATAACTAGCACTTTAAGGTTTGCAAAATGCTTTACATTTGTCATCTCATCTGACACTGATAACAACTCTCTTAGACAGGTACTATTCTTATCCCCATCTTCCAAGTGAGGAAAATAAGACTGGTAAAGTTAAGTGACTTGCTTGGAGTCACATAGCTAATTGTGTCTAAGGTAGGATTTGAATGTAGGTCTTCCTGACTCCACGTTTAAAACTGTCCACTGCACATTGTTCCGGTTCTTCTTAATTCACTTTTAATCAGTTTATACAAGTTTTCCCAGCCATCTCTGAAACCATCCCATTGCAGCACAATATTCATATACTATTACATTTTTATACCATTACTTGTTCAACTATTCCCCAACTGATGGACACTCTCTTAGTGTCTAAGTCTTTGCTACTACACAAAGAGCTGCTCTATTTTCATATACATACATATGTATATATGTATAACATATATTATATGTATAACATGTATGTGTTAATATGTGTATATATGTATAATATATATATGTATAATATATATTATAGTAGTGGTATCACTGGGTCAGAGGGGAGGCACCATTAGTAACTTCCTGGGCAGAGCTCCAGATTGTTTTCTAGAATGGCTGAACCGATCCACATCAGCTAGTAAGAGTTAAAGTTAAGTTTCCAAGCCAGTTCTCTCAGCTTCCAAGTCCAGTATGCTTTCCATTCTTTCAGACTTCCCAGGCCAAGCAGTTTTAATGGAGGAAATGGCCTTTGAAGGATGGGAGGGATTTAAGAGGAGATGGATCTCTTGGTGGCAGCTTGGCTTTGATGTCTTAGCATGGGAAGGGATGAGCCATGACTTCCTATTTCCAGCCCTAGGTTTTTAACAAAACAAAAACAATCTGTGTGTTTCTGATTTAGAAACCAATTTGGGATTTTTAGAACCACAAAGATTAAAATAGTATTTAAGAATCTGGATCCTCTACCTCTGGTTTAGGAGGCTAAGGACAGTCACGATATTAATTTTTCCACATCCTTGGGACAAACCAAAGGTGGGAAACAGATTCATTCTTTCAGTGTTGAATGTACAGGACTGGGTGTGGGGTTTTAAGGGTAATTACTGGGGTGTGACACAGGACATTATGACAAGAATCACTACTCAAAATATATTTCCTTCATGTCCTGTTGATACAACAGATCCATCTGTGGCTTAGGGAAAAGGAAGTTGCAGGTGAGTTAAATTTTGGGGTCCAGATGTCCATTGTTTGAATCAACTACCTATATCACAGAATTTCTTCATAGTGTAGGAGAATGGGCAATTGCCCCAATATGGGAGGGTAAGTAATTTATGATCACAGTCCTTCGCTTTTATTCCCTTGACCCAAATTTCAAAGTGTTATGGGATCTTACTCCTGGGAATTTTTATCCTTTTCAGAGTTACTATTCTTTCCTCCCTTCCTTCCTCCTTCTCTTCCTCCCTCTCTCCATCCCTCCTTTCTTCCCTTCCTCTCCATTATTTCCTTCATTCCTTCCTTTGTTCCTTCATTCCTTCCTTTGTTCCTTTGTTCCTTCCTTCTTTCCTTCCTTCCTTTTCTCAGGTCCCCTCTTTTATAGGTCTATTGGGGAAGAATTTGTTAGTGCTAAATATTGTTGCCAGAGTTAATCCTTTGTGCCATGCCTATTAAGCAGAGTTTTTATTGCTGAATCATCCATGGGTTATAGGTTACAGTTTTAAATCCCTCTATGACAGGCATGTTGATATAGTTATAAAGAGTACAGCACTCAATTCAGAGTCTGAAGGCCCGGCTTACAATCCCAGCTCCACTCCCTACTCCCTGTGTGACTTTAGGCAAGTCATTCAGGATCATAGATTTAGAGCTAGAAGGCATCTTAGAGGTGGTTTGATCCAATCTCCTTATTTTACAAACGAGGAAACTGAGGCCAAGAAAAGACAAGTGACTTGGCTCAGTTTTCCCCTTTGTAAAATGAGGGTTTGGATTAAATGATCCCTGAGGTCCCTTTCAGCTCTAAATCCCCAAATCTACCAAGGAGTTAACAATCTATAAACAAACACTTAAATGCACTGAAGGAAGTACCTTCAGGAAAGCCTTTTATAAAATGGATTCCCTAAGTTGTTTCTTTTAGAACAGGCCTGCACAACATATGGCCCTCGAGGCCCTCAAAAAATGTAGAGGATGTGAAAGAAAGTAAAGATGTAATGAGTGCTTTGTCTGTGCCCTGCTTAACCTGTCTTCCACTAGCCACTATTGTGCCCGTCATGTAACTTGGAAGGCAGGTTGCCCCTGAGCCCTCTCTCCTATTTGTCACATGAAATGTGGCAATCAGCCACCATTGGTCTGTCTCTAGTCTTAGAAAAGCGAGAGTCTTATCTTTCTGCAGTGTTTTTGGTCGTTACTGGTGTTGAACAGGGACAAAGTTGGTGCAGCCATGCACCAACGCAGCTGCCTGCTATTTGATGAGCGGGAACAACTTGAGTGCTTCTTCCACTCCCTGCTGTGCAGCTGCCCTCCAAGTTACATGAGTGTCTGGTGCTTTCTCCAAGGTCAGACACTCAGTTGAGTATTTCTTAATATGTGAGCAGTTGCTGTGGAGATATTTTAGTTCTAACATTAAAGTTTTCTGGGGTGATTTTGCAAAATGGGTAATAAAAAGAAATGGAAGATCAAATCAGAACATAGAGTGTTTAATCTGGAGTGGACAAATAGATACTTGTTTACTTACACGAGAGACAAAATATCATGCCTTGTTTGCCTAGAAATAATAGCCATTCCAAAGGAATACAATCTTTGTCACCGTTTCAAATCGAAATGTCCTGACCTAAGCAAATGTTTCAACAATCAGGCTAGCAGCTGCTGTGGGGGTGAAAGACCAACAGAAACTCAACAGCAAGCATGCTACCAGCACGCTGCAAAAGCCCAGGGTATTTTGATTTGCTTTACTAAGGAAAGCAACATTAAGGGGTTGAGAAGCTTACTTTAATTCAGCATACAAATGCCATTCACTTAGTTCAAGGGAAAAAGCCAGCACCTTGAACTTCAGAGCAAATACAAACAGATTACAAACATCGACAGACAGACCAAAGACAATTCATAGTTACCAACATCTAGGTTCAGCCCAGGAGCTCATAACAAGGGCTGGCCCAGAGTCACATGCTCCACTGGCTGTGGGTAAGAGCTTCGAAAAAAGAGAAAGCCAACCCCTGGTTTTATATCTTTTTCAGGGTCAAGGGTGAGTCACATATGGGACTCACCCATGTGACCTAAAATCATCAAAAAGAGGCCACTTAAACCCACGTGGTCTAACAGCCTCTGATGTCACAAACATGTCACTCAAACTCATGTGTAAACTAGGCCCTCCCCTGAGGCAAGGAGGACTCCAAGGACTCCCAATCTAATCAAGGAAACAAAGGCCAAAGTCTTCAAGGGCACTTGGTTGAACTGAGTGCTAAGAGCCCATTTTGTTTACCAACACAGCCAATTGGACCCCAATGAAAAACAAATTAAAGCATCAAATTGTTGAAAAATCTCATCTGGGAGCAACGCTTTTTCAAGAAAATAAACTCAGCAAATGAGGCAGCAACTAAGATTAGTTTTTAGATTTCTAAAGAGATCGATTTCAAACATGATTCTGGAGTTTGATAAACTGCTGACAAGAAGTGAAATACATCCCATTGACTAAATGTAGGCAGTAAGAAACCTGAAAAATGTATTAAAACTTGTACCACTTAGCAAAGTAATTTTTTTAAACATTAATGTGATTTCATGATAAATAAAAATCTTAAATAATAAGGGTAATTAATTGATATTAGTTGAGATTTCTCTTTTTTAAAAAAAATATGGTTTATTTGCAAAGTAGTTTAGTCATGAATTATAACTATTCTTGGAAAGTGAGCTGCTAAAAATCTATCTGTGGCCCAAAGAAGTTTAGCCTATTTTAATTTTGGCCCCTACCTATTGCCAAGTTATATAGGTCTGTTTTTAAAAGTTTAGGACTTCATAACATTTTATTTAAAATGGATGGTTTTTTTTTTAAATGGTGGTTTTATAGTGTCCTGAAGCTTGCTACAAGTGTTCCATCCATGCTTTGGGCCTGTCAACTCTTCCCACTGTCCGGGATACTAATGATGGGAGTTTATCACAAGATCTAGAGCTAGAACGGACTTTTCATTGTTGTTGTTGCTGCAGAATTGTTTCAGTCACGTCAGACACTTTGTGACCCCATTTGGGGTTTTTTGGGCACATTCACATTTGTGAATGAGGGAACTGAGGACTTGAGGGACTAAGTGAAAGTGAGTATGTGGCTAAATAATATTGACCACATGCACAGTCTTGAGCAATGGAGCTGAGATTTTTACACAGGTCCTCCTGAAGCCAAAGCAAGTACAGTCATCCCTTCCACATCATGGGGGTTAGAGCTTCAATATTCACCCCTTCCCTTTTCCCCTTCCCAAAGTGATCTGGAAAATCTGTGTAAAATTTTTTGCCTCTCTCTTAGTATCAGAGAAGTCTGATTTTTTTTTTCCTTTTCTTTTACGGGGTGTTTATAGTACCTTATTGTAAAATTTGGGTTAAGTATTCAGTCATAGGCTATATTATAGATTATATATGACATATAGATTATATATGATACATATATTTTATTCATTTCTGAGTTTCTAAATTTTTTCTATGTCATCTGCTGGCCTTTGTATGTCATCTTCAGCTTCTGTAAAACTCTCCCAAAATTATCATTTAATTTCTTGTTTCAACCTGTAATATATTGAAACCGTGATGGGGAAAATTGAAATGTGAAAGGGATAACAGTATATTTTCCACATTGCCCTCATTCTAGAGTCAGGTTTTACTGACTCTAGAAGGGTGATCTGGTGGGCTTATGAAATCCAGAGAAAAGCCTGCTGTCATATTGTGGGGCCTAGATCAGCATGAATTAATGAAGGGATTCCTCCCTGGAACCTGGATTGTACCCAAGAACCATCCTGGACTCTCATAGTTGAGCTTTCAACTTTTCTTGTCCAGAGGAAGCTAAGTTTGGCTCCCAAATGCAGAAAATATGGCAATTATGGGCTTCTCCAGAATTCCATCTCCTCAAGGTCTCTATCAACCAGAGCCCTCCATCAAGGGGTCTTTGCTGGAACAGTGATAACTGCCAGAATAATCACCTACTCCAGAAGAAGCTAGAACCCATGGATAGAACCCTGGGCCTGGAATCAGGAAGAACTGAGTTCAAATCTGCCCTTAGACACTTAATAGCTACATGACCCTAGGCAAGTCACATAACCTCTGTTTTCTCAGTTTCCTCAACTGTAAAATGGGGATAATAATAGCACCTACTTCCCAGGGTTCCTGGCGCACAATACATAGTAGATAATTAATGCTTTTTTTTTCCTTCCAGACCTATAATATCAGCCCACTTTCAGACCATCTACAGAGCATGCTACCTTCAGGCATAGCCCAATGATACTTGGCACATTTCTTCTCCAGAGCCCCTTTATGTGTTTTTCTCCCATTAGAATATAAGTTTCTTGAGGGTAGAGACTTTGCTTACTTGTATTTGTAAAACAATACATATGTGTATTTGTGTTATAGTAAAGTAATATAGAGATTGGTACATAGTTAACACTTGATAAATCTATCTATCTATCTATTGATAATCATTTCAGATTATTTGAACCCCAATAATATCCAAAGCATCCAAATTGCTTTGCTCTATTCTAAAAATGCCCTTTCTGGTGTCAGCAACTTCAAAGACCAGATGAGAGTGACAAGGGGTATCTTTCCTGTTGGTGGCAGGATGTCTGCAGCCAGAACAGTGGGACTCCTTTTATCTTGATAGTCTAGGAACATTTGCATCTTGTGATCATAATCTCTAAGTGACTCTACCTGGTCAACTGTCTTATTCAACTAAGAACTTCCTTTCTTATGATAGGGAGATCATAAGATTGGGTAACACAGACATGTTGAGTTGGAACTAAAAATGTTTTTAAACTTTCTCATTCCTTTGTTCAGACAGAACTTATGCTCTGGCTCTGCTAGCTTTAAGGGAATAAACATCATGAATTTACATATCACCTAGCTTGTTTGCCTTCTTTAACCAAACTTTCAGGTCTGACACTATGTATGTATGTATGTATGTATCTATCTATCTATCTATCTGTCTATCTATCTATCTATGTATCTACCTACCTGAGCACTTTGAGTGAGGTAAGGCCTATTCAGTGAATAGGCCTCTTTAAGAAGTTAATCAAGGGCTGGGCCCTTTAATCAAAACTCAAAAAAAAAAAAATCAAACCACTAGGGGAAGACCCTCAGGGTTCCCAGCCTTTAGCCATCAAAATTTAACTTCCTTTGGGGAGAGGAGGGGACAGAAAGAGAGGAGAGGAGAAGAGATCCTGGGCCATCTCCAGTCATCCTGGGGAATATCAGGCCACTAGACCCAGATGGCTCTGGAGGAGAAAGTGAGGTTGGTGACCTTGTACAGCTCTCCCTCACTCAAATCAAGGTCAACTGCAAGTCATGTCATCATTTCCCTGATGTCATGGTCCTCTTCAAGAATGAAGCACAAACACACAACAATCTACCTGCCCAAACCAGACAACAACCAAGACAGGCCCCATCCTCCACGTTATCATCAGCATGATGTACTGGAAAGAACATTGAACCGAGTTTTTAGTCCCTGTTCTTCTGTTAATTGTGTGACCTTGGAAAAGTCATTTCTCCTCTTTGGGTTCCATGGGTTGGATTCAATGATTTCTGAGGTCCCCTCTAGTCCTAACATTCTGTGATTCCTTCTGGATAATGCTGCCTAACGCTCTGGGACAATTTGAGTTATGTCCTCCCTAAACAAAGGATGAGCTCACCAAGTCTTGGGTTGGGAGATTCTTTGGGGTTAAGGGCTGATATTGGTACTCTCTCACTTCTCATTTCTATACTCTTCTCCTCTTTCTTCTGAACTCAGTACACTAATGCTCTTTGGTTCCTCCAGCATCTCCCTTGTCCAAACCCACTCCCAGAGAAAGGACCTGACAAAAAGATTACATTTTGAGGCAAATGCTTTACTTTTTCCTCCCACTCATAAGTATACCTAAATCATATTGCCATCTGCCTACAGCTACTCTATCTGGATTAGGACCCTTTCCAACTCCCAAAAGGTCATCCATTGGGATCTACAGAATCCATACCCTCCAGCCCTGGGAAAGCTAATCCATTAATTTTGAAATTCCTGCCCTGGGGCCCAGACATTTGTGACTGAGTACAAATAACCTCATTTAGCCCATTGTCTCTAGCTGCCTTAGGACCCCAGACATGCTTCCTATCCCATCCAATTGTACACCAGAGCCATATTACCATTTGTTTGCATACCACTTCCAGGTGGAATGTGTGGGGTGTTCTAGGAGGACTTGTACCTCTGACCAGAGAGCTTGCCCAGCCCTTTTCAGGGCTGCTCATCCACTTTTGGTGCCTACCTGGCACTCAACTCTCACCTGTGGCTCCAAGAAGCTGTAGCATGACCAGCGGCCACACCCTGGTAAAACTGTGTCAGCGGACAGGCTAAACCAGGTTGAAGGTAACTAAAGGACAAATCCATGGTGAGATGAGAACAATTTGTTCCAAGGGCCATGAAGGTGGCTGAAGCAGACGATGGGGAATATATAGAGACTGGCCAGACATTGAACACACCCATGTCATCCCATTACATCTTGAGCCATCACCAGTCGTCCTGATTTTTGTCTTGCCATGGGACTTTAATGACTTTGGAAGAGAGAGTGAGGCTGATGATTTTGTGCGGCTCTGCCTCGCTTAGATTCAATTCAGGCATGGGTCGAGACATGACCCCGTGATGTTATTGGTCCTCTTTGAAAACAAAGGACAAACAACAACCCCAACCTGCCTTTCCACTTCTTGTTTGGGGCACAGTAATGAAATTACTAGTATCATTGTTGCTTTTAGACGGTGCATGTCAATTGACTGCCCTATGCATCAGCTCACTATAAATGTGACTCCCCAGACCAGTATTGCCTTCCCTTGGCCACCACTCTCCAAGGTACAGGATGTCCCTCAATCAGAGTATAAGCAAACTTTTAGAGGGCTGGCACAATCTTTCTTTTGTATTTTTCTTTCTAGGCTTAGCATAATATTGGCCTCTAGTAAGCCTTACTAAATGTTTTTTCATTCATTCATTCACTGAGGTGCAAATAACCTATTAAAACCCCTAACGTTAACCTCGCCCAGATATGTCTCCATTTTATCTGAAAGTAAGAATTCTTAAACTTAAGGAAAGAATAATAGTAGAATTACAGGCATCAAAGTAAAGGGTAGAGGAGATATTTGGGGGTGAGCAGAGCACCCTTTAAATCACATTCCAGAGGCACTCACCTAATTCTGTCTACATTTAAGGCCAGCCCTGATGCAGGGCGCATCCGTGCAGATACATTCTCTCCTCTGGCTACCGTGTTCTCTATTCTGAGCAAGATCTAAGACAAGCTTCTGACCCTGACAAGATAGGTCCCGTCTGTCGGAGGGAAGGAGGTTAGCATACCAGCAGGTTTGGGTACTCTGTCAGTTTTTAAAGGGCACTAAAGCATTTCTTTGACAGATACATTACAAACCTAAAACAAATACACCTCCTGGTCTGTGACAGGGTGGCAGACTTGTGGGGCAAGGTCATAAACATGAGAACAGAGGTGTCTCCGATTGGGAGAGATTAAGATGGGGGGAAGGGAGGAAGACTCAATTAGACTCCTAAAATGCTATCTTTGAGAATAATATTGCTTCCTTGGCACAATTGGAAGGTGGGGGAAAGACTTCTTGCCCCCAAATATTTTCCTCAACCGAGTTATAGTTCTCTGAAATTCAACCATTAGAAATTAATTTCTTTTTATCTTAAACATCTTTCCCTCAGGTCTCCAGTTAAAATTCAACTTGATTGTGGGAGGAGGAGGAGAGGGAAGGGAACAGAGCTTTGTTAGCTAATTTCTTAGTGGTGATTAGCTGATAATAAAGAGATCAGCATTAAAGTGAGGTAGCATTTATTGTCTGCTTTGTGTATATGATGTTTAAAATAGTCATGCCCATGTGGAGGGGAAGGCAAGAGTAGGGCCAATGATAGGGGCTGAGATTGATACTGTGATAGAAGTTGAATCGGCCTTTAGGGGGCATCCGAGAGAACTTGAACCCAGAGCTCTCCTGGAATTCTCCCAGGGACTCCAGCGACTTTGTGACTCAGCAGGGTGAAGCCCTTGGTTGCCTTTGGCTAGGTAGTTGTCTGTAACTGTTGTGGGTGATTTAAAATGATGAAGCAACCTCATTGGCTGCTGAGCCAGAAGAAGCTGATGACTAGGTAGACCTCTTAAATTAAGAGCCTGCTCCTTGCTCGCTCTCTCCTATCTGTCTCTAGATGCCTGAGTGTGAGAATGTGTAAAAGCTCTTTTTCCCATCCTGCTTCTATTCCCAGCTGTGGACACAACAAAGCAGATGTGCGTCTGGGCCTAGCTGCCTTTTCCATTTTGTGTTTCCTTTTGTGATCAAACTTTGTTTTGGGGGTGGAATGAGTCCTTGGATCTTAGTGAGTTAGAGCTGACCAACAAGAGGGGAAGTTTCCCTCTCTGAGAAGATGTTTCCTCACAAAAAGATTGGCCCAAGCCTGGCTATTTTACCAGCAAATATGTGTCTGTAGTTGTTAAATAATAATGATAATGATGATGACTATGACAGCTAATATTTGCACAGCACTTACTGCGCACCAGACGCTGCTTTACAATTATTCTCATTTGACCCTTACAATACCCCTGTGAGGCAAGAGCCATTACTATCTCCATTTTACAAATGAGGAGAAACTGAGGCAAAAAGAGGTTAAGTGACTTGCTCAGGGTCACAAAGCTAGTAAGTGTCTGAGGCTGAATTTGAAATCAGGTCTTCCTGACTCCAAGCCTCACTCTATCCACTTTGCCACCTAGCTTCCTTAGTGCAGAGCAAAGGTGAAATGTAAAATACCTAATTAGAAATCCTGCAAACTAGTTTGTGTCCTGATGGAGCTTAAGGAGCAGCTTCTCACCAGATTGTAACAGTACTCAATAAGCTAAGTTACCGAATCCTGTTTAAAGCTGTTCTGTTAATGTGCTTTGTGAATCTTTTGTGTTTATCATTTTTTTGTGTGTATGTGTGCGTAGGAATAAATTATCCGTACATTGTATCTTTTAATCCCTTGTTTTGGGGAAATGCTAGGTGTGAACCATAACCTAACCCATAAGTAAAATCGTCCCTGGGACACTGGAGTTGGGGTTTAATGAACAGAGAAAGCATGAGGAAAGGGAGCCTAACTCATCTTATTAGAGGCAATGTCTCCGGGCCTGAATGTGGATGGGGTCAGAACAGGTAGTGGATATAGTAACCAAGCCCTAAGAGCTCATCAATTGTTCCTTAGATTTGACTACCAAAAATAAAAATTTCCAGCCACGCTTTTATCTAGAGAAAACCCAGCCATTGGTGACAGAGTACAAATAACATGGGGCTAAGGTACCAGTAAGAACATAGATTACTATGTTTGGAGTCTAACATAATGCTTGGAAAGGCAATGTGTCTGTCACAAGAGCTCAGAATTTGAGAAGGGAGATAAGGTGAGGTGAGAGGCATGTGTTGGAGATAGTATGGTACAATGGAAATATTCTAAGACTGGGGATGATGCGTGAAGACCTGGGTTCAATTTCCCAGTTCATGTTGATCTACATATTGTATTGGTCAAACTTCATGGGAATGTTGGCAGGAAAAAATGAAGGTGTTATAATGTTCAGTTTAAATGGACAACAGGCTCTAAAGTTGTGGTAGGCATGGGAGACAATGGACTAGGACACACCAGGAAGCTGCTCATGGAGCAGCCCTAGATCTTAGGCTTGGGGCTCTTTCAGCCAAGAACTTCCATCCGTAAGCTCTTGATCCTGCTATAGTGACTAGCTACTAGATGGAATCTCCTTCCCCAAGGCAGCTCAAAGCAGAGAAGGAAGAGAATCTGACAGCTGATGAGGAAAAGGTCTGGAGGAAATGGATGTCCAGAGAAAGAAATTGACTCGCCCCAGGTCACATAACCAGTGGTTGATGGATCTAGAACGCAGACTCAGTTCTTCTGAATCCTAGTCCATTGTTCATCCCCATTGAGACAGTTTCTCTCACTCATATTAGAATCAGAACTTTCCCTGTGGCACTACATAACTACTAAATAAAAATGTGCTTATAGATGCCCTGATTTACTACTCACTTCTGACGGTAACACTGGTTACACTAAACATCACTGGTTTAGAATATAAACTAAGCCAGATATGTTCCCAAAAAATGGAATGTAAATCAGATCCTGTTTTCCTACTGACTCACATGATTGTTACAGAGACTCTTTAAAACTAAAAACAATTCTTCCCCTTTTAACCCAGAAAATTCCTTTGATTTGTCCTTGGTTAAGAAAAAAAAAATTCATAGGAGATTTTCCTATAAATCCCAGTAGCCAGCAAATCTTATAGTTATATTTGTTAAAAGGACAGTTTGGAAAAATCATGATTTTTTAGAGCTCCCAGGAATGAAGAAAGAAGGAATAGTATAATGTTCAACTCCAAAGCTGGTGACTCCAGTGTTATTGATGGAGGATAGAGTTAGTTCATTTTTACCTATCTTTTCCATTTTTTACCTGTTTATTGTCCTTCCAGGTTCATATTTAAATGACTCCAGGTTGATTTGGCTTAGTTAGGTCTCTCAAATTTTTTTAAAAAAACTTGTTTTTCCTTCTTCTTATTGTTTTATGAGGCAACACTGTTCATAGTTTTCTGCCATTGTCTTCTTCGAGATTTTACAAAGAAGTTCACATACTAAACTGGTATATGGCTGCCAT
Organism: Trichosurus vulpecula; assembly: GCF_011100635.1. Taxonomy (NCBI): domain Eukaryota; kingdom Metazoa; phylum Chordata; class Mammalia; order Diprotodontia; family Phalangeridae; genus Trichosurus; species Trichosurus vulpecula. The sequence goes on along the minus strand of NC_050574.1, from coordinate 303,676,428 downwards.
GTCACTCTGCTTGGCAAAGAGATCAGTTATTTGTTGGCTGGCAAGGTTTTTAGGCTCTTTTGTTCTCCTCATTTTGGTGATTGATTTACATTGCTTAAATTGCCCTAGGCTATTGTGATATTCCATGCTAATGTCCTTTCTTTTATCTATTTCCTAATTTTTTTGTGTGTGTGCCAACAATTTATTTAAATAGGTCAGGTAGAAACTACCTCGTATACATGACATATCTTCCTTTGGATTTTTATTCTTTGCTCTAATTTGGTGTTGATTTTGACCTTGCCCCTAACATATCAATGGTCTGAAGCAGGGATGGGGAACCTGCAGCCTTGAGACCACGTGTTGCCCTCTAGGTCCTCAAGTGTGGCCCTTTGACTGAATCCAAACTTCACAAAACAAATCCCCTTAATTAAAGGATTTGTTCTGTAAAACTTGGACTCAGTCAGAAGGCAGTACCCAAGGACCTAGAAGACCACATATCACTTTGAGACTGCAGGTTCCTTACTCCTGGTCTGAACACAACTAATTGATTAGGAAATGACTCCACATTTTTAAACTAGTTCTCATTAAAATATAATGAATTTCATTCCTCATCATGTAATTCAGTCACCATGACTATCACCTCCTGAAGTTCTTTTTGAAGGAAATATTAATGAAAAAATAATTATGATACACACATATGTATAAGTGTGTGTGTGTGTGTGTTTATTTCTTATTCTTTACCACATTTTTTTTTGCTGTCTTCTTTCACGTACATCTTCAAATTGATGCCACAAAGTGTTGAAGCACATGCTGACATAATTTGGAGAGTTATGTTGTGTTCTTGATAGGTTTTCTTTTAAAAATTTTTATTGATACCTTTTGCTTTTTTATCACCTTTATTTCCTATTGTATCCTTCCTCCCATCCCTTCCCAAAGACTCATCCCTGACAATAAACAATTCTTAAAGGAGGAAAAGTTCTGCAAAACCAGCCAACATGTCAAAAAAGTCTGATGTTATGTTTAGCATTCCATATACATGCTCTTTCACTTTTGCAAAGAAGTTGAGAGGAACTGTCTTTGTGTATCTCAACTTTGTTGTTTTGTTTTTTTTTTGTGGGGGGGAGGGCAGGGCAATTGGGGTTAAGTGACTTGCCCAAGGTCACACAGCTAGTAAGTGTCAAGTGTCTGAGGCCGTATTTGAATTCAGGTCCTCCCGACTCCAGGGCCGGGGCTTTACACACTGCGCCACCTAGCTGCCCCCCTGTATCTCAACTTTGAAGCTAAGTTTAGTCCTTATACTTTTACAGCCTTTGGTTTTAATTGTTTTCTGTTGTTCTTTGCATTGACATTGTTATTGTTACTGTATACATTGTTTTCCTGGTTCTGTTTCATTTTGAATCACTTCATGTAAATCTTTCCATCCTTTTCTGTTTCATCATGTTCATCGTTTCCTACAGGACAGTAATATTCTATTGTATTTGTGTCCCACAGTATCATCAGTCATTCTGCAGTTGCTGGACATCTATTTTATTTGCAGTTCTTTGCTTCATTATTGTTCAGTCATTTTCCAGTTGTATCAGACTCCCCATGACCCCATTTGGGGTTTTCTTGGTAAAGATACTGGAGTGGTTTGCCATTTCCTTCTCCAGCCCATTTTACAGATGAGGAACTGAGGCAGACAGAGTTAAGTGACTTGCCCAGGGTAATACAGCTACTAAGTGTTCTCCTGACACCAGGCCCGGCTCTTTATTCACTACACCACCTAACTGTCTAAAAATTATTGTTGTTCAGGAACAACTGATTCTTTGTGACCCCATTCGGCGTTTTCTTGGCAAAGATTTTGGAGTGGTTTTTGCTATTTCCTTCTCCAGTTCATTTTACAGATGAGGAAACTGAGGCAAGCGGAGTCAAATGACTTGCCCAGGGTCACAGTTCTTTGCTACCACTTCCTAATTCTCTTTACTTCTTCATCTTCTGTGACATCCTCCAATTAGTGCAGTAAAAATGGTCCAGGGTGTATTGAATAGTAGAAAGTATATTGGACTTGATCTCAGAAGACCTAGGTGTGAGTATCAGCTCTGACACTTCCTTGCTGTATAAGTTGGACATAACTGGAACAGCTAAACCCAGACAGCTAGGAGCCAGTCTACTGGCCACAGAGGGCAGTGTTGTACAGAGGAAAGAACCAGGTGGAAGGATGAGCAACGAGAGCCGGGGGAGCTGGGTTTGAATCCTGACACTGCTACTCTCTAGCAAAGTGACCTCAGACAAGTTACTCATTATCTCTGGGCTTCTTCTTCCTCATTTTCCTCCTCTGTAAAATGAGGGGCAAGTTATTTAACCTTTCAGAGCCTCAGTTTCTTCATCTATCATATGAGAATGGTGATTATTGTACTCCTGAATTCAGAGGATTGTTGTGAACAAAGTGCTTTATTAACTATAAAGTATCAGAAAAACATGTGGTTATTAATCATGTGGATCAATGCCCTGCAAACCCAATAATCCTCTCTTGTTTGCTACATTTACCTCTCACCACTTCAGGCATTCTCCCAGAAGCTAGCTAATGAGACACCTGTTCCCTTGGATAGGCGGCTGTAGATTCAAAGTTATGTCACACACGGTTACATTGAAGCAACTGGGGAGCTTTTGTCTGGAGAAGGGAAGATTTATGGGAGACACAATGGCTGTCTTCCATCTTGTGGAAGAGAGATTAGATGAGCTCTGTGTTACTCCAGGGTGGCCTCTGCTAAAGCAAATCTAGCTGCCTTCATCACCCTAAGATGTCTAGAAACTGGATCAGAAGGGACAGTTGAACACCTGAGCCAGTTTCTTTCCTTTCTCTTTTTACCTAGTACTTTAGAGTAATGGTTTCATTTCTTTTCTTTTCTTATTTTCTTTTTCTTTTTTTTTGCAGGAGGAATGCAGGGCAGTTGGGGTTAAATGACTTGCCCAAAGTCACACAGCTACTAAGTGTCAAGTGTCTGAGGCTGTATTTGAACTCAGGTCCTCCTGAATACCATGCTGGTGCTCTACTCACTGCGCCACCTAGCTGCCCCCTAGAGTAGTGGTTTCTAAGTTTTTTTTGATCACACATCCCTATCAGTTAAAAAAATAATTGAGTGCCCCAACATGCGTATATTTACTTATTTATAAATTATATATGCATTACTGCTATACTAATAATTATGTGCACTGTGAAGTACACACGAAATAGAAATTAACACAGGATGGGACAAAGATGAAATAGCATTTGAGCCAAGAAATAGTATTTGACTCATGAGTCAACAGTGAGCCACTGGAGTCTATTGAGTAGGGGATTGACATAGTCAGACTTGTGCTTTAGAAAGATCATTTTAGCAGCTGTGTGAAGACTGGACTAGAGAAGGTAGAGATCTGAGACAGGAGACAAATTAGAAGGCTCAGGTAATTGTCCAGGGGAGCTAGGATGGTGGCCATGTGAATGAAGAAAAAGGGTTGGGTGTGAAGATGTTGTGGAGGAAAAGGACAAAATTTTGCATTTAATTAAATCTATGTGGTGAGGAACAGTGAGGAACTGAAGATAATCCTGAGATTATGAACTTGATGACCGTGCCCACAGCATTATTAGGGGGACTTGGGAGAGCAGTGGGTTTTGGGGAAAAACAATCTGCAGCAAACTTTTCATGGATGCTCATCCTGAACAAAGTGAAAAGGGGGAGATGAGGCTCATAATTACTTCTGAGGAGTGCCTGCTATGGGGCAGCCCTGATCTGGGAGGGATGATGGAATTTTCCAACAGTACCCAAGCAGCTTCTGCAGTTTTGAATACCTAGGCTGCAGTTGAGTTATAACTGCCCTGAAGGGCCAACCTCTGACTCAGAAGAAAGAAAGTTGGGAAGTTGCATAGTAAAGGGAGGAGGTGAAATGGGGGATAAGAGTAGGTGTGGTTGTATTGGAGAAAAGTTTAATTGGGCTATTGCTGGAAGGGTGGGATGGGACCCATCTTCCTGTCTTCCTGATCACTTTATCACATACCCCTTGGGGTCAGTCTGCAGTCCCCCAGGGATCCCATCCTCTACTTTATAGACCACTGCTTTAAAGGGTATTTTTGCATTTGATTAACTACATGTGGTGAGGAACTGAAGATAATCCTGAGATTATGAACCTGGAAGGATGATGGTGTAGGATGGATGGGTAGAAGTGGAAGGAAGGCATGTTTTAGCTAAACACAAATATACTCCTTAGAATCAGTTTACAGGTCCTTCTATATTTGTGATGCTGAGGACTAGATCACTTCTGAGGTCCCTTTCAACTCGGAGGTTTTATTGTTCTATGAAATGTCCAGGATTCAGTACCTATCAAGAAATGCTATTTCCGGGGCAGCTAGGCGGCGCAGTGAGTACAGCACCAGCCCTGAGTTCAAATTCGATCTCAGACACTAGACACACTTACTAGCTGTGTGACCTTGGAGAAGTCACTTAACCCCAATTGCCCTGCCTTCCCCCCTCCAAAAAAAAGAAAAAAAAAGAAATACTATTTCCCCCTTGCCTCTGGAGCTGTTCCCAGACCCCTAGGCTGATCTTTGTCAGGAAATGGCTCCTCTAGGTGCAGGAGGGAAATAAAGGTGGCTAGAACTGGGGCATCAACTGCCTCAGTGGTCAAGCTTATCTTGGTTCTGGTGCTATGTATCCACCTTTGTGTTTGTTACCGTTCCACCTTTCCCCGAGCCCTCTTCCTTATGCTCATCTGAAGTCTGGATCAATCTACACAATACTCTAGAATCATAGGTTCAATTCAATTCAATAAACATTTATTAAGAGCCTACTGTATACCAGGCATTGCACTAGGTACTGAGGATAAAAATAAGAAAAAAGAAGACAGTTCCTGGCCTCAAGGAGCTTACAGTCTAATGGGGAAAGAGACACAAAAGAAGCTAGAAGAAGGGTGGGGCATAGAACGGTATAGAACAAGGATCATTCTGGGTACAAAATGGACCTCAGGAGTCATCTCCATACAAGCCCCTCATTTTATAGAGGAGGAAAGTAAGGATGAAGAAGCCCAGAGATAATGAGTAACTTGTCTGAGATCACTTTACTGAAGAGTAGCAGTGTTCGGATTCAAACCCAGCTCCCCTGGCTCTTGCTGCTCATCCTTCCACCCAGTTCTTTCCTCTGTACAACACTGCCCTCTGTGGCCAGTAGACTGGCTCCTAGCTGTCTGGGTTTAGTCGTTCTAGTCATGTCCAACTCTTTGTGGTTCCTCTTTGTGGGGTTTTCTTGGCAGAGATACTGGAGTGGTTTACCATTTCCTTCTCCAGCTCATTTCATAGAGGAAGAAACTGTGGCAAACAGGGTTAAGTGACTTGCCCAGGGTCACACAGCTAGTAAGTGTCTGAGGCTGGATTTGAACTCATGAAGATGGGCCTTCCTGATTCTAAGCCCAGGGCTCTATTCACCATGTCACCTAGCTGCCCCATCTGTCTATATGAGCTTAATACTCATTCTGATCATTGCTGTGTGGGTATTTACAAGGGGGAAGCTCCTTTAACAACTGACCCCAGACCCTTTGCTGGATCTTGTTATGCCTTTGGCCTTCATTGAGATTTCCCCATTCCCAGATGCCTGCCTGATATCTAGGGTGTGATCCAACTGTGACAGGCTCAACTGAGATTCTCAGCAGCTCAAATGCCAAGCTGTTCCAATTGTCCTTTAAAGGGGACCCGCCTGAAGAAGAAAACACTCAACAAGGCCAGTACATGGGATCAAAAAGGAATTTGTGAATGGCCTCTGGAAACCTCATATGTCTTTGTTTAGCCCCAGGGACAGTAAACAGCTGGCCAGTTTCTATAAACAGAAACTGGGGTGACCAATGGTTTATATACTAACAAAGGGTTGAGAAAAAATGAGAAACTAGCCTGGAGCCATAAGTTGGACAATCTTGAATGTCTACTATGTTCTTAGCCCTGTTCTGACTGAATTAGCTATGAGTGAGACATGTATATTGTACTAGGTGGCCCTGGAACTGAGCTTTGAAGGAAGTGACAGTTTCTAAGAGGTGGATGTGAGGAGGGAGAACATTTCAGGAATGGGGCCATAACCTGTGGAAAGGTACAGATTTGGGGAATGGAACACTGATTTTTAGGAAGAGCAAATAGATCAGTTTGGCTGGAATGTAGCATGTATAAGGGGAGTGCAATGTGAAACCATCCTGGAGCTGGTTGGAGTCAGATTGCAAAAGGATTTATGAATAGAAGAGTTCGCATTTTATCTCAGAAGCCATGGGGAGCCACTGAAGACTCTTGAGCAGATAAGTGGCATGATCAGGCCTGTGCTTTAAGAATATCAATTTAGCAGCTGAATGAGGGATGGATAGGAGAGAGAAGAAAGATGGGAAACATGTAGGCCAATTAGAAAGCTATTGCAATAGGCCAGGTGAGAGGTGATGAGGGCACAGGTTAGAGTGGTAGGGGATGTGAATGGAGCGAATGGAACAGGTGCAGGAGATGTTGTGGACTTAGGTGGAATACATAGTGACCTTTGTGGTAGGATGTGAGGGTTCCTATAAATACTCTCTGCTATCTTTACTGAAAAAATTCTTTTCCAGGTCCTGTTTTACCTGAAACTTCTAATTTTTCACTTCTTGGCTGAAGAGTCTTTGTAAAGTGTAAGTGTTATCAGAGAGAGATATTTCAAGCCATTAACATGTATTGGCTAGGATATAAGATGATTAATTATTAATAAAATCAATATGTCACATTTATGTAATAATTTAATATTTTTAAAATGCTTTCATCATGCCAGGCCTATAAGGCAGGGTAAGTAGCTTTGTCCCCATTTTACAGATCAGATTGTGACTCAGAAGTACAATGACTTCTCATGATCATACACAGCTAATACATAGTTTAACCCAGGATCTGGGATCCAAGTTCAGTGCTTGTTCAAGTACACCATGAGAGAAAGTGTCAGTCTAGAGCACAGGGAAGGGGAGGCCTTCTTGGGGAGGGCTGGCCTATGGAGGGTCCTTGGGTAAGCAGAAAGTTGGAGTTACTTTGAGGGCACTAGGTACCTAGGGGAGAGGTGGTGCTGAAAGGGAGGAAGGAAGTCCAAGAAGGTGAGGCAGAAAGTTCCTTAGACAAGCTTCGCTGGCTTCCCAGTTTTGCCAGTACTTGGACCTGACTGTCTATCACTGCATTATTGCCAGTAGAATGAAATCTCTTCGAGGGCAAGGATTATCTTGCTTTTGTATTTATATCTCCAGCACCTGGCACCTGGCTTAACAAATGCTTCTTGACTGATTGTTTGACTGCAGAGTGAAAAATTGTACTCGAACTTCTCCAAATATTTCCAAGTGCATGTATCTTTGAGACAGCTGGCCAGGGGATATGCGGTCCATGATAATAGAACAGAAGTTGTGTCTGAGGAAAAGTAACTGTCCTATATAGGAATCAAACCCATGACCTGGGCATCATTCAGTGTGAACAACTGTGCCCTCTGATCCAGGCATTTTATTATTATAGTTGCCAATGAGAAGGCTTCAATCATTTAAATCAATAATTAACTTCTCTTCTCCGGGCTTTAGGTTTCACATCTATGAAACGACGGACTCACATTTAGAAAGACAAGGTTCTGTAGTGGAGAGAGCACTAGTTCTGAAGTCAAGGGATTGAGATTCAGATCCTAGAAGTCACTGAGTCACTTGACTTCATTTTCCCCATCTGTAAAATGGAGAGGTAAAGAACATTGGATTAGAAGATCTTTAAGGTCCCTTCCAGCTCTTGATCCTAAGAAACCCAACGAGCTGTGTGATTCCAGGCAAGTCACCTCTCTGTGACTCATTTTCCTTGTCTGTAAAAGAAGAGGTTTGAGTTGAATGGCCTCCAAGGTCCCTTTTGGTTCTAAATCTATGATCTTAGAACCTCTTACTGCTCTGATTCTAAATTGGACACCAATGAGGCATCCCAAGGTGCTCGCTTTCAACAGCTGGCCCTGAGCATTAACAATTTGCTGGTGCATCATTAAGTGGAACAGAAGGAGATGTCACTGCTTCTGTTGCTAGATCAAAGAAAAGACTGCTCTGGAAGCTGGATTCTCTTCCCAGCCACACCCTTGATGACACAAAAGCCCAGAAGTGCTTCTGTATTCAAAGATTGGAAGCCTTTGATTTTTTTGAGGATAACAACAATGATGATGATAAACTGATATTTTAATGTCATTTAATTGTTTTCAAAGTGGCTTATATACGTTATTTTATTTGAGCTTCTCAATAGCCTTGTGAGGTAGGTACAAAGGATACTGTAATCACCATTTTTTAGATGGGGAAACTGAGCTCAGAATGGTTATGTATAGTAACAGAGCTAGTAAATATCAGGAGTAGAATTTGAACTAACATCTCTCTTGACTCCAAGTTCTATATCCTTTGCCACTTTTGTAACTCTACCGATGACATTTGACATTTCTAGCTTGGGTTCCAAGTGGGACTGGGAATTGATGGAGTATATGAAAAGCAGCATGATTCAGTGGCAAGCGCATTGGACCTATAGTCAGGGAATTAGTATTTGAGTTTCAGTACTTGAGTTTCAACTTTGCCACTAACTAGAGTCACTTTTTTTGTTGTTAGTCATATCTGACTCTTCATGACTCCATTTGGAGTTTTCTTGGCAAAGATACTGGAGTGATTTGCCATTTCCTTCTCCAGCTCCTTTTACAGATGAGGAAACTGAGGCAAACAGGCTTAAGTGAATTGCCCAGGATCACACTATTAGTAAGTGTCTGAGGCCACATTTGAACTTATGAAGATGAGTCTTCCTGATTCTAAGCTTGGTGCCCTATCCACTTCGCCACCTAGCTGCCTCATATACTTCACCTATAAAATGAGGAGATTGGACTAAATAAACTCTAAACCCCTTGTACCTCAGGTAGTCAATAACTCTCTAATTCCGCAAAGTCATTGTTCATTGAAGTCCTAGTTTGAAGGCTCATTGTGGTATGGATGTGTGATCTTGGGTTCTCAGAGGCAATAACATGTCACAAAAACTCTGTCAGGTCTTACCAAGCTAAGTAGTCTTCAGGTACAGGTATGCCCAATAATATTACCTTGTAGCTCTGATACTTGTGGGATGCTCCCCTTGGCTCCACCCTTAGAATCTTCATGATTCTGAGGTGTAGGTAGCCCAGCCAAAGCTCTCACCTCTGCTCATCGCTCCCTATTCCTTCATACCTATCCATGTCAACCTCATCCCGCCATGTACCTATCCTACTCTTCCCTCCCTTTCTAGTATGCCCTCTGAAACTTCTGATCTATCTCCCCCCAAGTAATTTTGTATACATTTTGTATTCACTTATATGTGCATATGATGTTTCTCGCTAATAGGCTAGAAGGTCCATGAGGGCAAGGAACATTTTCTTTGCATCCCCACCATCTAGCAAAGGAGATGAAAAAAATAAACGATTGTTGAACTAAACTTTTTGTTAAACATCAGGCTTTGTGTCTGTCCTTTTAGCACAAAAGATCAGCGGAAGATTGGCCACTAGCGACGTGGAGCAGTGGAAAGAACATTGACTTTAGAGTCAGAGGTCCTTAGTTTGAATCCTTCCACTACTTGTTACATATGTGGTTTTGGGCAAGTCACTGTACTCCCTGCACCTCTTGTTTCCAGAAATGTAAAATGAGGGGGTTGGACATCCTTCTTTCTATTGGATCTATTGTATATAAAGAGAAGTTCTGAATTTAAAGGCCATGACAAGCCATGAAATGGCAAAGAGGCTGTAATCCATATTGATGGGAGGGTACCTCAACACACTGATAAAATCAGACAGCCCTCCAAGGATCCAAGTAAGTGTGATGAGAAGGAATACAGAACCTTATCAAAGCATTGGCTATTTTTTTTAGTCACCTTTATAGGTACTTAGGGGCAGGCAGGATTGATGTCTGAGGTCAAGCTTGGGTTTGTGTTTTTCCTTTTACCCCACTTTGCCCTTGGCAGATACTCTGATCACTGATCCTGCAGACTGATGGGAGTATTTGCAATTTCCTTCAGGACCAGGAGCACCTTCATTGTATTTCTTAATCTGTGGCTCTCCCTGGGAACCTTGACTGACATATTCACTTGACAGGCCTCTTACCCCTGCCCTGGCAAGCCCTAACTGCGTCCTAACCTGGCAGCCATTCCCTGCTTTTGACACCCACCTGCGGGTGCCTCACCTGCCTTGGCATTTAAGGTTCTGCCCCTTGCCTCTCAGGGTTTCAAACAAAGAGGCTATCTCAGCCAAAGAAATCACCCTCCTCCTCAGAGGCAGAGAGCAGCAGGGCCAAACCCAGTCACAACTGTTCAGTAAATAAGCTGGAGCCTGGGTGAGTCGGCCTGACTCCCTGGAGAAGATGGAATGCCAGTTTCCTGGCAATCACAACTAGATCCCTGGCTTCCTGTGTGGGGGCCAGTGAATGAGTTCATGTCACTGACAAAAAGGGGAGAGCAATCATTGAAGGTGTATTTGTTTGGTACTTATTTACCTGTGAGCCTGTAGAATCCCTCTCTTAGAAGTGAGTTTCTTGAGGATGGAAACTGTCGCTTTTGTATTTGTTTCTTTGGTGCCTGGCACAGAGTAGGTGATTTATAAATGCTTGTTGATTGATCAGTTGGGAAACAGTTCATTATTTCTTACTTTGGGGAGAGGATCAAGACCTGTGATCTTATTTACTAGGGGAATTCTCTGTGTGGAAACTCCCTTCCCTGATGGGGATCCATAGCTTATCTATAACTTCATTATTATGCATTGTCTGGGGACACTGAGATTTGTATGGTGGTAACTTAGGTAGTATGAGCCAATGCTTCCTTGGATAATTGACTACTTTGGTAGTCAATACTACCCTACCTCTGGGTTCCAGGACTAGAACCTGGAACCCAGACCTTCTTGATTCTAAGACTAGCCTTCTATCCACTATTCTAGTGTTTGCATCACCAGCCATTAGCAAAGTGCTTCATAATTAGTAATCACTTAAATACTTTTTCATTCATTCATAAATTCATTCATTCACTGACTCACTTATTCACCACATCACTGCTTTCTAATTCTCCCTTATGGTGTCCTTAATTTAAAACCTTAGACTCATAGAACACAGAGGTGTCAATGGAAATTGATCCCTATAAGTAGCATATTGGCTTAGAAAGCCACAAATTAACATTACCTATGTTGTAATATAATATTATTTATTTTGTAAAACATTTCCCAATTGCCTTTTAATATGGTTCAGGCTCGCTTAGGAATTTTAGGGCAGAGAATTTGATATCTCTGGCTAGACCAATCCCATCAGTTTGCTGCTAAGGGAACTGAGATACAGCAAACTTGACAGCAGCAATTAGAGATAGCTGTCAGGGGGCAGGGGTAAAATGTGTGACCTTGAAACAGAGGGGAGCTTATTCGGAAGCATAACCTATGCCCTGAGCCAGAATGTTGTTCAAACTTTGTCCTCAAAGAAGACCAATGACATCAGGAAGGCGATTTGCAAGGGAGCTGGATTTAAGTGAGGCAGAGCCGCACAAGGTCATCAGCCTCACTCTCTCTTCTAGAGTCATGGGAGTCCAGGTGGCCTCAGATGCAATGGGAGACCATGGCCTTTTTAAGCTAAGGTCTTTCCCAGGTCTCAGTTTGTCTGAGACAATGCTCTGGACCTCACTTAGCATGAAAGAAGCATGGAAAGACATATTCACTGATGCAGAGTAAAATAAACAGAACTGGGAAAACAAAATAAGTGATAAATGCCAGAAGGAACAATAAAGAAGGAACAATAAAGTAAAACTGAATGCTGAGTAATGAAAATGACCATGTTTGGTTCAGAGAAGAATTGAGAAAATGTATTTTTCTCCTATCTTTGCAGTAGTGGGAAACTAATTGTATTGGATTTATTATTTATTTTATTTATTATTTATTATCAGATTCAGTTGTTGTGCTGGCCGGTTGGGCTGAACTCTTTTTCTTTTCTAATTCTTTTAAAAATCTTTGTTAGAAGGGATGGTTTGCTTTGGAGGGGAAGGTAAGGGTATATTCTGAAATGAAAGTGATATGAACACATAAGCTATCAATAAAAATAAGATAAAATAAATGACAGTTTGTATTTCTGGAGCATCTTCTTCACAATAACCCCTGAGGTATGTAGTACAAGCATTATTTATCCTATTTTACAGATAAGACTAATGAGACTCATAGCTTAATTGGTGTGTGTATGTCCAGAGCAGGCATTTGAGTCCCGGCCTACTGTACCTCATTACCCTGGAATGCCTTTCATCAGGACTGATCCATCTGAGTGATTATTATCCTTCAAAGAAGTCACCTTTGGGAGCCACCCACATCATTCAGTGATGGTTTCACTGCTTTAAGCATCTTAGGGACTCCGCTTTTGGGAATTGACTTTGGGAGTCAATGAAATCAGTCCTGTTCCTTGGCAGTTTCACCTTGTTTTGGACCTCCTCCCCCCCCCGCCCCCTGCCCCTGCAAATATTCCGAGCTTGATCTTCCACTTTATTCACCAGTCTTGACTTCTGTCTCTTTCAAAGAAAAAAAATCTGCTCTTAGAGGATGAAGATTTACAACTATGAAGGATTTTGGAAAGATTGTGACAGTCTCTGAAGCTTATAGGATCATGGAAACAGAACTGAAAGATACGTTAGGAGTCATGTAGGACAATCCACTCATTTTACATTTGAGGAAACTGAGTCTCAGGGAGGGCAAATGAAAATGCAAAAAGGTGAATTCACAATCAATGAAGATGAAATTAAAGTAATTATGAGGAGCTTTTTTGCCCAACTATGTGCCAATAAAACTGACAAAATGAAATGGATAAATATTTATAAAAATATAAATTGCCTAGATTAACAGAATGGGAGACAGAATACTTAAATAGTCCTATCTTTGAAAAAGGAATTGAACAAGCCATAAATCAATTTCCTAAGGGGAAAAAAAAACAAACTCCAGGACCAGATGGGATTTATAAATAAATTCCACCAAACATTTAAAGAACAATTAATTCCAATATTGTATAAACTGTTTGAAAAAAATAGGTAAAGGAATCCTACCAATTCTTTCTATGATGCAAATGTGGTTTTGCTATCTTAACAAGAGAGAGTCAAAACAAAAAGAAAGGGCAAATGACTTGGGTGAAAGTCCCATATGTAGTAAAGCCTCAGAAGTGGGAGATAAACCCAAACTTTTTGATTCCAGAACCAGAGTTCTCTCCCTAGACCATATAGCACTTGCCCCTCCCTGCCCCACTCCTGAATCAGAAGTTTAGAGAATGTTTGGAGCAATGGCAACCTATATGGGAGAAGTTGTAATGTTAATGAGGGGGTGTAAGACCTTCCCCAATCATCAATAGGCCTCAGCCTCATGTGGAGCCCATTTAGGGAAGCTTACTTGCTTGTTGGAGGGCTTTCACACCTTTTGTTAATTTCTAATTAGGCACTGAGCCTAAAGAGTATATATTCTGAAAGGGGAGCTTTTGCTTTGGGGGCTCACTTATGAGAAAGATGTTGTTGAGACTCTGAGTGGCCATCTGTTCAGAGCTCCCCGACTCCTCAGAGGTAAAGGCTCTCTCAACTCAGTGGTGGATGTAGAGCTTTGATTCAGGCAGTAGAGCCCTGTCTGTTGGTCTTTATTTCTCTTTTCTGTATTTTCTCTGTTTGTCTTTCATGTAATTAAAAGAAGATTATTGACACCTTTTTGAGTAGTCTTTCCTAGTAAAGCAGATAAAAGAACTTGCACTAGCAGCCATCCTGGGTATGCCAGTGTGGTTGCCATTACAGAAGTATACAGACTGCCAAGGTAACTTCTTTTGAAGGCGACCACAGCAGTCATTTGGATATGAAAGTTCGGATGTCTTGGTTGAAAAACCTGTATCGTTGTGTTATAGTTATACTGTGATTGTATAAGCTCATGGACTTGCTTCGTTGGGTAAAAAGAAGTATGACAATGGCTTGGATTCTATTCTACACAAAAGACTGAGACAACTGTGGTATCAGCAATAAAGAGAAACTGAGGAGACTTGGTGCTGAAAGCAGGATATCTAGTGGTTGCATTTGTCTAGGTGAAGGATGACCAGGGCATAGACTAACAACATGACAAGAAGGTGATAGGGAATTTCTGTCTCCTCATCCCTACCCCCTCTGATGGGGCCAAGGCCTGTGACCAAATTGGGCTCATGGGGCTGATTGAGGCTCTCTAGTTGGGAGATGAGGGAGATGGGCAGCTGAGAAGCTCTCACTTAGGGTGGGGTCAAGAAACCTGAGCAAAGGAGCTAAGATCAAGAACAACTGGGCAGTCGTGGCATGGAGTTTAAAGGGACAGCAGAGGGAAAGAGAGACAGAGACAGAGATAGAGACAGACAGACTGAAGTAGAAGCAAAGTCACAACAAAGAAGGAAGCTCCATGAGGCCTCAGGGAGACACAAAGGTTGGTGTTACAGAGGCCAGGATTCAATACCTGGGAAGTCACAGACCAATCTCAGTTGGAGCCTGCCAGGCTCCTAGCACACATGAATTTTAAGCCTAGCCCAGTGGGGCCAGACCCTGCCCTCTAGCCTCACCTGAATTCCCTTAAGCTGGATGGTTCTTACAAAGATACCATCCATTGCACATACAGGCAAGAGGAAGGGGCAGATGTGAGATGCATCATAGAATACTGGAGTTGGAGGCAGGATTTGAACCAGGTCTTTCCCTGACTCTGGTCTTCTTTCTACCTAGTGTTGCTATCTCTCCATAAACCTTAAGAATAATATAAATTTGAATTATTATTACAACATCCCAATAAATGTTTATCCAACTTCTACCTGAAGGCCCCCAGAGACAGGAAACTCAAAACCTACTGAGACACTGTATTCTATTTTTATACATCTCTAAATATTAGGAGTTTTCCTTCCTGCTAAAGGAATGTATGAGAAGACTGTTCTTTGCCTTGTGGGTAAAGTTGGTCTTTGAAAGGTACTGTTTGTGCCTTAGACACATAGATCTGTTGACTGTTGTGGTAGGAACAATATCATCCAGGCAGGTTAGGTTAATTTTTCCTTAAAAAGGTATTGAAACCAGCTTTGAGATATAATTGCCTCAGGGGACTAAGGCTGGTGGCCCAGGTACAAAAAAAGAAGCAAAGTAGGAGGTACTCAGTACCAGGAAGCAGAGGCTTCGCCTTCCTTGGGCTTCTGACCAGCAGACCATCATGACCAACACAGAGGCAGGGAAACTATACCCAGATGAATCAGTGCTATAACCCTGCTGAATATGCTTTCCATGCTATGTTTGAGTAAATCATCTTTTGTTAACTGTTAGATGGTTGACAAGTGTTTCATTTCTTTCATATTTTGAATCAGATGCACTGGAATTGCCATGAATCAGGTTCTACCTACAATAAGTATAATCTACCAGGGCCAAAGAGACTAATGAAGAAGGGTAAACAGGGTAGTTGGTATGATCATGTGATCAAAACACTTTCTGGGCTACATTTCCTGCCCTTTGTTCATACCTGTTTTGTGACTTATGGCCTTAGCAACACTAAGAGATTGAGTGAATTGCCCAGGATTACACGGCTAACGTGTCTGAGCCAGAACTTGAACCCAGGTCTTCTGAACCCAAGTCCAGCCACTCATTCACCATACCACATGCTGTCTCTCATATTAGATACTAAGTGTGCTCCCCAAGGATGTTTGCATTTCAAAAATGGACTAAATGAAGAGGCATAGATTCAAATTTTGGGAACTGTGGCAATTCAGCGAGAGAGAGCAGTTTGTAGACAGGAAGACTGCTTGATATCCTTCTTCTCCCCTCCATATCCTCCATCAGCCATCTCGCCTCCATTCTGTCTTCAGAAGGAAGTGAGGATCTCTAGGATATTATGTCACATCTAAAGCATCTCTGGGATAGAGGTGGCCTCAGGCTATCACTTCAGATTGCCTAGTATTTATTTATTTGTTTTCATGTATTTCTTGAATAGAATATAAGCACCTTGAGGACAGATACTGTTTTATTTTTTGTCATCATATTCCCAATGCTTAATATTATACCTTGCTCATATTAAGTACTGAAGAATTGTTCAATTGTATTGTTTGAGAAGCAGTGCTCTGGTGTGTGCTCAATGATCTTCATGAGTCTAGGTCCTATTCGCTTTCATTTTCAATGCAGATTTATGGTCCTACTACAGGGTATTTCAAGCACTGTGTTAGGTGTTAGGGTGATAAAGATAAAAATGAAAGGAACTATTGTCCAGTGGGTGGTTTGGGTGGGAAGGAATGACAAGGGTGAGATGCACCACATTCTGAAGAACCACAGGATGTGGATTTCTGTCCCTCAAAGCTGATTCTTCATTTTCAACAGTCCTCAGAGAGCCTTACAGTGGGATGGAGAGGCCTGGGGTGGGAGGGCTTTTTGCCAAGATGCATGAATAAAAACAGAAAAAACAAAAGTCTTCATACTTGTGGTTTCCATGATGCCTGAACTGCTGAGGTTTGGGGTGAACACATAGAATGGAATGCTGTCAAGGTGATTTGCATCCCTGAAGGACCCTGGGGAGCCGATAAGGGCTTTCACCCCAGGCCAAGGCAGCCCCTTCTTCACTTTCTTGGATTACCTCTGAAGGAGCCAGGAGCTAAGGAAACATGGCTTGTTTCATCATCTTTGTACTGACTTCAGGTCTTGGGTCTGCTTGTCAACTTCTTCCCCTTCACTCCCCCCAGACACACTTCTTTAGAAACACTAAAAAAAAAAGCCCTCAAGGCACCAACCTATCCTGTCAAAGCATCAGAGGACCTGGATTCTATTCATGTTGTTGTTTAGTCGTGCCAGACTCTTTGTGACCCCATTTGGGGTTTTCTTGGCAGAGATACCGGAGTGGTTTGCCATTTCCTTCTCCAGCTCATTTTACAGAGGAGGAAACAGAGGCAAACAGGGCTGAATGACTTGCCCAGAGTCACACAGCCAGTAAGTGTCTGAAGCTGGATTTGAACTCAGTCTTCCTGCCTCCAGGCCCAGTGCTCTATCCCAGGGCTGTCCAAAATATGGCCTGCGGGCCACATGCGTCTGGCAGTGCTACTTTATGCGGCCTGCCTGTGGGTTTTAATTTTCACCAGCGAAAAAATAAAACAATAATTTACATGGAATGTATATTAGATTTTTTAATTCCATCACTAACAAATAATCTCATTGATGTTAATTTTCTTTGGTGGTTTTAAGTAGTATTACGGATAGAACATATCGCACGGAATTTTCAATGGATCTGTGAGATGCCTTCCGTCTGAATCATGCAGACTGGTCAGTGTGCACCTACCTTTATATGGCCGTGCTGTCGCTTTGTTGTTTTGTGTTTGGTTTCTCACTTCGCGCCTTCGCCTGTTGTGTTGATGATGCACGTTCCCCCGCTTTCTACCTTGAATAATTATTTTATTTTAATGAGGCCCTAAAATAACCTAAGGCTGGACAGCCCTGCTCCATCCATCGTGCCACCTAGCTGCCCACAGACCTGGATTCTAGTTAAAGCTAAATTCTAACTTGCTATGGAACCTTGGCAGGTCACTGAACTCTCTGGGCCTTGGGTCTCTCATCTGTAAGATGGGACAATAATGTTTGCCCTACCTAATCACAGGGTATTTTCAAGACAAAATAATGCGTGTGAAGGCACTTTGAAAAGTACAAAGCAGCACAAAAAGAGGAAGTGTTATTCTCTCTATTGGTGTCAGTATGGGTTACCTTGTTAGGGTTACTCTAGATTTCCTAGAATTATATATTAGAGCTACAAAGGACTTCAGAGATCATTTGGTCCAACCCCTCTTCTTGTGCTTAGTTACTGCATTTCTTTCAATCTCAGTGTATAAATTCTCAAGGAGTTTAATTTAATCAATATTTATATAGTTGTTTTAATTGTTATATGTTTATAGGAAAAGAAATGCTTGTAGAGCCACATACTAAACACCTGAAATATCAACTAACAGCTCTAGGAGGAAGAGACTTGTCCTTAGACCTATCCAACTTAAATGGGCACCACTGTCTAAATAATGACATCTACAGGAATTACAGGTGTAATAGCTCAAGGGTATTAACCAGCCCCTGGGGTGGCAGGCTGGTAAAGTGAGGCCTGTTAAGGGCAATGGTAACAGAGACTGAATGTGGCCAAAAATCAAGCTGGGACTAATTGTGAAGTCCACATGGTAATACCCAGGAAAACAGTGGTTCATTTTAGAAAGGAAAATGGAAAAAGGGATATTTGGAGAACTGTAATAGCAAAACAAAAACAAAAACAAAAAAAACCCAAAAAATTTCCACTTTTCATCCTCCTTTAAAAAAAAACCTTGGCTAATCCATGATTAGTCAAGAACTTACTTTTCTACTCAGGTAACACTCATCTTGAGGAGATACAACCTCAATTCAAATTACTCTGCTTCTTTGGGGATTTAGGGGTGATATAAGATTAGAACATTCCCTTGGCTTGGGAAATTTTAAGCATCTTAAATAAGTAATGTGGAAAAAATAACCATGTTGAACAGCTCAGGGGCATTCCTGGGGAAAAAATATAATACAAGATAGTTGGTGTTGGTGTTACATAGAGCTAGAGTATATAGCTGTCTATCATGTGTGCTTGAGGGGCACTGTGAAGAGCCTCACCCCCAAAATATCTTTCATCCTTTCCCCATAAATCTCAAAGTTTCAAAATTAGAAGGACCCTTAGAGAACATTTAGTTGAAGGGTAGGGAACCTGGGTCCTTGAAGCCACATGTGGCCTTCTAGGTCCTTGAGTGCAATCTTTTGACTGAGTCCAAGTTTTATAAAACATATCTTTTTGTTAAGGGGATTTGTTCTGCGAAGTTTGGATTTAGTCAAAGGGCCATAGTTGAGGACCTAGAGGGCCACGTGTAGCCTTGAGGCCCCAGATTCCTCATACCTGATTCTAGTTCAACCTCTCATTTTATAGTTGGGAAGATTGAGGCATAGAGGAGTGAAGTCATTTGTCCAAGGTCAGACAGCTAGTCATTGGAAGAGCATCATGTCGACTGAGATTCCATTCAAGGTCCATCTGGCATTTCAGCCATTAGGATACCCCCAATTACAAAAGAAGGGGTATAACTTGGAGGATTAGTAAACAATCCCTATGGGAAACACCTTTTTGGACCACAGGAGAGGTAACTGAAGGGAGAGGTCTAGGAAGGAGAGGAGTGAGGAGAAAAGAGAGCTAGAAAGACTCCAAAGACAAACTCCGCCCTTGTCATAACTTTGTATTTGGAATTAGAATCAAGAAATAAGCAAAAGAGTACCCTCAGCTCACAGGGTTTAGAGTCAGGAGGGATAATGGAGATAATATAGTTCTGAAGTTCTTGACCTGGAGGCCACAAACAGATTTCAAGGGGACAGTGAACTTATAGGCCAAAAGTGTATCTATTTCAATAGGATTGGTTTACTTTTAAATCCTATTTATTTTTCCTTATGCATCTGAAAACATTATTCTTTTTTTTTTTAATTTTTTATTTTTTGGCAGGGCAATTGGGGTTAAGTGACTTGCCCAAGGTCACATGGCTAGTACATGTGTCAAGTGTCAGGTCAGATTTCAGGGTTGGTGCTCTACTCACTGCGCCACCTAGCTGCCCACCTGAAAACATTATTCTGATAAGGAATCCGTAGACTTCATCAGACTTCCAAAGGGAGATAGGAAACAAAAAAGGTGAAGAGACCCTGCTCTGCTTCAACATTCTCACCTTATAGGTCTGTAGAGGTTAAATGATTTGCTCAATAAGTTAGTAAGAGCCCAAGTTGGAGCCTTTGGGCAAATCCATATACTGACTGCCTACTTTACTCCTTTGCAGGTTTGTTTTCTTCTAAAGATTGATTTTACTTACCAATTTGACTCTTGCTGCAAATTATTTTGACTGAATTAGAATTTTCCTATGGGCTTAATGAAAATCATCTTATTTGTTATTTCTTGCCAGTACAGATGAGCCCCCACCAGTGGCTCTTTTTACATCATATAACACAACTCCCATTTATATAGGATGTCTTTGGTCTAGGAAGATTGTTCATAATTCAAAGAGCTCCCAGGCTGCTGTAACTGGGTGTTGGCATTAACCCTTTTTTCTTTCTCATCAGCTCCGTTACTGTCATCTTCCAGAATTGTTAAGCAGCTCTGATAAAAGGCTTTGGAGGCTGAAGAAGGTATGTAGAAAGTTGAATGTAAAGTGGCTATTCTTAATAGTTTTAGGATATCTACTTTGGCAATAGTCACTTCTCTAGTATTCTAGAATGGTCAGAAATCATGGTATAATGGAAAGAGTGCTGTATGTGAGGTCAAACGACCTGGCTTCAAATCCTGATTCTTGTCACCTCATAATTATGTGAACATGGGTAATGTATGACTCAGCTTGATAATCTATAAAATGGGGCAGGGGTTAAACCTCCCCCAAGAGGTCAAAAAATGAGAAGGACCCATATGTATAAAAATCTTTTTAGCACCTTTTTTTGTGGTATCAACTGGAAACTAAGAAGGTGCCCATCCATTAGGGAATGGCTGAATAAATTAAGGCATTTGAATACAATGAGGTACTATTGTGTTGTAAGTACAGGGATACCTTGGTTTATTCCACTTTGTGGTAGTTCACAGATAATGCATTTTTCTTTTAAAAAATTGAAGGTTTGTGGCAGCCCTGCATCAAGCCAGTCTATTGGTGCCATTTTTCCAACAGCATGTGCTCACATTGTGTCTCTGTGTCACATTTTGGTAATTCTCACAATATTTCAAACTTTTTCATTGTTATTATATCTGTTATAGTGATCTGTGATCAGTGATCTTTGATGTTACAATTGTAATTATTTTGGGGCACCATGAACTGTGTCCTAAGATGGTGAACTTAAATGTTGTGTGTGCTCTGACTGCTCCACTGACTGGCCATTCCCCTTCTCTCTCCCTCTCCTTGCACCTCCTTATTCCCTGAGACACAACAACGCTGAAATCAGGCTAATTAATAATCCTACAATGGCCTATAAGTGTTCAAATGAAAGGAAGGGTCAATTGATAGGGCGAACTGCATTGTTGTATTAAGAAATTGCCACAGCCACACCAACCTTCAGCAGCTACTACCTTAGTCACCAGTAATCAACGTCAAGGTGAGGCCCTCTACCAGTAAAAATGATATGACTCACAGAAGGCTCAGATGATGATTAGCATTTTTTAGCAAGAAAGTATTTTTAATTAAGGTATGCACGTTTTTAAGAAGATGTAATACTATTGCACACTTAATAGGCTACTTTTATATGCACTGGGAAACCCAAAAATATATGTGATTTGCTTTATTGCAGTGATCTGGAACCAACCATACAATATCTCTGATGGATGCCTATAATGGTGCAGGGGACAGTTTCAGAAAAACCTGGGAAAATTTGTATGAACAGATGCAGAATAAAATGAGCAGAATAGGAAAACAATTTAGATGATAACATCGTAAAGACAAAAAACTTTGAAAGACTTCACAACTCTGGTCAACGTAATGACTGACTGATTCCAAAGGATTGATGTGGGAGCATGTTACCCACATCCTGACTGAGAGGTGATGGATACAGACTGAAACACATTTTTTGGACATGGCTAATGTGGAATTTGTTTTATTTGATTGTATATTGGTTACAAGGGTTTCTTCTTTTTTCATATAATTTCAGGGGGTGAGGGAAGGAGAGAAAATAGGTTTTTGATCATTAAAAAAATTTAATTAAAAAAGAAAAATAGATGACTTCTAAAGTCTCTTCCAACATAATATCTATGATTCTATTACTGGGATATGTAAGAAAAGATATATTTTAATTCCCAAAATACATTCCTATCTAGTGTGTAAATTTCTTAAAGGTAGAGATTGATTCTGGGAATGCCTTCACAGCACTTAGCAGAGGGTTGGATACATAATAGAGAATCAATATATTTTTTTAAAAAACTAATGGGGTAGCTAGATGGTTTAGTAGATAGAATAGCAGCTTAGTAGATAGAATAGCAGCCCTGGAGTCAGGAGGATCTGAGTTCAAATTCAGCCTCAGACACTTGAAACTTCCTAGCTGTGTGACCTTGGGCAAGTCATTTAACCCCAATTACCTCATCCCCCCAAAAAATAGATAAAAAATGAATCACTGCGAAAAAGCTAACTGGACTTTATTTTACTCTTGCTTTATTTGATTATTTCAGCAGGTTCACAGGAACTGATAACTGAACCTGATGGGGTGGTGGGACCTGGACCCCAAAAAGCCCTCAGACCATGTCTCCGAAAGTAACCCAGTCCCTGCCCCCCCCCCAAAAGAAAATTTTCCCCTGTTGCAGGCCTGACTGTACTTCCCTTATCAGAACAGAGACAGGGATACTGACCAAAGGACTCTTTCCTAGGTGCCTGCCTAAAGATCCTGTCTCTGGTGCTTGCCTAAAATCCATGCCTTTGGCAGCTAAACAAAAATCTGCCTTTTCCCTCTCAATACCTGGTATACTCCCTACACTTTTCCCTCCATAGCTCCCAAAGACATCTGGACCCTTAGATTACCTAATTAGTATCCCTGGCATTCTTTTGCCATGCCCCTTTTCTATATGAGCTCTAGATTCCCCAAAGGGACTTCACCTGCTTCTGTAGGCATCATAGTAAACTGCCTCTTCACTGAAAGATGGCTTGAGTGTGTGAATTCATTCCAGGTGACTCTGCCTTGGCATTCTCGGGGTCCCAGTACCCCAAACCTCTTTGAACCCTTTAAGAAGTCTTACAGTAAAATGGAGGGGTCATTTACTTGAAAGGAAGGGGCTTGAGTGAATAAGTAGGTGAGGGGGTGACTGAAGGAATGAAACAGCTGAGGGAATATACAGTTATCTTTGCACATCCTTTTCATAGGATAATTAAGAATTGGAATTCAGGAAAGACTCAGAGCTCTGGACTGACAGCCCAAAGAAACTGAAAGCTGGTTGGGGTATTTTGTGCGGAGCATAGGTGAGTGAAGCAAGACTCACTGTGAAGTATTCTTCAGAAGCAACTGATTATCGTCTAGAAGGGGTGGACCTAGAAGCCCAGAATAACGCCTGGGACAGCCTGTGGGTGAGAGAGAAAACCAGCAGGCAAATATTGAGAGAAATGAAACTTAGAACACTTGTTACTAATTCAGTTTACATGTAGAAAGTAGAAGTTAACCAGTTCATATACTGCTGTATAAATAAACAATTAAAAAAATTAAAAGGCACATGGCAGGACATAATCTTGCCTCCCTAACTTACATTTAGGGCAGCTAGGTGGTGTAGTAGATAGAGGGACAGGCCTGGAATCAGGAAGACCTGAGTTCAAATTTGCCCTTAGACATTTACTAGCTGCATATGTAAGTCACTCAACTCTGTTTGCCTCAGTTTCCTCATCTGTAAAACTACCTGGAGAAGGAAATGGCAAACCACTCCAGTATCTTTGCCAGGGAAACCCCAGACGGAATCACCAAGACATGGACAAGACTGAAATGAGTGAATAACAACGTACTTCCTTGAAGTAATCCCAACTGCTGTACTTACACCAGTCAGATTGCCACAGCTTGTGGCAATTGTCAGATGAGCAGGCAGCAGTACCTTGGAAGAGTTGAAAAGGTTCTACTTGTTTTATGCTGCAATCTAAATCCTTCCCTCTTCCCCCCCTCAAGAACCTTCCCCCACCATTGGATAATTTTGGAGAGGCTGTTTGGTGGAGTGTATAGAGAACTATCCTTTGAACAGAGTCACAAAAACCCACCTCTGCTAAAGACTTTGTGACCTTAGCCACAAAGTTTCCTGTGCTCCAGACAAGATACGAATCAATCAATAAACATTTATTAAGCAACTACTATGTGCTAGGCATTGTAGATATTACAGAGAAAGTGAAATAGAAGAAGAAATTCCTCACCAGGAGTTTCCCAGACAGTCTAAGGCTAGATCAGGTACAAAACAAACCATAACAAAAACAAACAAACAAAAACCCTAACTCTTTTATGGAGTAACCACTAAACATCACAATTTCCATAAGGGCTTGGCATTAGCTAACAGAAGAGTAAAAACTAAATAAATTGTAAGAGAGATGCAATAGAAAGGATCTGCTAAATAAGCGCCCCAGGGAGGGAAAGGGCAAACTCAGTTTTCTGAGAAGGGGGTAGACATTGTAGGCAGAGGAAATAGCACTCAGTGCTTTTTATGCTGAAAAGCCATTTTGTCCCTACCCCTCAATTTTCTATTTTTTTAAATAGAGAAAAGGATTGTTCTAATTCAATAAGTTCTATGAGTTTGATCATTAACTCTATGGCTTGGTCCATGCTGCAATACTTTATCACAAGCAAATTTTCCTTTCAGGTCCATTTATTGTATTGCTTTTTCTTTTTGAAACTTGTTTTGTTACTTTTTTGATATGAGTAAAGCCATGAGGTGAGGGACCAGCTGGCATTCATGAGAGACCATGAAGAACCAGTGAACACCATACAGTCAACTGAATGGCAAATACCGGAGATATAACTGGTACTGCCAATGTGAGGGCCAGTCAAGAGGGATGAATGAAAGTTAAAAGCTGAGGATGGCTTCTGGGTTGGCAACCTGGGTAATGGAAAGAATGAAGGATCTTAGGAGGAGGGGCAGGTTTAGAGGAAAAGATAACAAGTTCTGTTTAAGACTTCTGTAAAATGAGGGGTTTAGATTAGATGACCTCTAAGATCTTTTCCAGTTACATGATCTAAATCAGATCTAAAATCTACCATTTTCTGATTCCATTCTCTTTCAGAACATCTATTCATAGAATCATAGAATGCTAGAGCTAGAAGCAACATTAGATACCATCTATTTCAACTTCAGGATTTTATAGATGAATAAACTGAGGTTCAGAAAGGTGATCATTTGTTATGGTCGTATGTTATTAACAGAGCAGAATTTGTACCCATGTTTTCCTACTCATGATGCAGTGTTCCTTTCGCCACTCTGGGGCTTCCCATTCACCTGTTATTTCATTGAAGCCTCCAGGCACTTTATAAAAAAGAAATAAATGCTCTTGTTTTGGGGAAGAGTTGGGGGATAATAGTAGACCTTGGGTTTGTAGGTGAAGGAGCAGGGGAGTAAGGCAGGGGGTAGAAAGAAAAGAAACTAAGTATCTTGTTTTGTAAGTCTTGCAGAATTAAGAGTTTTTACAATTTGCTTTTCACTCGTAGGCAGTGCACACACATTACTTCTTATGCTGAAAAGCCATTTTGTACTTAGTTCCACCCCCCCCCCCCAATTTTCTATCTTTTTAAATAGAGAAAAGGATTGTTCTAATTCAATAAGTTCTGTGAGTTTGATCATTAACTCTATGGCTTGGTCCGTGCTGCAATACTTTATCACAAGCGAATTTTCCTTTCAGGTCCATTTGTTGTATTGCTTTTTCTTTTGGAAACTTGTTTTGTTACTTTTTTGGTTTGAGTAAAGGGTTAGTTTTGCTCTTGTGAGTTTTGTGATACTCAAATTCTAGAGATTGCCTGTAACCACAATGGAAACTATATTTATTACAGACGTTACATAAAGGGTTTAAGAATTTCATTTCTGCATGTACTTTACTTCCTAGATTAGAGGTCAACATTCCCCAATGCATTCCTGGCTACTGACATACTGTTGTGCCTAGCGTTTCCATTCATCCATTTATTCATTCATTCATTCAATAAGCATTTATTAAGGACTTAGTATGTGCCACATACTGTGTTAAGCATTTTAATATTGTCTCTGTAGTTCTTACCACACTTCCTTACCATTTTCTGTTTACTCCTAGATAAGTACCCTTGTCCAGCCTGACAAGCCTATAATAGAAAGGGGCCCTGCAAAAAAATAAAAATAATAAAAAATATTTGTTCAGGGTCCCCTCCACACACACACCTTAGATACAGACCTGATGAGGACGTTAATATAAACTCTTCCAGTCTCAATTTCCTCAACTATAAAATGGGAGTAATGGTAGCCACTACTACACAGAATTGTGGACATCAAAGGAGATAATCGATATGAAACACTTCTGTGAACCTTAAAGCAGTATATAAGGGTTAGCTATTATTATTATTTCATTGTTATTAAATTTCTCTAGTGACATTGACTTAGATAAAATTATTAGATAAGAGTCTCCCACATAAAATACCAATGGTTTAGTAAACGTGTAGTAATTATATGAAAAATGATTCTTAACACCTTCTGTTTCTACTTCTGCCACCATCACTGCAGAAATGAAAGAGGGCAGCATGGGACTGATGGCCACTGTTTATTTCACTTTGTTTCATGGGTTGTTATGGCCAGGTCACACAGAGGATACAATGCCTGACCTGTAGTCAGGAAGATTTATGTTCAAATCCTGCGTCAGACCCTTAAAAGCAGTAGTGCTGAGGGCAAATCCTTTAACTTTCTCTGAGCCTTAGTGTCTTCATATGTAAAATCAGGGGGTTAGACTTGATGGCCTCTGAGGTCTCTAAATCTAGGATGCTATGACCTAAAAATTCATTTTCTGATGACTGCTGGTAATGGGTTTCTTTACAGTAAAGTAGGCTGGCCCTTGGGCTGCAGAGATAGGCTGCTCCTTGAGCTATATTTGAAGCCTTTCCATCGTGGTACATCCTGCCCAAATCTGTATTCCACCAATGCCACTTTTGAGAACCCAGGCTCATCTCCAAAATGTGAAGAAGCCCTGGATTAAGTCTATTGGGAATCTGTAACATATACAGGCATACCTCAGAGATATTGCAAGTTTAGTTCCAGACTACCACAATAAAGTGAATATCATAATAAAATGAGTGGCACAATTTTTTTTTGTTTCCCAGTGCACATAAATGTTATATTTATATTATACTGTAGCTTATTCAGTGTGCAATAGTATTATGCCTAAAAAAAAACCCAATGTACATTCCTTAATTAAAAATACTTTATTGCTTAAAAATGCTAACTATGAGCAGGTTGGTGGAACAGTCAGAATGACACAGCACGAATTAGTCTACACATTTCTCTCACCTTTCCACTCCATGGCAGTGAGATCCTATTTTTCCACAGTCGTGACTGGGAGTGTGTGTGAAATTCCTCTTCAGAAAGTTCAGCAATCCCCTAGATCCCCTAGTCCTCTTTCAATGGGCATCTTGGACTCTAATCATCATCTAACAGCTCCATCCCTACCTGGCATCGCCAAAGCCCCCACCTGGGCAGGACACCAAGTACCTGTGAAATCGCCACCACCTATTGTCACCCTGCAGAGAACACAGAGTGTTTCACAGTCACCCAGAATAACATGTTCAAGGATCATTTCCCTCCAACTCGCTTTGCAAAAGATTGAGTACTCTGATAGAAAAGACATATTTGTAGCTGGTCAGAGCTGGATGGAGCTGGCTTTATGTGAAACATTGGTAATTAAATCAAAGCCCAGGGTGTTCAATCTCTCCATGCTTCTCTATCTTTTTCTCTGTCTTACTTTTGTCTTTGTCTCTTTCTCTCTTGACCAATCTCTGTGCCTTGTTTCTGTCTTGTTTTCTCTTTTTCTCTGTCTCTGAACTTCTACCTCTTAACTCATTCCCTCCCCAACAGAAAAAATAGGCTCATTTGAATAAAGAGCAGGATTTATTTTTTTTTAAGAAGAACAAACATTTTGTCCCGTAAGTTGGATTTCCAGATGAAGTGATCAAACTGCATCAGCTTTTAAAACTGGTCCTTGAAAATGACAATAACATGTCAGAAAATATCCCTGGCCAATCATCCTCTTTGAAATTGTGGCTGTGGTTCCCCAGGCCCAGCTAGCTCTCCAAAGTTACTAAAAATCTCTTAGCTGCCAAATCTATTGGCCTTTTCTCAATCCTCATTTTCTTTGACCTCTCCATAGCCTTTGACACCGCTGATCACTCTTTAGCTTGATACCCTCTTCTCTCTAGATTTTCAGGCCTCCACTCTCTCTTTCTCTCTGTCTCTCTGTCTCTCTGTCTCTCTCTCTCTCTCTCGCTCACACCCACCCACCCACAACCCTCCTGGTTCTCCTCCTACCTCTCTGACTGTTCCTTCTGTCTCCTTTGCTGGATCCTCCTCCAGATCACATCCTCTAACTGGAGGTGCCCCTCAGGGTTCTGCCCTGGGCCTTCCTCTGTTCTCCCTCTATGCTACTTTTCTTGATAATCTCATCAGCTCCCATGGATTTAAGTACCATCTCTATGCTGAGGATTCTCAAATCTACCTTTCCTGCCTCAGTCTTCCTGCTGATCTCCACAAATCTCTCATCTATAACTGCCTTTCAGACATCTCAAACTGGAGGTCCACTAGACATCTTAAACTCAGTATGTCCAAAACAGAACTCATTATCTTTCCTCCTAAACCCTCCCACCTTGCCTATTACTATAGAGGACAACAGCACCCTCCCCATCCTGCCAGCTCACAACCTAGGAGTAACCCTAGACTCCTCACTGTCTCTTACCACTCACTCCCCCAAACTGCTAAAAATCCAAGCTGTTGGCAAGACCTGTCAATGTCACCTTTGCAATATCTCTCCTGCACACCCCTTCTCTCCTCTGATGCTGCCACCCCTCTACTGCAGGTCCCCATCACCTCACACCCAGATTCCTGCAATAGCCTGCTGGTGAATCTGCCTGCCTCAAGTCTCTCCCCACTCCAATCCATCTTCCATTCAGCCACTAAAGTGATTTTCCTAAGATGCACGTCTGATCCTGTCATACACAGACACACACAGACACAGACACACACACACATTCAATAAACCCCCCTATTGGCTTCCTATTGCTCTACCAGCAAATACAAAATGATCTGTTTAGCATTCAAAGCCCTTCATAACCCAATCCCTTCCTACCTTTCTAATCTTCTTACACTGATGCAGTGACACTGGCTTCCTGGCTGTTGCAGAAACAAGACATTCACTTTTTTGGCTCTGGCACTGGGCATTTTCTCTGGCTGTCCCTCATCCCTGGAATGCTCTCCCTCCTCCACTCTGAGTTTCTTCCATTGCTTCCTTTAAGTCTCATCTAAAACCCCACCTTCTATAGGAAGCCTTCTCTAAGGCCACATAGCTTATTTTGTGTGTATTTCCTGGCATGTTGTCTCCCTCATTAGATTATAAGCTCCTTGAAGGCAAGTACTATATTTTGTCTCTTGTGTCTCCAGTGCTTAGTACAATGCCTGGCACATAGTAGGCCTTTAGTCAATGTTGGTTGATTGATTGGGCCCCTCTCCCTGTCTATCCTGCCATCTTTAGAAGTAATGCAAATGGCACGTTTGGTATATGTTTGACACCTTAACACCTCAGAGTAAGTTTCATACAGTGCTCACACTTGTTATATGGATAAGTAGAGAGTATGCCTGTCAATTTGGCATAGGTTTAATGATTCCATGAGGCTAAACCTGGTGTTAAAAGCCTATCACACTAGTCTTCCTGGAGGACCTTTCTCTCTAGTTTGAATTTCCCACCACTGAGGCCGGCTATCTGGATCAGACATCTAAAACAGAGTTGCTATTTTAGGAAGTTGTCTGTGAAAATGTACAGAAATTTCCAGGATCAGAAAAATCTTTCTGCCTCTCTTCTTTCATATTTCAGGATTAGTTTTCCAATATTAGTTTCTACTTGGCCAGATGAGCCAGTATTCACCTTGGAAGAATGAGAGAGTGACCACATTGTAGTGGTTGTAGAAGGGCAGATGTTTTCCTGACATTCAAAAAAGGGAAGTGAATAATAGAGTGCACAAACTGCAGGACAGTCAGCTTCACTTTGATTCCTAGCAGCATTCTAGAATATATTATTAAAAGGGTAGTCAATGGACATCCAGAAAAGGAAGCAGTGATAAGAGTCAAGTTGTCTTCATCAGGAACATTTGTCACACAAAAGTAATCTTATTTCCTTTTTTGCAAAGTTACTAATCTGGTAAATTGCAGATATAATTTACCTATATTTTAGCAAAGCATTTAAACAGGTCTTTTAAACTGTTCTTGAGAAAACCTTGGAGAGAGGTAAGCTTGATAGATTTAGAACTGATTGAATGCTTAGAATTAAAGAGCAGTCACTAATGTCAGTTTGGAAGGAAATCTCCAATGAAATGCCCTAGGCTTCTGTGCTTGACCCGTGTTACATAATATTTTACCAATGGCCTGAGTCAAGGTACAGTTGGCTTGTCTTGAATGATGCAACCCCAGAGAGAACTTTCTTTAGTTATTCTTTGACCAGTAGCATCAGAAGAGACATAAAAACAACAACAGTGAGAAGTATGCTGCCAACAAAGTTTGGTACTGTCCACTGTCAAGAATGATGTCCTATGAACATTCCAATCATAAAAGGGATTTCTTGGAGATGGTGAGGTCTTCCAGATACTCCTCCCTGAGGCTGACATTGTGCTGATTGCATCAAGTCTCAGAATGCTACAGGACCTCCTCAGAGAGACATAAAGTATATTAAAAGACATAGGTTTGACAATCTATACTAGAAAAACCAAGTGGATAAGCAGCCTATGCTGTCTAACTTATGACGTGTTTTTGGAAGGGCAGTCTATTAAATTAGTCCATTAATACACAAATCTTGGACAGGGACTATGCTCACTTGGACAATGAGATTGGCCCAGGTTTCGATAGAAAGAGAGAGGGATAGATTGCATTTGGGAGATTTTACAGTGCTCTTGATTCTTTTCTTTGTATATATAGATGTTTGTATTTATTGATATTCATAAATTTCAGAAAAACAAAAAGTTAAAATTTTAAAAGAAAAGAAAATAGAGAGTTACCCCTTTTGGTCTGTCATTCAAGGACCTCTATAGTCTGATCCTACTTACCTGCTCCATTGTAGTAGTGTGTGCGGGTTGTATGGGAGGGGACTTGAGGGTTAGGTGAAGGCAAAGATGAATCTCATTGCAACACCCACTATGCTACCTCATCTCCTTTTTCGTCCCCAAACATATTCTTGGTTCCGGAGAGACTGGTCTCCTCATTATTTGTATGACTTTGGGAAGTGACTTTTCCTTTCTGAATCTTAGTTTCCTCATATATAAAATTGGACTAGACCTTTAAGGACCCTTCCATCTCTAACATTCTTTGAGGGGCAATAACCCTCACCATGCCCTATGTGGATGACTGCCTTTATGCCTTTACCTCCACTCTTCCTCCTGCCTAGAATAAATATCCCCTTCCCTTCTTTGTCCTTTTGGTTCATCTCATGTCCATTCCCTTCATTTTCATGATTCTTTAAGTCTTCTCTAAATGCTCTTATCAATCAATTAACATTTATGAATCATCCACTATGAGCTAGGCACTGTGTTAAATACTGGGTATACAAAAAGAGAAAAAAAAGATAGACTATGCCCTCAAGAAGCTTACAATTTAATAGGGAAGACAACATGTAAACAGATATATACAAACAAGCTATATACAGGATAAATAGGAAATGTTTTTTCTCTTATTTGTAGCATTAATTTTTTTGAGGTATAAATATACACACTAAAAATTTAACAATAGTTTCTTTTAAAAAAAGATTATTATTTCTTTTTACCTTTCTTTTCTTTTTAGATTTTGAGTTCCAGATTTCTCCTTTCCTTCCACCGCTCCTCCATCCACTGAGAAGGAAAACAATATGATGTCAATTATACATGTGAAATCATGCAAAATGTATTTTCATATTAGTCATGTAGCCAAAAAAAGCAAAGAGAGAGAGAGAGAGAGAGAGAGAGAGAGAGAGAGAGAGAGCTATTTCAATTTGCACTCTCTGGAGGTGGATAGCATTTTTTTATCATTGAGTCCTTTGGAATTGTCTTGGATCATTGTATTGATCAGAGTAGCCAAGTTTTTCCACATCTGATCACTATTACAATATTTCTATTACTGTGCACAATGATCCTCCAGTTCTTCTCACTTCACTTTGCATTAATTATATGGGTCTTGGCATGTTTTTCTGAAACCACTCCCTCATCATTTTTTCACAGCACAATAGTACTCCATCACAATCATAGGCCACAAGTTATTCAGCCATTCACCAATTGATGGGTATCTCCTCAATTTCCAATTGTTTGCTACCACAGAAAGAGTGGCTATAAACATTTTTGTATGAATAGGTCTTTTTCCTTTTTCTTTGATCTCTTTGGGGTACAGACCTAGTGGTATTACTGGATCACAGGATATGAACAGTTTTATAACTCTTTGGGCATAATTCTAGATTGTTCTCCAGAATAGTTGGACCAGTTTACTACTCCAACAACACTTAATGTACCTGTTTTCCCTCATCCCCTCTAGAATTTGTCATTTCTGATAGGTGTGAGGGGGTACCTCAGAGTTGTTTTAATTTGCCTTTTTCTAATAGATAGTGAGATAGAGGATTTTTTAAAATATAACTATAGATAGCTTTGATTTCTTCTTCTGAAAACTTCCTGTTCATATCTTTTACCACTTATCAACAGGACAGGATTTATTTTTTAAAAATTTTACTCAATTCTCTACATATTTAAGAAATGATGCCTTTATCAGAGAAACTTGCTGTAATTCTTTTATATTATTTCATTGTCTACGGTACCTTTTAGCAAAATATAGTTTTCCTGGTTATCTCTTTTAATTAGTTCTACTTTTGCTTTGTCTGAGATCATGATTGTTACCCTTATCCTTTTTTTTAGTTAAGCTGAATCATAATTGATCCTGTTCCAGCTCTTTATTTTAACTCTGTGTATGTCTTTTTCTTTCAAGTGTGTGTCTTGTACGACACATATTGTTGGATTATGGTTTCTAATCCATTCTACTATCCACTTTTGTTTTATGGGTGAGTTTATCCTATTTACACTCACAATTATGACTATTTTCTTATGTTTATCCTTCTCTATCTCTTTTTATCCTGTCCCTTCTCAAAGGTCTGTTTTGCTTCTGACCACTGCCTTTCTTAATCCACCCTCCCTTTTATAATCCACCCCCACCCCCCCGCCACCTCCCCCAAGCCCTCTCCATATCTCATCCCCTTCCTCTTATATTTCCTTATTTGGTAAGACAGATTTATATACTCAGCTAAATGTGTACATCTATATATATTTTTTTCTTCTTTGAGCCAATTTCGATGAAAGTGAGGTTCAAGCACTGCCCATCACCCTTACCTCCTTTCCCCTTTACTGCAAAAGCTTTTCCTTGCACATGTCTTTTATGTAAGAAAAGTTTCCCCATTCTACCTCTCCCTTCCCCCTTTTCCCAGTGCATCCCTCTTTCTCACCTCTACATTTTTTTTTTGAGATCATCCCAACAAAATTGACTCACATCTGCGTTCTCTGTCTATGTGGACTCCTTTTAACTGCCCTAACAATGATAAAGTTTTTAGGAGTTATATGTATCATCTTCCCATATAGGAATGTAAACAGTTTAATTTTTTGAGTCCATTATGATTACTGTTCCATGTTTACTCTTTTATTCTTCTTTCAAGTATTGTGCTTTCATTCTGGAATCTCTTTCAGGTGGTGATTGGTGGATTCTTTCAATTTCTTTTCACCCTCTGGATCTATGATCCTTTATAATTTCTTGAAATGTGATGGCTAGGCTCTTTTTTTGATCATGGCTTTCCATAGTCCAATAATTCTTAAATTCTCTCTCCTTGATCTATTTCAGTTGATTTTAGTTGTTTTTCCAATGAGATATTTCACATTTTCTTCTATTTTTTATTCTTTTTACTTTGTTTTATTGTTTCTTGATGTCTCATGGAGTCATGAGTTTCCATGTGCTCAGTTCTAATTTTTAAGGAATTGTTTTCTTCAGTTACACTTTGTTCCTCCTCTTTCATTTGACCAGTTCTGTTTTTTAAAGGATTCCTTTTCTTCAGTGAATTTTTGTGCCTCTTTTATAATTAGGCCAATTGTTTTTTAAGGTATTATTTTATTCAGTGTTTTTGTGCCTCTTTTAACCAAGCTGTTATCTTTTCATAATTTTCTTGCATCACTCTCATTTCTTTCCCCAATTTTTCCTCTACCACTTTTATTGCTTTCTTTAACTTTTCCAGGAATTCTTGTTGGGCTTGGGTCTAATTAACATTTTTTTCTTTGAGCCCTTGCTTGTAGCTGTTTTCACATTTCACGTGTTCACATATTGTCTTTTTCTAAGTTTATACCTTGGTCTTCCCTGCCAGTGTAGTAGCTTTTTATAGTCAAGTTCTTTTTTTTGTTTGTTTGTTTGTTCATTTTCCCAGTCTATTTGCTGACTTTGAACTTTATGTTAAAGTTGGTCTCTGCTCACCTTGCAGTTCGAAGGCACTATCTCAAGCTTCAGGCTTTTTCATACTGCTGTTTTCAAAGTTAGTTCTGGGGGTCTGCAAGTTTTTGGTATTTCCATGTTGGTATGATTCAGGGAGAGGTGTGATCACTGCTCTCTGGCATTTACCCAGAAAGGGGCCCTGATTTCCTATAGTTGCAAGCACTTCTCTTTGCCTTGTAACTAAGAGCAGGGCACCTGCTTTCCTGTAACCGAACACCAATGCTCTTCTCCATCCTGGAACTGTGATCCAGAACTGTGTATGTACAAGAGAGTTGCCAACCAGTGCCAGCTATACCCAGTGCCCCAAAGAGTTTACTGCAATCTCTTTCTGAACAGTTGTCCTGCCCCCTTACCATCTCTGGGATGAGCTCCTAAAGCTGCTGTTGTGGTTACCTCCAAGGCCTTGTGCTGGTGCTACTGCTGCACTCTGGGCTAGAAAAATGTCTTCCTCTGAACTTTTGTTGGCTCTGTCGCTCCAAAATTTGATGTGAAGCATTATTTTAAAGTTGTTTGGAGGGGAATATTGGTAGAATTTAGCTGGGTTCTGGCATGTACCCTACCATCTTGGCTTCATCTTCATGAATAGAAAATAATTAGCAGAAAGAAGGTACTGGTATTAAGAGGACTTGGGGAGGGCTTCCTGTAGAAGGTGGAGTTTTAGATGAGATTTAAAGGAAGCAAGGGAGGAAAGTCAGAGTGGAGGAGGGAGAGCATTCCAGGAATGAGGCACAGCCAGAGAAAATGCCCAGAGCCAGAGTCAAAAAAGTGAGTGTCTTGTTTCTGCAACAGCCAGGAAGCCAGTGTCACTGCATCAGACTGGAAAGGCAGGAAGGGGTTAGGTTATAAAGGGCTTTGAATGCTACATAGAGCATTTTGTATTTGCTCCTGGAGGCAATAGGAAGCCAGTGCAGTTTATTGAATGGCTGTGTGTGTATGTGTGTGATGATCAGACCTGCATCTTAGGAAAATCACTTTAGTGGCTGAATGGAAGATGGATAGGAGTGGGGACAGACTTGAGGCAGGCAGACTCACCAGCAGGTTATTGCAATAATCTGGGTGTGAGGTGATGGGGACCTGCACTAGAGGGGTGGTAGCGTCAGAGGAGAGGAGGAGGTGTATAGGAGAGATGCTGCAAAGGTGACATTGACAGGTCTTGGCAACAGCTTGGATTTTTAGCAGTTTGGGGAAGCGAGTGGTTAAAGACAGTGAGGAGTCCAAGGTTACTCCTGGATTGTGAGCCTGCAGGATGGAGAGGATGCTGCTGTCCTAATAGGCAAGGTAGGAAGGTTTAGGAGGAAAGATAATGAGTTCTGTTTTGGACATACTGAGTTTAAGATGTCTAGTGGACCTCCAGTTTGAGATGTCTGAAAGGCAGTTAGAGATGAGAGATTCATGGAGGTCATCAGAGAGACTGAGGCAGGAAAGGTAGATCTGAGAATCCTCAGCATAGAGGTGGTAATTAAATCCACAGGAGCTGATGAGATCACCAAGAAAAGTAGTATTAAGGGTGAAGAGAAAATGGCCCAGGACAGAACCCTGAGGGTCACCTCCAGTTAGAGGATGTGATCTGGAGGAGGATCCAGCAAAGGAGACAGAGAAGGAGCAGTCAGAGAGGTAGGAGGAGAACCAGGAGAGAGAGGAGGCCTGAAAACCGGAGAGAAGAGGGTATCAAGCTAAAGAGTGATCAGAGGTGTCAAAGGCTATGGAGAGGTCCAGGAGAATGAGGACTGAGAAAAGGCCAATGGATATGTCATTAGTAACTTTGCAGAGAGCATTTTTAGTGAAATGATAAGGTCAGAAGCCAGATTGTAAGGGGTTAAAGAATGAGGGGAGAGAAAGTGGAGGTCCAAATTGCAGATGGACCTAGTTCATGGTGCTTTCTTTCTCCTTTGTCTGAGCTACTGTAGCACACTTTGTCTACCTTGTTCCTTTGGCACTTGTCTACTTCTAAGAGTGTCTTTCTATCTGTGTAAACGTTAAATAGATAAGTAAATAGTACTATTATCATTGGACCCATTTCAAAGAAGAGGAAACCGAATTTGAACTCCCGACTGTGAGTCTAGAGCTCTTTCCACTACACTTGGCTCTCTCTCCCTCCCTCTCCCTCCCTCCCTTCCTCCCTCTCTCTCTCCCTCCCTCCCTCCTTCCCCCCCTCCCTTCCTCCCTCTCTCTCTCTCCTTGTCTCTCTCCCCCTCCCTCCCTCTCTCCCTCCCTACTCCCCCTCTCATTTGCATCTTCTACAATGCCTTGCACAAGTCTGGGCACTCCTGCCCCACAATCTCTGTTGTTGTCATTGATTGTTTTTAATCATAGCTTCTCTTGCTATAGTGTAGATTCCTTTCTAGACCCCTCCTCTTCTCCTGCCTGGCACTGTCCCCCTCCTCGATACCTAATCCTTCCCTTTTCTGGAAAGTTTTACTCCTGGAAGCTTCCATATGTATACTAAGGTTGGATCTGAAGGTCGGTCTCTGGGGTTTTCTGACCTGTGACATCAGAGATAGAAAACCATTCAGACACAGTGGAGTGTAACTCTTCTCTATAAAACCCTCACCTGGAGATGACTGCATCACTTGTCCTAGTCACTGGTGTGTGTGTGTTGGGATGGGGAGGAAGACAAAGAAGGACTTAAGGGTCTCTGCCACTATCGAGGAGGAATGCAGAAAGCTTGGCAATCTGATGTGCCTAGAGTGGGCAGCCCCTCATAGGACCATACTTAACCCTTTCGCTTCCCATGGCCTGGAGACCCCTAAAAAGTACATGGTCCAAATCCCATAGTCCCTGTGTGACCTAAGGCGAGTCATTTAGATTTAACTCAGGGCCTCAGATTCTTTCATCTCTCTGGGTCTCAGTTTCCTCATCTGTAAAAAGAAGGAGTTGGACTAGATAGTCTCTAAGCTCCCCTTTGGCTCTAAATCTATGGCTCTATGGTTCTGGTGGCCTCCTGGGTTGTATCCTTGATTGCCCCAGCTCACTCTCGGACCCTCATGTGGCCTAAACTTTAAGTCTTCCTTTGTGTGAATTTAAATGTTTTCAATAAAGCCCTTTTGCCATTGGCATTCATTGGCTGGGCTGATTATCTGCAAAAACCTCCCTTTAAATCTCCAAAACAGCTGCCACGAGGATCAAGGATCAGAACAGTACTCAGTACACATTTGTTGATTTAATTGGCTTGTACTGATCAGTCTTGGTTTCTGCTTCTTCTATGCAAATAATGCAAAGATATAGTCTTCAGGTTTGTCTATGAGGTTATGAGAGGAAGCTTCCTACTGTGCTTCACAGTCCCAAACCTTACCTTTGGAGAAACTACAACCTACTTATGACTTAGTCTTCCACAGAAAGACATTATGACACCCTGCATTTTTAAAGTGTTTTTACGCTGACAAAATACTCTATTCACAACAGTTTCAGGAGGCAGAGAGTAGGAGCGTTGTCACCTCCATTTTATGGATAGAGAAACTGAGACTCAGTGAGGTGCAAAGCCCAAAGCCACATAGCTAATTAGCATCAGAGCCAAGACTCACATTCATTTATGCTGCTTCTCACTTGATTGTTTTTACTTTACCATCACTGCTTCTCACATGAAGCTCTGTAATAGTCTGAATAAGTAAAAATATGTAAATGATATGTACAAACCATGGCATTGGGTGATAGAGAGGTTTCTGCTTTGGTACTATTACTAACTTTGTGCCTCAGCTTCCTCACGTGTAAAATGAAGAGGCTGAAATAGGTGATCTTCTGAAACGTTCATGCTTAGAAGCGCCAGGAAAACTTGGCAATATCTTTCCCTGGCATTCCTCATCACCAGGGGTTAAGCCCTAATGGAACACAGAGGTCTAAGCAGCAGGTTTGTAACATGAGGCCAAACATGGGCCCATATTTAAAAAGGCTTATTTTTTCATTATTTTAGAATTCTTCTTAGAAGGACTCAAATTAAAAAGCTTAAAGCCTAAGAGGTCAGGCAAGGATTCTTGAAACCAGAGAATCATGGATTCATACTGGAAGTGGCCTATAAAGATCACACAGATAGAAAAAGAATCAGAAGACTTGGGTTCTAATTCTGATTTTGTTGTTTTTGGCCTTAACCAGGGGTTATTAATACAGGGTCTATGTATGTGTCTTTTAAAAATTTAATGTAAGTTTTAATTTATGAAATAACACAAGCATTTCCACAACATAGTAAAATTTAAAAAAAAGAGGATTGCATGTGAAACTGCAAATCAATTATGTACAATTTACTATTCCTTTTAAATATATAATAAAGTTATCATGCAACTTTCTTTTTTTCCTTTTTTTCCCTCCTTCTTCTCTCTCCTACCCGCCACCATCCTAGAGATGGCTACCATTAGATACAAATATACATATATGTAAAATCATCCTAGATATACTTCAATTCATCACTTCTTTCTCCGAATGCATATAGCATCTTCCTTCATATACCCTTTGTAGTTAATCTATGTACATGTTTAAAGAAATGTTTTGATAATTGTTTCCACATACCATTGGTTGTCTTTGTAATCTTATGCATTTTATGGCTTAAAATATTATTCTGTGGAGAGGTCCACAGGTTTCACCAGTCTGTCAAAGGTGTCCATGATGGAACTCAAAACTTTAAAAAGAATCCCAAATACTTAAATTGTTTTTACATGTAATTGGGGAAAAATAAAATACGTATATTTTTAAAGATGTTCATGACACAAAAAGGAAAAACCTCTTATATAGAGGGACCTTTGAAGTTCAAGTTCATCTAGTCCAGGGCTCCTTAATCATTTTTGTGTCATGGATCCTTTGATAGTCTAGTTAAGCCTAGTAGAGATTAGGGAAAATAAAGATGTAATTTCTGTTGCTGTTCAGGCATTTCAGATTCTTTGTAAGCCCATCTGGGGTTTTCTTGGCAGATACTAGAGTGGTTTGCCATTTCCTTCTCCATCTCATTTTTATGGATGAGGAACTGAGGCAAACAGGGTTAAGTAACAAGGTCACACAGCTAATAAGTGTCTCAGGCCAGATTTGAGCTCTGGAAGATGAGTCTTTCTGGCTTCAGTCCAGGCACTCCATCCACTGTACCACCTAGCTGCCCAATGTAATTTCCCCTCCTTCCCCCACCCCCTCCAAGTTCACAAACTTCCTGAAACCTATTCATGGACCTCAGGTTAAGAGTCCCTTATCTGGGGGGTGGGGGGTGAGCCAAGATGGTGGCTGGAAAGCAGGGACTTGCGTAAGCTCCCCACCAGGTCCCTCCAAAAACCTATAAAAATGGCTCTGAACAAATTCTAGACTGCAAAACCCACAAAATAGCAGAGGGAAGCAGGGCTGCAGCCCAGGACAGCCTGGATGGTGGCTAGATGAGGTCTATCGCCCACGGAGCTGGGAGTGGAGCAGAGCAGAGCCCAGTGTGGGCGGTGGCAGGACCCACCAGACCAGGAGCCGGGTGGAACAGGCCCTAATGCCCTGAATCAGTGAGCTGTGGCAGTTACCAGACTTCTCAACCCACAAACACCAAAGACAGCGGAGAAGGTTAGTGGGAAAAGCTGTGGGGGACAGAGTGAAAGTTCGTGGTTAGGCCACTGCCCCAGAGGCAGTGGGGGTGGTGCAGCTACAGAACTATAGCTGCAGTTGCTTCCAGCTCCAGGCCCACCTGGTGGGAGGAATTAAGTGGCAGATCAGAGCAGAAGTGCAGAGCCTGCTTAAGATCTGAGTCAGGTCCAGGCTGGTGGTTCTTGGGGGAGAAGGAGTGCTGGCGTAGCAGAGCTGGCTGTATAGAAATAGCTCTGAAAACAATGGCGCAATCCCTCAAGCTAGGAACAAAGTACTCTTTACTCTACAAGCAGTTATACCCCTATGAAAAACTCAAGGGTCAAGTAAGTTGGCTGGGAACATGGCTGGGCCGTGAAAACGGACTCAAATTCAGTCTCAGACTTTGGAATCTTTCTTTGGTGACAAAGAAGACCAAAACATGCAGCCAGAAGAAGTCAACAAAGGCAAAGAGCCTATATCAAAAGCCTCCAAGAAAAACATGAACTGGTCTCAGGTCATGGAAGAGCTCACAAAGGATTTGGAAAAGCAAGTTAGAGAAGTAAAGGAAAAACTGGGAAGAGAAATGAAAATGATGAGAGAAAACCATGAAAAACAAGTCAGTGACTTGCTAAAGGAGACCCAAAAAA
Organism: Trichosurus vulpecula; assembly: GCF_011100635.1. Taxonomy (NCBI): domain Eukaryota; kingdom Metazoa; phylum Chordata; class Mammalia; order Diprotodontia; family Phalangeridae; genus Trichosurus; species Trichosurus vulpecula. The sequence continues at coordinate 303,636,098 of NC_050574.1, read as the reverse complement.
ATACTGAAGAAAACAACACCTTAAAAAATAGACTAACTCAAATGTCAAAAGAGCTCCAAAAAGCCAATGAGGAGAAGAATGCCTTGAAAGACAGAATTAGCCAAATGGAAAAGGAGGTCCAAAAGACCACTGAAGAAAATACTACCTTAAAAATTAGATTGGAGCAAGTGGAAGCTAGTTACTTAATGAGAAATCAAGATATTATAAAACAGAACCAAAGGAATGAAAAAGTGGAAGACAATGTCAAATATGTCATTGGAAAAACCACTGACCTGGAAAACAGATCCAGGAGAGATAATTTAAAAATTATTGGACTACCTGGAAGCCATGATCAAAAAAAGAGCTTAGATATCATCTTTCAAAAAATTATCAAGGAGAACTGCCCTGATATTTTAGAGCCAGAGGGTAAAATAGAAATTGAAAGAATCCACCAATTGCCTCCTCAAAAAGAGCCCCAAAAGAAAACTCCTAGGAATATTGTTGCCAAATTCCAGAGCTCCCAGATCAAGGAGAAAATATTGTAAGCAACCAAAAAAAGAAACAATTTGAGTAATGTGGAAACATAATCAGAATAATAAAAGATCTAGCAGCTTCTACATTAAGGGATCAAAGGGCTTGGAATATGATATTCCGGAGGTCAATGGAGCTAGGATTAAAACCAAGAATCAACTACCTAGCAAAACTGAATATCATGCTCCAAGGCAAAATATGGATTTTCAATAAAATAGAGGACTTTCAAGCTTTCTCAGTAAAAAGACCAGAGCTGAATAGAAAATCTGACTTTCAAACACAAGAATCAAGAGAAGCATGAAAGGGTAAACAAAAAAGAGAAATCACAAGGGACTTACTAAAGTTGAACTGTTTTGTTTACATTCCTACATGGAAAGATGATGTGTATGATTCATGAGACCTCAATATGAGGGTAGCTGAAGGGAATATACATATACATATACATATATATATATATATATATGTATATGTATATGTATGTATATATATATATATACACACACATATAGACAGAGGGCACAAGTTGAGTTGAATATGAAGGGATAATATCTAAAAAAATAAAATAAAATCAAGGGATGAGACAGGAATATATTGAGAGAGGGAGAAAGGGAGAGATAGAATGGAGCAAATTATCTCGCATAAAAGTAGCAAGAAAAAGCAGTTCTGTAGGAAGGGAAGAGGGGTCAGTTGATGTGGAATGAGTGAATCTTGCTCGCATCAGATTTGACCTGAGGAGGGAATACCATACATACGCAATTGGGTATCTTACCCCACAGGAAAGAAGGAGGAAGAAGATAAAAAAGGGGGGACAATAGAAGGGAGGGCAGATAGGCGGAGGAGGTAATCAAAAACAAACACTTTCAAAAAGGGACAGGGTCAAGGGAGAAAATTGGATAAAGGGGGATAGGATAGGAAGGAGCAAAATATAGTTAGTCTTTCACCACATGAGTAATGTGAAAGGGTTTTACATAATGATACACATGTGGCCTATGTTGAATTGCTTGACTTCTCAGGGAGGGTAGGTGGGGAGGGAAGAGGGGAGAGAATTTGGAAATCAAAGTTTTAAAAACAGATGTTCAAAAACAAAAAAAAAATTTGCATGCAACTAGGAAATAAGATACACAGTCAATGGGGCATAGAAATTTATCTTGTCCTACAAGAAAGTAAGGGAAAAAGGGATGGTGGGGAGTGGGATGACAGAAGGGAGGGCTGACTGCGGAATGGGGCAACCACAATATTTCCCATCTTGGAGTGGGGGGGAGGGTAGAAATGGGGAGAAAATTTGTGATTTAAACTCTTGTGAAAATCAATGCTGAAAACTAAATATATTAAATAAATTAAATAAATAAATTTATAAAAAAAAGAATCCCTTATCTAATCTAACCCCCTTATTTTTTTTAAAAAGGACACATTTGGTCTCATGACACTATCACTCCCAAATTATCACTTTCCCCCAGAATTCTACCTTGTGACAAAACAACAACAACAACAAAACAGTGGAGCAAAGCAAACTGATCTGCCAACTTCATCTGACAGCACATGCAACATTCTCTACTTTGAATCCATCTCCTCTCTAGGGCAGAAAAACCTTTAACATTGTTCCTCTGAAAGCAAGGTTGGCTTTTACAGTAATTAATTGCAATACTTTGCACTAATCTGATTCCCGATGAGTTTTTGTGGTGTTTTTAATTTAATTATGTTAATGAGGTCATTATTTAGAAGATGAGTAGATGGGAACATCATTTCATGGAGCACTTGGGTTATCTCCTCTTGATAGGCATCAGCAAAAAAAGTCACCAGGAAGATATTTGCATTTTACATACAGAAGATCTAGATATACATACATACACACATATATGCATGTATATGCCCCTCTCCATATACATATATATCATATATAAATGAAAGCAGAAAGACAGACAGCTATTTATTTAGGGGGTCAAATTGCTGTGCCCCTATTCTCCCCTCCCCACTACATACCTTGTCCAGTTCCTTCTTTCCTCAAACACCAAATGACCTTGTTCACTAGGAGACAAGGAGAGCATCTCTTAACATTCCTTTATGATGTGATATTATGGGGGATATTTATACATTAACATGAGATGCATCATGGTATAGGGGATGGAGCCTTTGAACTAGATAGATAGATAGATAGATAGATAGATAAATAGATAGATAGATAGATAGATAGATAGATAGATAGATAGATAGATAGATAGATAGATATTTCTTGCTTCTGCTTTCTTATCTCTGCATCAATTCACACAAGTCTTCTAAAGGCGACTTTCTTTCAGAAGTTGCCCATTGGTTTAACCCTGTCGCCAGTACAAATGACCAGGGCTCAGTGGCCTGGAAAAGGTCCTAAGGGAATTGATATATTTTTGTCTTTCTTGATAGTATCATTATGTATTAATTGCTTTTGAAATCCATTGTAATTTCATAAATTTCAAAGAAAATAGTGATACAAAATTCTTCCACCTATCAATCAATATAGAATAACCAACCAAAGAACTACTAATTTCTACTACTAATTCTACTACTAAAAACTACTAATATTAAAAATGGACTAAAATAATAATTTGGTATAATTCTTAATATGTGTACATGTTTTATGTTAATGCATGCACAATTCTGAATAGTGGTTTGTGAATTTGTGGTATGACCTGAGCCTTTCTGACTCTATACATTCACTCCTACGCTTGAGAGTATGATGATTACATCTCATCTTATTATTCACAGACTCAACTTTTCTGAATCAGTTGTTTAAAAATGTAGCTGTTCATTATTCAAGTTAGATTTGGGAATTCTGGGAACAATTTTATTACGATAAAATATATATCCATTGAAGTGATTAGGAAGCACATATAAGCATAAGCAGGTGATAACAAGTTACTCTTGGTCCAAGGAGGGAGGGAGGACTGAAAGGCAGTAGGGTGCTCTCTAAGCCCACCCACCACAGCTTAGTGCCTGTCTGGAAGCCACAGTCAGATAGAAAATTAACTCTTAGGGCATTATAAGGGAGGAAAAGAGGAGGAGGAGGAGAATTAAATGCTACTTCAACAATATGGATTTTGTTTTTTACGATATTTTTGGAAAAGGAAGTTATCTGAGTAAATTCTTGGTCTTGCCTAGAAGGCTGGTGGTGGGAGAGAAAGGTAGAGGGGCCCACAAGACTCTTTGGAGTTGTCTAGATGATCAGAATGAAGAGGGTCTGAGGCGGCTCCCCACTGGCTGTTTGCACTCTTAAGGGTCTTGGTTTTTAAAGGCTAAGGCTTGTCTTGGCACTATTATAACCTGAATTCCAAAGGATGTTGTGCAACAGTCTGCTTTGAATCATTAACCTGAACATTTTGTCTGCTAAAAAAAAAATAACAAGGAAAATGACTGAGTCTGTCAGAGGACAGAGACCCATTTTGGTGACACTAAAGTGGAGATAGAATGGTTCAATGATACTGGCTTCTAGTTCTGGCTCTACTTATTGTGAGACCTTGGGCGAGTCACAACTTTCTGTGGCTCGGTTTCCTAATCTATAAAATGGATATAATTATTTTTGCCTTTCTTTCCTCATAGAAGTGTTGTGAGGACAATGTGAGAGATTAGCAATGAATGTTGCTATGGAAAATAATTTTAAAATATTCTTCCTGGCCCATAGGAATACCCCTTGGACAGTCATGATGGCAATTGAATAGATAGCCCTCTTTCCATGGTGGGTGGGGCTTGCATCTCTAGACTAAATAGGAACCTGCATATGAATGTATATATGGATGTGTGCACATCTATAAGGATTAGGGCAGGCTCTTCAAAGCTTAGATACACAGGGTTATAGATTTAGAGCTGGAAGGGCCCTTAGGGACTCCTCTGCCTCTTTCTCGTTTACCAGATTAAGCAAACCTGAGACACAGAAGGTTAAGTGACTTGCCCCCAATCCCAGAGATTATAAGTAGCTGAGGCAGAATTTGAACCCAGGTCTTCCTAACTCTGGGTCCAGAGTTCTTTTCATCATACCACTCTGTCTCTCAAGCAGGAGTTCAGAATTGGAAAGGAAGCCATCTATTCCAACCTGCTTTTGTATGGTAATCTTTTCTACAACATCCCCAACAAGGGAATCAGTAGCCTTTACTCCAGGGAGGGGGATTAATTAACATGGACAACTTAAAAATTCTCACAGTGATGGGATATGACACTGGATTACCAGAAAGATGGGAGCTCAAAAGAATAAAAACTGCAGGTAACCTTCTAGCAATGGAAAAATTCCTGGTAGGTCTAAGTATGTGGTTTTTGTTGTGGTTGAGTCATTTCAATTGTGTCGCATTCTTTGTGACCCCATTTGGGTTTTTCTTGGCCTTTAGGTACTGGAGTAGTTTGCCATTTCCTTTTTCAGCTCATTTTGCATATGAGAAAACTGAGGGAAACAAGGTTGGCTTGCCCAGGGTCACACAGCTAGTAAGTGTCTGAGGTAAGATTTGAACTTGGATCTTCCTGACTCCAGTCCTGGCTCTCTACCCACTGCATCACCTAGCTGCCCTTGCTTTATGTTATATTACATTATAATATATTAACGATATTGTATTATATAATTTTAATCTGGAATCTTTTGGGGTAAACATTTTTATTGTAGTTATTGTAAGTACTTAATGCATAAATTGAAAAGAATATTATGAATAGTATATTAAATTAGTCTGGGAGTTCACAGCATATTTTGTTGTTGAAGGAACAAAAAATGTTGGGAACCGCTGACTTAGGGCAAGTCATGGCCTCTGTGGTCCTTAGCTACCTTATCCATAAGATGAGGAAGTTGACCTTTAACCTGCCTTCCAGGTCTCTATCTATGACCCTATTCTAGTAGGAGAATGGCTACTAAGCCCAGTTCTGATGAACCTGTACGGGGTGCTTGGCTTATGCAACCCCCACACGGACTTTGGAGCGTGCTTAGACATTCTGTAACTGGTTCTGATTTGTGCACTACCTGGTGGAGAGAAGACTATCTGATTGGTTGCTTAGCTGGAACTGGGGAAGGGGAGAGGTGGGGAGTGGGCAGGACATTCCAAAAGCATTAGCTGAGCAGGGCCTCCTTTTTGTTTTTTCTTGGTTTGACTCCTTCCTGCCTCTTGGTGTTCCAATGAGAGAAGAGACACAATGCGGTAAGGACAGGGGCCCTCCCCATTCAAGGCCAACATATGGCCTATGAATAAGGGCCTCTGTTTTTTTACTTCAACATTTTTCTTTCATGTTACCTCAACATTTATTCTTTCATTTTGGGTGAAGGAGATTTGAGGTCAAGACCTTGTGAGTTTCCAAAGATTGGGGAAGTGAACTGCCAGGAGGTCCAGAAGTGAAATCCATGTTGGGGTTTGCAGCCAGCCAGTTCAATTTTGAGGCCCCAGGGATCAAGGAGTATCCTTTAGGACTCAACCCAGAGGTAGCTAAGAAGAGATAATGCTGCCTTTGAATATAATCTCAGTGGGAATGATGCTCGGTAGAAACTGTGTGAAGCATGCATGAGCCCACTCTCTTAGAGACTGAGGTGGTAACAATAGAAAATGTTTATACTTCTGTTCTTGCTGTATCTTCAACAGAAATAAACCTTTGCAAAAGCTAACTTCTTAAATGGACCTGGAATGCTACTTGCTGGTGGCTGACAGTGGTGAGAACATACCAGAACAAGGACTTTGAGTAATAACTTTAGAAAAAAGTGATCCCCAATCCCTCAGGAGTGCCCTTATAATCCTGATGGACGAGAGGTAGCCAGCTTCTGTGAGAGCCAATGGTTACATGATGAACGAACTGCTTTTGGAAGCATCCCATTCCACTCTGCCATGGCTCTAAGTGTTAGGACATTTTTCTTCATATAGGCCCCAAATCTGCTTCTCTGCAACTTTTAATTCATTACTCCAAGTTCTGACCTTGTCTCTCTCCACTCAGTTCTCTGGCAGTGATGTCACCCAACTATGGCAAGATCTGCACTGGTTAGAATAAGGAAGAAGCTGCTTTTTATTCCCTGCCTAAATGGACACATTTTTTACTTATCTCACACTCCCACTCTCACCTCACAATCTCAGAATTCTATGTTTCTAAGGCAAAGATACAGAAAGCCACAGAAAGTAGGTTATACTTTTTAAATTTTATTTTTTAATTATAAACTTGATAGCATCATCAAATGTGAACAAAGAAGAAGGTTGTATATCAAAGCATGAATTTCTATAGTGACCACTTATTTTTTAAAGTAAATATTAAATTTAACACAGTAGTACCAGCATTGTCCTGCTTATCTTTGTCTGCTTCTAAACTTCCTTTTCTCTCCTGTGTATTTTTTTTTATGTTTCATTCATAGTCTTGTTTCCTTTTTTTATTGGGGGCAGGGAGTAAGACTTTTACAAACTCTCCTACTTCTCACCCCAACTTTCCACCTACCAAAAAAAAAAGGCTTCATTTGTAATAAGTAAGCATATCCAAGCAAAACAATTTCATGCATTGGCCATGCCCCAAAATGTATGTCACATTCTGCCCCCTAGTGTATCACCTCTCTGCCAAAAGGTGGGAAGCATACTTTATCATGAGTGTTCTGGAGTCTTGATTGGTCATTGCGTTAATCAGAGTTCTTAAATCTTTCCTTAAGTGTTTTCTTTTACAATATGGTAGTCGTTGTATAGACAGTTTTCCTGGCTCTGTTCACTTCACTCTGCATACAAGACTTTCCTTTTTGTCTGAATTCATCTTTCTTGTCATTTCTTGTAACACAGTATTATTCCATTACATTCATATACCACAATTTGTTTACCCATTCCTCAATTGATGGACATCCCTTCCTTTTCCATTCTTTGCTCCAACAAAAATACTACAAATATTTTTGTACATATGGGTTCAGGAAGCACTTTATAAACCTTAAAGAAAACACTATAGAAAGTATTTTTAAATGGCAAAAGAGAGGTCTAGGGAGTGTTGCCCAGTTCCCAGATGGATCGATTGAGTGATTGAAAATAGGAAGCGAATTGCCTGGGGTCACACAGAATAACTGTCATATTGCACAATGATGCTTCCAAAGAAAGCTGTGGCAACTGAGACACTAACTCCTGGGAAGTTACAGAGGCAGCAGCTCCTCTGAACAAAGGGCCATTTCGTTGGACAGTGGGACATTGGAGCCTGACTCTTGCTTTGGATAGGAGACTTTGGCATTTCAAGCCCTGGGGTGCAGGATAGAATATGGGGGAAGTACATTCTAAAAGAACTAGACGGAATGACTGCTATCTTAATTCCCTAAACCCTCTCTGGTTTTTTGTTGTGTTAGACCTAATCAGAGAGTCAGACATGAGTGAAAAATGGCTGGATAACATTTGGAGAAGAGAGGAGCATACTGTCCAAGCACACTAGTAACTGCTTAATTCCATTCTTTTCTTCATTTGTTCATTCATTCATTAATTCTTTTGTTTATTCACTCCTCTAATCCTGCTTTTGCTCATTCATTCCTTGTAAATTGAACTATGCTGATATTCCCCAGCCCTATGTTAGAGTCCAAAGGGGATCTAGAATAAGACCTAGTTTCCTGCCTTCAGGGAGATGAACATCTCATTGGGGAAATGAGAGATGGGCACATGAAATTATTAATTAATTGCAAAATAAGTATTGGACAGGATCATATATATCATCTACTTTCAGAGGGATTAAAAAGAATCTTCCTCTTCATACAAGCACCTTCTCTGCTGCTTAAAATTATTCCTTTACCAGATGACAAAGCCCTTGGGCCCACAATAAGAGAAAAAATCTTGCAAATACAAACTCCCTTGCAATTCATTCACACTGAGGTCTGGGTGGGTAATATGAGTTCCACTGCTGAAGACAGGAGATTCAGAGAGAGCAAGGGGTCACTGGAAGCCTGAAATGGGGGAGTGACAAAGGGAATTAAAGGGAGGGAAGGGAAAGATATAGAAAGGGGAGGCTTGAGCTCTGAGGACAAATGCTAGTGACATCACAGTTTTGCCCTGTTCTGGCCTTGGTCACAACTGACTGGGAATGTGCAGTAAAAGGGACTGGAGGTAATTCAACTCAAAAGGTAATTCAGCAAAGGTTTTCTGAAGGAGGTGAGTTCTGAAGCAAACTCTGAAGGTTGCAGTGAGCATGGATAGGCAAAGAAGAAGACTGGAAATTATTCCCAGAATGGATTGTTTTCAGCAAAGGCACAGGGATTGTGATACAGAATTTAACCTCAAATCCATTGTACCAATACCAGTTTAAAATCTTGCTTAGTTTCTGCTCTCAGTTTTAGCCCTGTCTCTTTAAAAATTCTTCTGGTTGTAATCCTAGGCAGCTAAGCAGGGCTATTAATTAACTAACAAGTCACTCTATAGAGAAGTTAAGAAACAGAGGGGGGGGGGGGGGGGCTCTGTTCCCAGAGTGAGGAGAAGACAGATGTAAGAGGAAGTCATAATTCTCATTGGGGGAAATTGAGAGCCTATTTCTAGGTGTGGAGGCAGAGAGAATGACACTGATGATGATGTCTGTGTCTTTTCTATTAGAGGTTTAGATCCCAGCTCTGCCAACCCAGTCCTTGTGTGTGACCTTGATAATGTCATTTTGTTTGCCTCTGTCACAGTTTCCTTATTAGAAAAATGAAGATGTTGGCTTAGGTAATGTCTATGGTGCCTTCTAGCTCTAACCTCTTAGGATGTTATGGCAAAGAAGAGCTAGAGGAGATTGGTTTTGTCTTTTTGGCCAAGAGGGTCCTCACAGGTGAAGGAGACAGTGGGGAGGAAGAGAGGGGAGAGGCAGGGGAAAGGAGGGAGAAAGAGCGGAGGGGGGGAGAATGGGAGAGAAACAGAGAGACAGAAGAGGAGGGGAGAAAGAGAGGAGGGAGAGAAAGTGAGAGGAGAGAGGAAAGAGAGAGGAGAAAGAAGGAGGGAGGGAAGAAGAGAGGGGGGGGAAAGGAGAGGAGAGAAAGACAGAGGGAGAGATAGAGACAGAGACAGAGACAGCCACACATAGGTAGAGATAGAGAGATAGGGACAGAGAAAGACAGAGATTTTATCCTATGGTTTCCTTTAGATGAGACAGAGTATAGATATGTAAGCTAATACTTTCCTCCTCTCCTGTGGTTGATGCAGAAGGAGTCAGAGAAAGAGTTTCTTGATGAATAGTCAGGTGCAAAGCTTAGAGTTGATGAGAAGATTTGGAGGGATTTGATTCAGAGGAATTATGAAGGTCATAGAAGGCAACCTGACTGACATGGATAGCCTTGGAGTCACTAAAGAGACATAGGTTCAAGTCTTGTCTCTACCAAATACCACCTACCGAACTATGAGCTAGTCACTTAACCTCTCAGTGTCCCCAGGCAAAAATCTATAAATTAGAGATAGGTTATTCATTAGCATTAGTCAGTGGAAGGAGTTTCCACATAAATTTTTCTATGTCTTTGAAATCACAGGTTCAGCTTTTCCCCTACTCCTAAATAAACAAAGAGATAAATAACTAAATCCATACCTGCATAGACATAAAGGTTTAAAGATTTAGAGCTGGAAGGAATCACAGAGATCTCAGAGAACCTAGTCCAATCTTTTTATTTTACAGGTGAGAAAACTGAGTCACAGAGCTATTAAGTGAATTGCCTAAGTCCACACAAGTAGAGATTGAGGCAGAATTTGAATGCAGATCCTCTGACAGTTATAACTGTCATCTAGTTGACAAAATTTTAATAAGTGTATATAGGCCCGATGTCAGACATTACAGGGGCTACAGGAAGAGGTTTCTTTCCACTAAGAGATTATAATCTCACTGGAGAAACAAGAAGCAGGCCCAAGAAGTCATGAGAGAAACAAGACAAATGTCATTATTTACATGTAAGGCATTTGGTTTTGGTCAATTGTTTTCAGTTCTGTCTGACTCTTTATGACCCAGTTTGGGGTTTTCTTGGCAAAGATACTGGAGTGGTTTGCCATCTTCTCCAGCTTATTTTCCAGATGAGAAAATTAAGGCAAACACCATTAAGTGACTTGCCTAGGATCACACAGCTTGTAAGTGTCTGAGTCCGTATTTGAACTCAGGAAGATGAGTCTTCTTGTCTTTAGGCCCAGCATTGTGTCCACTCTGCCGTCTAAATATCACTTGTGTAAGATACAAGAGGTAAAAGACTGTATTAGAAGTCTTCGTATCTCTATAGATCCCATCAGAGTGTTTCTATAGTAAGTACCTGAGTATGTGTGATTGATTGATTAACCAATTGGAGCAGTGTTTCCCAAATATTGTTTCATAAGATGTGAATGAAGGTAGGATTGGTGTCATGGATCTATCAAAAATACGTACGATGAAAAAAAATTTAAAAAAAATACATATGATGGGTTAATTTGAGGGTATGAAAATAGGTTGACCTTCTATATCAGGCTCCAATCCCCCCAAATTCCATTTATCCTGGGGGTAGTCTGTACTCTCAGACATCTCAAGCAAATATTTATGGCTTCCATAAGTATATTTCAAGCCCCAAAGCATTCATAGGTCAAATTAGTTAGGGAAAGCACTGAGTTAAAAGTGTGTGGAAGAATTCTCTTTAGTTTTTGTTTACTGCCTAGGTTGTATTTCTAACATCGTGTTGCTGAATAACCAAGCCTTAATGAATATATTTTTGTACAAAGTTTTAGCTTGGAAAATACTGCTAAATCTTTTATTTCAAAGACATTTACAATTTTATGAATTATGAATAGAGGTATGCAACTATGACTCTTTACCGACACCTGGTGGCCATACAACTAAATTGCTGGCATGATTCAACTCAATGGAGCATCTATCTATGTGTGCAAGGCATTGTGGTAGAGGTCATTTTTACCACTTCCTCCTCATCATAGAAGAAACTCTAAAAATCACTTATTCCAACCCCATTATTATACAGGAGAGGAAACAGACTCAAGAAGGATACAAAAGATAAATGCTTGACAATCCCTGCTCTCAGGAAGCTCTCTACTAAACTATTATTATAATAAATAACATGTCCAACACTGAAAATACAGAGGGACACAAAAGGAAGCAGTGTGGCATATGTGATAGAACATTGGATTGGGGGTCAGAAAATGGGTTAAAATTCTAGAAGTCGATTTTCTACTTCCTAGCTAAGTGATCTTAGGCGAGTTACTTAAACTCACTGGGTCTTAGTTTACTCACCTCAAAAACAAGGGTGTTAGATTCAATGCTACCTCAGATTCCTTTTAATTATGATATTCTATGATTCTGTAGGTCACATTCCCTGACCTCAAGGAGTTTATGATCCAGTTGGGTGAGCCATGATTTGCATAAAAGGCAACCAACAGTATAAGGCAATATGTCATATTGCCAAATGAGTGGTACAGGCAATAAGTTATGCAAGGGATTAGGGAAAGAATATGTCACTGTGAGCTCAGGCAGTCATTGGATGGTTTCATAGAAGAGGTGAGCTTTGTGTTGGGCATTAAAGGAAGGATAAGCTGTAAAGAAACATAGAGAGTATAGTATATTTGAGGCAGGGAGAATGGTGTAGCAAAGGTAAGGAGGTGGGAAAGTATATTGTGTATTTGAAAACAGTGAGTAAACCAATTTGGCTGAAGCAGATTATTCATGGAGGAGAATAATGAAAATCATGACTGGTTAGGGAAATTGAACTGTGTTGGTGGAAGCCTTGAATGCCTTACTAGAGAGTTTGGCATTTATTTTATAGGCAATGACAATCCACTGGAGGTTTCTGAATAGTTGAAGGATATATCAAAAAAGCCCCCAACAACGTAGGATTTAAGAAGACTAGTCTGGTAACAGTATGTGACATAAGGGATGGATTAGAGAGAAAGACAAAGGGAGACTCAGTTTACTCTGTTGTGTGAGGTAAACACTGAAACTCTGAGGTGATAGTTTTGTGCCACTTTGTATAGGGAGGGCATCGATATCACTGATGAGTAAACAAAGGTTGCTAGTTCTTTTTAGCCTTTCTAAGTAAAGGTCCTGCGACAATTTCATGGACCATGATGGCCATGACAGTAGTTGAAAGAAATGGAAAAGAATTTTCTTAACCCTACCTCACATAATAAAACAAATTTAGGGAGTAGCATTTAAGGCAGAAGCAAAGGAGTTCACAAAATATGTTCGATGCCTAAAGGCTTTTCTGGTTGACTGGTTGGCTGGGTATAAATCACAAAAGAGCTAAAATAGCCCCTGTACCATGAGCTAAAAGAGATGATACATACCCAACGCATACCATAGGAAAGACGCTTTATAGCAGCTACAATTTAATGGAAGACTAATAAATGTCAACAGAGAACAGCCAAAGATTTGCAGAGAATAGTGTGGCAGAAACATCAGCAAATGAAAGTACTATAGAGAAGGGCTTCTTAAACTTTTCCTACTTGCAGCCCCTATTTGCCTTTAGGCAGAGTTTGTTGGTATTGCATGGCCTGAGGGCATGCACAGTGCAAAGTGTGCATGCCTTGTGTTCAGAGGCAAGACTGCAGTGAATTTGCAGAAGTAACAACATGGGCAAGCACTGCCAGAAACACCTCGGATTCATCATGCTTTTGATTTTGAATTAATTTTTGGTTGTTGTGCATCCAGAAACCTTTTACTGTTGCCAAATTTTTTGCCACCCCACATGGGGTTTCGACTCACAGTTTTAAGAAGCGCCATGTATAGAGGAACAGGTAGTGGGAGCAGTGGAGAGAATAGATCAGCAGTAGAAATGATCTACTTGTAACCTACAAATCAATGACACCAGACCAGAATACAAAAACATTCTGTAGGGAAGTAAGCAACAGGACACAGAATGGTGTTCCTTGAGGTTACTGCCTTAGGGCTGTGAGTTGCTGTCACTTTAAATATTCAGAACAGTCCTGTGTTCCTCCCGTGTTTGCCTTTTCCACATGGCCCCAACATGTATGTCCTTCCACACCTACATGGTTATCCAGTGCTCTCCATGCAGGTTTCCTGGCCATATTTGTTCCCTACACATATGCTTTCCAACATAGTGTTCCTTCACCACATCTATTTCCCTACAAATATTCCTTTTCCCATTCCTGATGTGATAACTTGTAGGAGAAAATATCGCTGTGTGTACGGGGAAGAATTTTCCTTGTCATTTGTTTTGCTATAATATTTATTTTAATAAAATATCTTTTGTTTTGAACTAAGGTGTTTTCCGATTGCTTTGACAAAAGAACCATTGGTGGGGGCTCGCAAGCTGTGGCTTTGAGTGATGCTGAACCAAAGCATGCTTTGAGGGGAGGCTTGGGTGATACTTAAACAAATCTCACATTCTTGACTTAATAATGTCTTATATGTGTATTGAGTTAATTTTCTATGGTGTGTTTATGTCTATTCTATCCTTTGATTCTCATAATAATCATGGCAACTAGGAGGCAATATAGTATAGTGGAAAAAACCCACTATATTTGGAATGAAATAGCTCATGTGTACCCTTGTTCTGCTTTTTACTTCCTGTGTGACTTTGGGCAAGTCAGATAACCTTGTTTTCTCAGTTTTCTCGTCTATAAAATAAAGGTGTATAGACTTGATAATATCCTCTGATTTCCTGTGATTATCACATCCTTTTAGGAGATGTGGAGATTGAGTTATAGAGGAGTGACTTGCCCTGTGAGGCACTCAAACAGTGAGAGCCAGGATGAAAACCTAGTTTTCATAACGTGAAGCTCAGAACATTTACTGCTAGCCTAGAGCTTGCCTGATGCATTCATTGGGGGAAGGGAGAGAAGTAACATCTAGATATGCAACTTGGTAACCTGGACAGAACGGATTAGAAACCGCTTCCAGGATCAGAAAATTTGAAGACTTAAAATCCAGTTAAATTATACACACACACGTGTGCACACACACACACACACACACAGAGTCATTGGATAGAGTGCTGGGGTTGGATCAGGAAGATTCATCTTCATGAGTTGAAACTTGGCCTGAGACACTTATTAGCTGTGTGACCCTGGGCAAGTCACTTAACCCTGCTTGTCTCAGTTTCCTCATCTGTAAAATGAGCTGGAGAAGGAAATGGTGAACTACTCCAGTAAACCCCAAACCAGGGTCACGAAGAGTCAGACACGACTGAACAATAACGTCATAGGCTCATAGATGGAACTTAAGTAGCCATTTAATTCAGACCTTCCCTTCTCTCCATTGTAAAGATGAGGAAACTAATGGGAGATCAAGGGATTTTTTCAAGGTCATAAAGATATTATGCATCAGACGTTAGGATTTGAACCAATATTGGGTATTTTCCAAAGAGGTTTAGGTATGTTTTGGACTAGAGATTCTCTTAGGTATCTTCTAACTCTGAAGTTCTGACTTGGATTTCCAAAGACCACATTCCTTAAATGAATGAACACTGAATCAGACACATTTTGCTCTGCTCATTCCACCCCATACAGAAAAATGGAATCTCTAGTCAATGGGGAAGCCAGCTTTCTTTTCAGGTTAGCAGCCACTTAGGTGAGAAGGCTGCATAGTGTAGTTCACATATTTGGACTGGAGTGGGATGACTAATGTGTATCTGTGCTCCTCCATGCAGAAAAATACCTCCGAGAGGTCAGGGGTATGTGCAAGTAGTGCTAACAATTCCCTTCGACAGATCTCCTCTGTTCTCTTCTGGTAGATCTTTGCAAAGTGAGCCACAATGGCTTCACTCTGCAGGCCCCTGCTATTCCCTGTCCCTAGTTCAGTTCCTCTTGTGTTGTAGGATGTTTTCCCCCTTATTCAGCTTCAGTAGGTACCTTCCTCTGTCCTGTTCAACCTCCCCAGTTCAGCTGAAATAGACTGGCTGGACTTTCTGACTCTCTGCAGCGTCACTTGAGTATCACAGTCTAAAATCAAAGGACCCTAGGCTTGGCCAGGTCTTGAGAGGTCATTGGCTCTATCCCATTACCTCCAGGTAGATCTGTGATTCTGCCATTTCAGATAGAGCAGAATCTTAACCTCAGACTTACATCTGATTTTCCTGCTTAACAGTAGTTACTTGGGTTGAATATTAGTAACTCAGATTTATACGTATAATGCTTTACATTTTGTAAGGCATGTTCTTCGTAACAACCCCGTGAGGTAGATAGTACGTGATAATTCCTGCTTTAACAGATGAGGAAACCGAGGCTCATTGAGACAGAGTGACTTGTCACTTAGTAAGCAGCAGGATTGGAGATTTAAACCCAGGTATCCTACCTCCCAGGCCAGGGCTCCTTTCAAATGGACTGTCCATCAGCTTATACACCCATCAGACCTTAACAACATCCAACTAGTCATCTCTCCTTTATCTCCACTACTTGGCTTGCCTCTCTCTGAATTCCAACAATATCCATGCCATTACCAAAAAAAAAAAATATAAGCTGAAAGCTGAATATGTTTCAGGAAAGAGTCTTGAATATTAACTTAGAAATAACAGAAATTACTTTGCATAAGAGTTGGCATTTCATTTATATGACATTCACAGAAAGGCAAAAAGTTCTGTCACCCCAACCCCTCTCTACCTCATTCCCATGCATATATACACCTTCTGGCCTCTGCTTCTTTCTGCTTCCAAAGGCAGCTTACCTTTCCTTGTCTCGGACTTTGCTTCCCTGTGCGCGTGCGTGCGTGCATGCATGAGTGTGTGTGCATGTGCGTGTGTGCGTGCGTGTGTGTGTGTGTGTGTGTGTATGTGTGTGTCTATGGGAGTGAGTGAGTGGGCAGATAAGTCTATCAAGAAGCCTAGACTCAACTAGTCAATGATATTAATAAGAATCAATCAATAACAAGGATGAACTGACATCTAACATATGCACACATGTATATATGTTACATATGATTATATATGATACAACATACAGGTATGTATATGTGTGTATACATACATATACACATTTGTGTGTGCACACACATATGATTGGCACTCACAAAACAACTAGAGAACAAGGCAGGACAGGATGTAGCAAAATTAAGTGTGAAACTGTCAGTCTGGCCATAAATGGAAAAGAAATATTGGGGGCTGGAGTAAGGCCTCATGGACCTGGTAAGATCTAAGTTGAGCCTTGTAGAAAAAGCTCATGTTAGATAAGTGGCAAGACCCTTTGGCCTTTTCTTGCTCCTAGGGTAAAAGAGCAAATATCACAGATAAATGTGAGATCCGTGGGTGTACATCCAAATTCTAAGAAGTAGTCAGGCTACAGCAGAACAAATGATGGATATGGAGTCCAAAGACCTCTGCTTAAATCCTAGATCTGCCATTTACTACCTACGGGACTTTGGCTAAATTATTTCACCTAAGTCAAAAGGGAAAAGTGTCCCTTTCCTCAAGTTTTCATTCTACTGAATTCCCTATGCCTTAGTAAATAGAAACCTCTTGAGAGTTACTGAAGCAAAAAACAAAAACAAAAACAAAATCATATGGTCAACCTGTCAATGAGCCTCTATGAACTAATAAAGGCCTAATAAAGGCCATCCCCCAAAATTGAGTCATGAAGAGTTGGACACAAGAAATGATTGAACACCCACCACCACCACCATATTTACTGCCACCCTTGGACAATGGACACACAACTGAGCCAGCCTTGTATTTGGAGCCTTGTGAATACTGAGGATATACTGGAGTTTGTGTTCCACTATTATAGTCTTCAAAATGGTCCAAAGTCATCTTCATACCATGATGAGGCATAGAAATGAGACTTTAGTTGAAATAATCATAGCAACTCAAGTTTATATAGCATTTAAGTTTTTATGAAGTAGAAAAGAGCTGTCTTTATACAGGTTATAAAAACCTGCTATGGCTGTATGGTTGGATGTGGTTATCTAGTGCCTGGGCAGTAGATAAGGCCTGATTCACATCATTCAGGAGTTTCAGGTGTAGAAATTAAAATGAAATGAGACACTTGTAGCCTATCTAAGAGTTAACAAAAGTTTTACTTAGTTATTTGTAGTAGAGAAGAGACAATGAGGAAGAAACCATGCTGATTCAGATGAGCACAGTTCCTCTGCTTTGGTGTTGGCCATATTGGTTTGTTGGTCAGAAGCTTGAGGTAGGAACTGCTACTTTCCCATGCACTGGCTTTTTAAAACTTAGGATACCAGAAAACTAGATCTATAGTCAGAGCCTTAGTCCCAAGAGCCAATTAAGGACAATTTCAGGTTTCATACTGTCCCAAGGACAGTTTTAATATCTATTAAGGAAAAATTAGTCAAGCCTATATGGCAGATATTGTCCCCACCACAAACTGGTTATGACATGAATTTGGTGACATGGTTTTCAGGATACAGACCAAATAAATCATGTCTTCCAAATACAGGGGTTGCTGGTATATGATTTCATGTCCTGGGGCATATTGTAGGAGGTGCTGTGGGCTAGGAGAGAGCTACCTGGGTCTCCTTCTGTCACATCATGTAAAAGACCACCTGTATGAAACTCTGGCTCTGCCTGAAGGTGATGGATTCTGTGGACTCTCCATCTATTCCCTATTCCTAAGCTGCCTCTCTGAGCTGCCCCTAGAATGCCTGACTTTCCTCTTAGTTCAATTATCTATAATTTTGTATCCTAGAATCTTTCTGATACATTATCCCTACTCCCTGGTAGATGTCACCCCCATGCACCTAGACTAATATTTTCTCTGTAGCAGATACTATAAAATGTTTGTTGAATTGAATATAAACTGATCTTTTGAAACGTGACAGTAGGCAAATTACTTCATCCCTCTGAGTTTATATTTCCTTATCTGTAAAATTATAGGGTTGGACTCACTAGATAATCTTGAATATCCTTCAGGTTTTTGATAATCTCCCTCATGATACTTGGAAATACGTAGGATGTCCCAATAGTTAGCTGAGGGCCAAGGTCCACTGAATCCTGGGCCATCACCAGTCATCTTGACTTTTGTCTTGCCACTAGACTTCAATGACCA
Organism: Trichosurus vulpecula; assembly: GCF_011100635.1. Taxonomy (NCBI): domain Eukaryota; kingdom Metazoa; phylum Chordata; class Mammalia; order Diprotodontia; family Phalangeridae; genus Trichosurus; species Trichosurus vulpecula. Next base: position 303,617,727 of record NC_050574.1, on the reverse strand, counting down.
TTGAGAAGAGAGTGAGGCCCCCAGGTCTGCTCACTTAAATCCTATTCACGGGCAAGTCAATGCGTCACCCTTGTGATGTCATTGGTTCTCTTCAAGAACGAAGGACAAACAATGACATTCAGGTTCTTGTATCCCCTTTCTTTTGGGGAGTTTACTGTCTGCTTGTAATTTCAGTGACTATCGGCTCTGAACCAGTCAACAACTAATTTGCTGGGTCTGCAGGCTGTCAGTGAAGTTAAGCAAGTGATGCTTTGTAACTGAGGATAGGCAGAAAGCTAATGATAGAAAATGTAGAAGAGGGTATAGAGCTCTGGACTTAGAATAAGAATAGACCGGGGTTCAAATCTTGCCACTGACAAGTCAGTCAAATCCCTGCTAAAATCTCACCTTCTATAGAAAATCTTTCCTGATCCCCTTTAATTCTAGTACCTTCTCTCTACTCTTTATTTCCAATTCATCCTGCACATAGCTTGCTTGTACATAATTGTTTGCACGTGATTGTTTGCTTGTTTTTTCCTCCGTTATATACTGTGAGCTCCTGGAGAGCAAGACTAGTTTTTTGCTTATCTTGATATCCTCAGAGCTTAGCACAATACCTGGTACACAGCAGGTGTTGAATAAATGTGTATTGACTGACTGGGAAATGATTTTGATGCGAAATCAAAAGGTAGCAATAAAATAGATTTTAAAAAATAGAATTCAGAGATGCTCAAAACTAGAGCATTGGCCATTAGGTGATAAACTTTTTGGTTACAAAAACAGGAAAAGACCGGTCACCAAGGGTAGTGGGGTTTTGATCAGCCTAGGTGAAGGAAGTAACCACAAAAATGGAGTGTGGAAGCAGTTATGCAGAAACACTTATCAGCGTAACAATCATCCAGGCAGGGCTTGGACCGGTTGCTTTGCCAGTGGGACTAAATTGCTGGGATCCCTACTTCTTCCCAGTTTAAAAGAGATGAAGCTTTGTTGCCAGACTGGGACTGGAGGGTGGAATTTTCACTGCAGCGGGAGTTTTAAAAATCTCTTTGAAGAAAGACTTGGAGGAAGACGTGGAGAGATTGAGCTGGGAGGAAAGGAGTCAGAAGCAGCAGCGGAAAGAAGCTTTCCAGGAGACTGACTCTAAGCCTTTTAGAGGGTGGAGTTTAGGCCTTTGCCTGATTTGCTATTTGGCTTGTTAAGAGAACCCTGAAGGGAGTGAAAGGCAGGAGTGTACAGGAGCTAGCTCTAGCCGGATTGAGAAGCAATTGTTAAATTTTCAATGCCAGAATTTATGCCTTAGAAATTGTAATAGCTACAAATCGGGTCTTGATTTATTGCTTTGTTGATTGTCTAGACTTAAGAAAGTGTTAATAGTTCAGATTAAACTTAAAAGTGTGTGTGTGTGCATACATGTAGAGTCTGGTTGTTAAACATTTACCAGCACACTCCTGAATTGTTCTAAAAACCTTTTTTGAGTTCAGCAGGAGGGCAGTAGAAGGCTCTGGGAATGAAGACATCACTGCACCGGAGGCCCGTGGGCTAACAATCACAGCGACCACAGCTTATTTATGTAACCCTTTAAGGTTTGTAAAATGCTTTACATCTGTGATCTCATTTGATCTTCACACCGATCTTGGATAAAGCACTATCCCTACTTGAAGAAGCTGCCATCGCAGTTTCTCATTTTTTTATGTTTTACTTTAAAGAACTATTAATGTATTTAGTTTTTGCATCATCTTCCCCTCCTTTATCCAGAGAACCATCTCTTTAAAAAAAAGAAATTAAGACAAAAGAAATCAAGAAAAGTAATCAACACATTAACTGAATATGTCAGTATATGCAAAGTCCCACAGACATGATCACTGGCCTCTGCAAAGAAGAGAAGAATGTGCCTTTTCTTGTCCCTTCTTCTAGGCCAGATTAGGGCTTATATTTACACAGCGTTTAGATTAATTTTTATTGTTGTTCTTTTCTATTTTTTGTAGTCATTATATCTATGCATATATATATATATATACATATATGTATATATATATATATATATATCTACTTACTGACATAAGCAGAACTAGGAACATTTTATGTATAGTCTGTATACATATATGTATGTGTATGTACATATATATGTATATATATGTGTGTGTGTATATATAATATGTTCCTAGTTCTGCTTGTCAGTAAGTGAGTCAATAAGTATGTATTAAAGACTTACTATGGGGGGCGGAGCCAAGATGGCAGCTGGAAAGCAGGGACTAGCGTGAGCTCCCTGCCAAGTCCCTCCAAAAACCTATAAAAAATGGCTCTGAACCAATTCTAGAACTGCAGAATCCACAAAACAGCAGAGGGAAGCAGGGCTCCAGCCCAGGACAGCCTGGACGGTCTCTGGGTGAGGTCTATCCCACACGGAGCTGGAAGCTGGGAGCTGGGAGCTGGGAGTGGAGCAGAGCAGAGCCCAGCGTGAGCGGCTCTGACCAACCAGATCAGGAGCTGGGCGGAGCGGGCCCTAGTGCCCTGAATCAGTGAGCTGCGGCAGTTACCAGACTTCTCAACCCACAAACACCAAAGACAGCAGAGAAGGTTAGTGGGAAAAGCTTCGGGAATGGAAGGAGTTCGAGGTTCGGCCACCACCCCTGGGGCAGCGGAGGTGGGGCAGCTACAGCTGCTGTTGCTTCTGGCCCCAGGCCCACTTGGTGGGAGGAATTAAGTGGCGGATCAGACCAGGAGTGCACAGCCTGCTGAAGATCTAAGCCCAGTCCGGGTTGGGGGTTCTTGGGGAAGGAGGAGTGCTGGTGTGGGAGAGCTGGCGCATCTCCCCCAAACGTGGAATATAGAACTCTTTAGTCTACAAGCAGTCATACCTCCCTGAAAAACTCAAGGGTCAAGTTAGTTGGTTGAGAATATGGCCAGGCAGTGAAAACACACCCAAATTCAGTCTCAGACTTTGAATTCTTTCTTTGGTGACAAAGAAGACCAAAACATACAGCCTAAAGAAGTCAACAAAGTGCAAGAGCCTACACTAAAGACTTACTATGTGCCAAGCACTATGCTCAGTTTTGGGTATACAAGGAAAGGTAAAAATAGGCCTTGTCCTCAAGAGGCTAACATTCCATGGGGAGAGACAACATACAAACAACTAGTATATACATGATATATACAGAGTAGCTGGAAGGTAATCTCAGAGGTGAAAGAACTAGCAGTGGATGGCATTGGAAAAGACCTCTAATGCATTCTTCATATTCATTATTTCATACAGTATGGTAATATTCCATTATTTGTATGTGCTATAATTTGTCTATTCATTCCCCAATCAAGAGAAATCTGTTTCTAGCTCTTTATTACTTCAAAAGATGTTACTACAAATGTATTTTTTTTTTTTACTGTATATGGGACCTTCTATCTTTGACAACCTTGGAATACATGCTTTCCAATAATGTATCTGCCATGTAGTAGGCACTTAGTGAATGTTTATTGATTCTGGCTCTGACTCATCAAGGACACCATAAGTTGATTCAACTGAATGAAGCTCCCCTGCTTCTGAGTTGCCTATGGGGGTCTACCAGCCAAGCATCAGAAAGAGACTAGAATTTTTCATGGTCGTTTGTACTCAAGAGGCTATTAAGACATAATGTCAATAGCTCAAGCATTTGGTCCCCTGAGCCAATTAAGTCTCAAAGATGGTTTTAACATCTTTTAAGGAAAAATCAAATTACATGAGGCTAAGGGGTTGGGGTATTGCTTTCACCAAACAAGCCCTTTGTCAGATCATGTGTGTACTGATTTGGGTGTTTGGAAAATATGATCTCCAAGGTCATGTTTAATGCATGACTTACAACTCCCCAAACCCTGTTTCTAGAGTTGTTCAGATCTGAGTAATTTAAAATTCTCTTGTTCCTGTGAATACTTTGTTCCTTACTAAATGCTTTTGGTATTTATTTTTAGTATTTTATAATCTTGCAGAGTTTTCCTTACATATTCATCCAGTACACTGTACAATGAGTACAAGGCCATCCAATTAGGCGATACATTTCTCATGAAACACCATTTGAAAGGGACTCTGGAGAGAATCCAACTGGGCCTTTCATTACAGGATACCCCTGAGGGGTTGGGGTTTCTCTTCTCTAATGCTATCTGCTATAGTCCCCACTGTTAGCTTCCAGTGACTAGCTCCCCGATTCCATGTAACCAATTAACATCAATTAGCATTTACAAAGAAATATTTACTTCAAAATTAGAAGTACAAACATTCCCCCCTCAACATCTGGGGAGCCTTCAGTCCCTGAAGGCTCAACCTTAACACCGTTTATATTTACTATTCATTGTACACAACATTCCATCTCTTACCCCTCTGCCTTGGCAAAGATTATCACAGATGCTCAGAATGTTTTCCTTATCTCCATCCTTTATAATTCTTCTTCTTGCTGTTCAGTTCTTCCAGTCATGCTCAGCTCTTTATGATAAATTTTAAGTCCTCTTATCTTGGGGTTATCAATATAGTATCAATATACCACTCAAGACTTTCCAGCTGTTATTTCTGAATTGCAATATGATGGGTCCATCTCCTTTTCTGGTTATAAATGTCTTCAGTAATATATTTATATATTTTCTCAAATGAAAGGCATTGTTAATAATAGGCTGTAGCTAGTTTCCCATTGCCCTGTGGGTAATTTACAATTTTAATCTTTCTGAAAGTGTGGTATTTTGTTATTCACAATTAGATACATTGCCAGGAGAATACTAGGTCTGTCCAGGTGGTCACAGGGCCCCAGTAGTAAAAGGTGGTAGGGTGGTAAAAACATGAGCTTTTATATCAGCAAGCTTGTTGAGATCACTGACATCCTTGGGATCCAGTTCAATTCTAAACTCAGTCCATTTTCCACAAGCAATGCCTGTTTAAAAAATTTGATAGACTAATTCAATGGGCTACCTACCTACAGCATGCCATAATCTGGACAAATTCTGTTTTTCACCCTCTCTCTTCTTCCACTGTGAATAGTTAGACCAATCTCTTCTGAATGTTATACATTTTACAAGCTTTGAATTACAATACTCAGGTCCAGAAGAGTCCTATTATGGGATCACATTTGTTTCCATGTGTTCAAATAGCCATTTTATTGTTTTAGTTTCTCATACTTTGGCCATTGGTACGTCAACTCCCCGAGGTCATATGTATATTACCTAACATTCTTACTTGCTCTGGAAAGTACCTAAACATGACTCTAGTGTTTTGCTTTCTGTGTCACTCTGTTATACTTTGGTTTGGTTTTCCAGTTTTATTTATTTATTTTTCCAGCCTTTCTCCATTCAATTCCTATTTCAAGCCTTCTGTAGCATCTGTCTCTCTATAGCTATTTGCCCTTCTCCTTGCTATGTGGAATTCTGAATGTGGCCTAAGGGGGGGAGCAAGAAATGAAGTATACTAGAGGAAGTGATATGATTTGGTTAACTCCAAGAGTTGATGAGGTTCAGGTCAAAAAAAAGAACACTGGCCTTAGATAGGCAGTATTCTTCTTGCTAAGACTGATTGCTAAGTCTAACTGTGTTGCTCAGGAAAGGGCTAGCCTACATACAGCCAGAACCTTTCGGAGGCCCCTGCCAGTGACAGGATAGCCAAGATTGGGAAAAAGCACCAACTTCTGAGGGATCCTGAGCGCCACATTCCAGGCTGAGCCAAGAGCTCATGTCCAGAGTTTCCACTTCTTCATTTGTGTCTAGACCTACAAGTATCAGCCCCACTCACAGGGGAAAGGCAGTGAGGAAGGAAATAAAATCAGATTGTTCATTTTCCAGAACTTCTGAGTTCAGATGCTCCTGCTAATCCTGCATACTTTCTGCGGTCTAGAATGTGTCTCAATAGATGTTTGTTATACATTGTTTTCTTGTTATTATGTACCATTTATATGATTATAAATTCTTTGCTGCATCCAGACATATTTGTCTGATTTGTGTAGCATTGGCCCTATTATAACAAGATCATGTGACTAGAACTCATTGAAATATAGCAAGTTTAAGATGAATTAGACTTTGCCAATAGGATGGGAACTCGAGCTATTCTGATTAGGTAAATCTATGAATCTATACATACCTTTGATAAAGAGTTGCTGCTGCCTATAGTGAGAAGTGGATCTGAGAGCTAAGTTCATTACACTGTGAGAATCATAAAGAGGGTTATTATTTTTTTTACTTATTTAGCACTTCTTCCCAGAATGGAGAAAGCATAAACTACCAGGGTGAATGTGAGACTCTCCAAAGCCCCCCACCTCCCACCCCTCAAAAAATATCCTTTTCTGCTGAACAAGATCAAGTGAGAGGTTCTCAATACCACCTAATAGTTAAACTCTCATTGATGAAAGAGATTGTTTCCATTTTGTCTCTGTAGCCTGACACCTACCTCCATGATCAGAATTTAGTAAATGCTTAATAAATGCTTGTTAATTGATTAAATGATGCACTGCAGGTTGCAGTGCATGAGTGTTAGATGGTTTGAAAAAAGAGAGAAATCACGGTGACTGAGCTAACTAGGCAAGACTTCATCGAGGAGGTAGGCCTTGAATTGGCTGGATTCGGACAGAAACGAAGGCTGGGGAGGCCATCAGAAAGGTCATAAATCCATTAGAGCAAGGGGACACCAAAAAAATTAGTCCAACCCTTTTCATTTTACAGGAGAGAAAACAGATCCTGAAAAGGGAATTTACTTTCTCAAGTTCTTACGACTAGTTAATAGCAGAATGCAGAAAAGAACTCAGGAGCTCAGGTGTCTGACCTGGACCAGGCTGGTGTTCCTTCTAATCTGCCACCGTTGTATATAATACAAATACAAATACAAACATACCTCAGAGATATTGTAGATTTGGTTCCAGACCTCCACAATAAAGCAAGCCACGTGAATTTTTTTGGTTTGCCAGTGAGTATAAAAGCTGTGTTTACACTGTGCTACCATCTGTTAAGTGTGCAATATTAAGTGTTTAAAAAAAGTACATAACTTAATTAAAAATACTTTACTGCTAGCCATCATTTGAGTCTTCAGTGAATTGTATTATTTTTGCTGGTGGGGGTCTTGCCTTGATGCCGATGGCTGCTGACTGATCAGGATGGTGGTTGCTAAAGGCTGGGTTGGCTGTGGCAATTCCTTACAATAAGACAACAGTGAATTTGCCCCATTGATGTATTCTTCCTTGGACACACAGAAGTCATTGTAGGGTTGTTAAATGACATAATTTTGACATCGTTGTGTCTCAGGGAATAGAGAGGCCCAAGGAGAGGGAGAGAGATGGGGAATGGCCAGTCGGTGGAGCAGTCAGAGCACACACATTTATCAATTAATTGTTTGACGTCTTAGGTGTGGTTTGTGGTGCCCCAGGACAATTACAATAGTAACATCAGAGATCACTGATCACATATCACCACGACAGATATAATAATAATGAAAATGTTTGAAATATTAGGAGAATTACCAAAATGTGACACAGAGACACAACGTGAACATGTGCTTAGAAAAATGGTACCAACAGATTAACTCAACATAGGGTTGTCACAAATTTTTGACTTGTAAAAAATGCATTATTTGCAAAGCACAATATAGCAAAGCACAGCAAAACGAGGTATGCCTCTGTGTGTCTGTGTATATGCACATGTATATGTATATATACACACATATGTATACACATACAAACACAGGTACACACATATATACGTATTTTATGGATTTAGTCATTTGAGAAAAGGTTTTCTTCATGAGTAACTACAGAACAACAGCTTTGGTTCATTTTCTCTTCTGTGAGATAGTGCCAAGGACTATTCTGCTTTTGCCTTAGTAGGCACACAGTAGGGATAGTGGGTGAAACCATAGGATAGTCCACCGACACACCCTTTCCAGAATCAATAGTAATATTGATTTATTTTCCAAAAAAAAAAAAAAAAGAGGAGGAGACAGATTCGGTTGGAATTACAAATGGAACTGCACAAAAGGAAGATGGCCAGAACGAAGCATAGTCAGGGATGCAGGCCTTGAAAATTGTCTTTGAAGGGATCTTCTTGTCACTTAGGGGTCACTGTGAAGAGACGGGCCTTCCTGCATCATGTCAAAATGATTTTACACGCTCAGAAGCACTGGGGAATCAGGAGGATCAGGTCACATGTTGTAACAGGCCTTATATGTGACTTTGAAAATAGGAGACTTGGGGAAATGTTAGACTAAAATCTCTGATTTGACGGTTAGGATGTGATGCCTCTATTCCTCTCCAGACTGTATCCTCGACTCTCTTGCTGGACTTCTCCCATACTCCAGAAACCTCTCCATCCTAGTTTTCTCAAGTACTGGACTTCACATAGTAGAAGGACTCTCCAGCTCTGGGACTCCTCTGTCTGATTGACTGGTTTTCCCCAGAGCCTCCATTTTAAGGAGTAAGCTCAGTCCAGTCATGTCTTCATTCCTCTCCGGGCTGTATTCTGGGTTCTCCCACAGGATATATATGTATATTTTTTTTTTTTGCAATGCTAAACTTTGGGCCTTGATCATACACAGTGGCCAGGATAACTGATACAACTTAGGCTTACTGTGTTTGTGTGTGTGTGAGGGAGGAGAGAAAGTGATCATTCTGCTATGTTCTACCCCATTTGGAGCATTTTGTTTAGTTCTCAGTGCCACATTTTAGCTGGCGAGTATCCAGGAAAGGCCAAGCAGAATGGTGAAGGGACTCAGGACCAAGCTATAGGAGGAGCAATTGAAAGGATTAATTGTTTAGCCTAGAGAAGAGAAGACTTAGTGAAAGGGAACCTGGTAAATGTGTTCAAGTATTTCAAGGTTTGACTGTAGAAGAATTAAGATTAGTTTTAATGCTTGGCTCCAGGGGACAGATTAGGAAGAGCTGGTTGCAAACAGGCATCTTTAGGCTTGAGAGAAGGAAAAATTTCCTAGCAATGAGGGATGTTCTGAAGTGGAATGGACTAACATGAGAGGGACTGGGATCCCTCTAACTCCCTGGAAGGCTGCAAGTAAAGACTATATGAGTGCTCTGCTGGTCTTGTGTAGAGGAAATTCCTTTTTTTTTTTTTGGAGGGGGTAAGGCAGGGCAATTGGGGTTAAGTGACTTGTCCAAGGTCACACAGCTAGTAAGTGTGTCAAGTGTCTGAGGCTGGATGTGTAGAGGGAATTCTTGGCCAGGTATAGGCTGGGCTAGCCAGTCCTCCCTTTCTCTAAGATGCTATGATTTTTAAAATAGCCTCATCAATGATCAGATACAATTGTTACTCCCCTCCCTCTCTGAATTCATCAGGGCTACCAACCACTGCTAGGGCTGACAGGTGTCCCCTGAAGGGTAGTAGGGAGTCTTCTGGAATGCTTGACACCAATTCTCCATAGTCTGGGTTTTTCGTGCTTCAGGCAGGAAGAAGACAAATGTAATCTCTGACCCATTAAAGGATTTCTGCTCCTTCCATCCTTAAAGAACTCATTCTTGGAATGGCCTTCCACCTAGCTAAGAGGCATGCAGGAAAAATATTCTCATTTTTCTGTGGTCTCATTTTGAACTCATGTTCTAATTATGGGAGTCAATACACTGGGAAATTTCAGTTTCAGGGGTGATGGAAAGGTAGTGTGATCTTCAGGATGCAATGGCAAAAAGATGGCAGGGTATGGCAAGAGGGCAGGTGGTAAGGCTTTAGGAAGCAATGAAAGGGCAAATAGTCAAGTCTCTTGATGGTCTAGCACAGGGGTGGGGAACCTGTGGCCTTAAGGTGACATGTGGCTCTCTAAGTCCTCAAGTGCGGCCCTTTGACTAGATCCAAACTTCACAGAATAAACTCCCTTAATAAAAGGATTTGTTCTGTAAAACTTGGACTCAGTCAAAAGGCTATACCCAAGGTTGTAGTTTCCCCACCCTGGAGCATTTTACCAGAAGGATTGAAGTTGGTGACTCTTGTGGTTATCCAAGTGGTATAAGGCACCATATTACTCTGGATATATTCTGTATAACCTCCCTTGCTGTAGAAATGTGGTGTCAGCCAAGAGGAAGCACCCAACACCATATTGGAGTTGGGTAATGGGGCCCGAGGAAGAGGAAGGGAATGTTCTAGATCCCTTGCTGTCTGCTCCTGCAGCCTTGTGGATAGAGCAAAGGGTTCCTTTGGGTCATCAGGGAAGGCTTCATGGAGAAGGTGGGACTTAAGCTGAGTCTTGAAGAGTATTTAGAAAAGCAGAGGAGAAGAGTGAAATTTCCCAGGCATTACTAGGAAGAAGGCAATATGCAAGGTAGTTGGGAGAACAATGACACAAATATTTTTTTATTCAAGTTAAATTTTATTATTTTTCTAATTAGCAAGCATTTATTTTCTCTCCTTCCCACTTTTCCCACAAATGAACAATAAAGAGGTAAAAGAAAACCCTCATAACAAACAGACAAAATAAGTACCTACTTTGATCATGTCCAAAAAGGCATGTCTCATTCTGCATTTTAAGTCCTCTCTGGCAGGCAATGAGTCTTTGAATGACCAGTTTTGTAGAAATACAAGAATATGTGTAGGGAAATAGACCTAATCGATTTAATGAACATTTATTAAGCCCTTTTCCAAGTGTTTGGTACAGGATATGTAATCAATCAACACACATTTGTTAAGTGCCTACTGCATGCCAAACACTGTGTTAAGGACAGGGAATGTTGTTTGTCCTTCATTTCGAAGAGGAGCAATGACATCACGGGGGCGATGTCTTGACTTGAAGTGAATTGGATTTAAATGAGGCAGAATTTCACAAACTCGTTAGTCAGCCTCACTCTCACTTCTTGAGGCATTGAAGTCCAGTAGCCAGGCAAAAGTCAGGGTGAATGGTAATGATCCAGGATGCAGCGGATGGCCTTGAAGTCTTTGATGTTTGACTAAGCTCTAAGCCTGGCGCTGCGCCTGCCTCGGCCACCTTCATGGCCGTTGGAATAAATGGTCTTGTCCACCCATTCCACCTGGGAAAATCATCACATGCATGGGGTTGACATCCCCCTAACTCAATGATGGGTTCAAGGCCTGTCCATTACCCTCACCCTGGTTTAGCATGTCTGCCCAGACAGTTTTATGGGGTGTGGGCACTGTGAATGCTACAGCTTCTTGGAGCCACAGGTGAGAGTCGGGTGAAGGTGGACGACGCGAAAGGTGGATGAGCAGCCCTGAAAAGGGTTTGGCAAGCTTTCACACAAGGGGTGCTAGTCCTCCCTGAATACCCCTTACACTGGGAACAGAGAAACAAAGAAAGAAAGACAATCCTGACCTTCGAGGTACAACACACGGAAGGAAGCTGAAAAGGGGTGGAGCGTGGGGAGGAGGAGGAGGAATTACCCAACGTGGGGGCATGGTGAAGTCAGTCAGAAAAGTTCCAAAGTAGTCCAGCCAGGTGAGAAATAAGATGTATGAGATGAGTTTTGTCCTGAAATGGAAGTTTGGAGTTCCTTGCCCTACCCTCCAATCAGAGAGGCAGAGGGTAGGGACAAGGTAGAGTTCCAAGGCCGGTGAGACATTAGGGAATGATGAGGTTAACCCAATAATGAGCTTCATAGAGCATGATAGAGAAGTTGGTCAGAGAAGTCTCAAAGTAGTAAAATAACCTCTGTCCCTGCCCTCAAGAACATTACGGTCTGGTTAATATGACAGAACAGGAAAAGGTTAAATGCTGGAGTGGATGTGGGAAAATTGGAGCATTGTTACATTGTTGGTGGAGTTGTGAACTGATTCAGTCATTCTGGAGATCAATTTGGAACTATGCCCAAAGGGCTATAAAAGTGTGCATACCCTTTGACCCAGCAATACCCTTTCCAGGACTGTATCCCAAGGAGATCACACAAGTGGGAAATGGACCAGTACGTACAAAAATAGTTATAGCAGTTCTTTTAATTATGGCAAAGAATTGTAAATCAAGGGGGTGCCCATCGATTGTGGAATAGCTAAACAAATTGTGGTATATGAATGTAATGGAATACTATTGTTCTATAAGAAATGAGGAGCAGATGGAATTCATTATAACCTGGAAAGACATATATGAACTGATGCTGAGTGAGGGAGCAGAACCAGAAGAACATTATATATGATTACAGACACACAGTATCTATAAGGACTAACTTTGATAGACTTGGCTCCTTTCATCAATGCAAGGTTCAAAGACAGCTCCAAAAGGCTCATGATGGAAATCTATGCACATCCAGAGAAAGAATTATGGAGTCTGAATGCAGATAGAGGCAAACTATTTGCTCTCTTTTTTTCCATCTTTTTTGGTTTCATTTCGTCTTTCTCATGATTCATTCCATTGGTTATAATTCTTCTTTACAACTTGACTATTATGTAAATAAGTTCAACATGAAGGTATATGTAGAACCTCCATTGGATTACATGCTGTCTGGGGGGCAGGGAGGAGGAGAGGGAGGGAGAGAAAATTTGGAACCCCCAAACTTGTGGAACTGAGTGTTGTAGACTAAAAATAAAAATAAACTTTTTTTTTAAAAAAAGAACATTACAATCTAATGAAGGGGTAGGGGATGTGTAAGATGAAAGACCCTCGCCAATTAAAAGTTAATTTATAATAAGGAGCCATCTCAGGGTGCAAACAGAAATAAATTTTATTCCGTTCTCAATAATAGGACATCCTCTGCTAGCACAGATCAGAACCAGGAAAGGAGGCAAAGTACAAGAGGCAAAGCACCAATAATTATACCTAACACAAGAGAATTCCTGCCCACCTCTGACCCTTCTCACCATTGGTTGGGAGGTGGGCTTACAATCTGATCACAAAAGCTAGACAAAGAACTGGGAAATCGAGGCACAGAAACTCCAATTCTCATTCCCTTAGTTAATGATTACAACTGAGGTGACATCTATAAATCTAAAGAAGGAGAATAGGATAAGGGGAGCGGGAGACCCTCTCCATTCTTTTACAGTACTTTTAGAGTAAAGCAAAGCTGGTCACAGTGACCCTATTCTTACTGAGCAAATCTTTAAACCAGAACCATAAGAAAGAACAAAAAGTTTCAGGGTAAACTTTCCCAGAGGCTGAGCCATCAGACTCTCATGGCCTCAGAACTTTTCCACTTCCCTATTTCTTGATTTTTAAACATTTCTTAGTATATATATATATATATATATATACACACACACATATACATGTATGTGTGTGTGTGTGTCCCTGTGAAGTCTTCACATTTTATTTACCTCACACAATCTTCCCTCTTCTTGACACTATTTCGAAGACTTCACACACCATTTTTGATATTAATTATCCACCCACCTATCTTCTTCATTCATCACACTTTTATATCACATTTTCTTTCCCATCATGCTGGTATCCCCATTACCCTTTTTAATAAATATGGGAAGGATTGATCAACATATTGACAAATCAAAGGGGGCAGTCCCCTTTATAAGTACAAATACAGAGACCCAAAAGAAAACTATGATACAATTGTCCCTTTAAATTTCAAAAGTCTCTTCCCATATAGCTGTCTGGCAGGGAGCATCAATGAAGTCTTCTGGTCCTTGGTTGTTTCAGCCACTTCCATAGCTTCTTCTTGTAGGAACCAGCTTTCTATCCATCCTCCTACAAAAGTTACCTTAGCACAATTTTAAGTTACCATTTCTAATAATTATACCCTGATCATTTTTACAAATTCAAAATTGAAACCTTGGCCAATTAACGTGTTTAAGAAATTCATATTAGAACCCAAATTCTCATACTTTACATTGACTAATTATTAATTTCCCCACCAGGAAGATGAGACTCCAGTACATATATAAATACATTAAATAACCATTTTTTTTAATACAGTACATTTAAATCTCAACCTTTTTGTCATGCCATGTTTCTTTGATGGCATTACAAAATAAGCCACAAACTATTATTCTTTTAATATTATTAATTGTAACAAAACCTTATACGAGCTTGATATTAACCAAATAACAAAATAATATTCTCACAAGCCCTTGACCTAATTGTCTCCATACCACTACCAAGAAAAAACCTAACTTATACAGAATGCTAGTTCCAGTCCTATAGTAACCTAAGATGTTCCATAATCAATTATTTTAATAGATTTGTTACTATACTTACAAAACCTTCTGATTATAGAAATTTGCCACCAAGAGAGTAGGGACTTAGAGTAAGGGGACCATATTTTCCCTAGCTTCCTATCAACTCCAGGAAGAGGTTGTGTCAAATTGCAAGCTGCATTGAGCCAGGCCTAGTCTGCCAGGTTTCAGGTAAGGGCATCAAGTCAAGAGGGTCCCACCTCAGCACATGCTGAACAGTTGCCCTCTCAACTTTGCCAAGACATCATACCTTCAGCTCACGCCTGACCTTCCACAGAGCTGCTGGCATCCTGGGTAAGCCCTCCTTGATACTCACACCTGGAGTTAGACTCAGAAAAACAGTCAGTTAACAGTCCCATTAAGTCTTGAATAGCAAGTTCCAATAATTGGTTTAGGATATGACTATGATCTCAGAGTGCTTAAGGAACATCCTTAAAGCTAGCTCTAAATAGCTTGTATGCATTTCCTCCCTTGTTCATAAAATCTTTCCATTAAGATCATGTTATTGCTCTAACACATTTGCATCAGTTTCTCCTCTATTTTTCTATTCTTCTCTAATTATGCCTGATCTGAAAGAATTGAACCATATAACTTTATCTTTCTGTTTTAAACAATGGAATGTATTCAAATACACATTTAACTTTTCCCATCAATACAAAAAAATATTCTGCAACTTATCTCTCTTAAAGAGACTTACATCGAAATTCTTTTCCCTAAACTGAAGATGTCTCTGATTTAGTTCCAGTGATTAATTGTAGGGAGTTAGTGCCGACCCCGGGGCTGCTCGGACCCTAGTGCTTGGCCTGTTTCCTGGGTAAAACCAGACAGGCTTAGTAGGAGTTGGAATGGTAGGCGCCTGGAGGAAAGACTTTCGTCCCTAACAGCCCCCCTCCTGCTCGCTCTGGTAGCCATCCTTTCTCATGCAGGCAGAGTCCATCCACCAAGGACTCACAAGCCCAGTAGGAGGAACCCAGCTGGCCATTACTGAATGCTCTTGAACCAGTGCCTAACGCAAACATGCTTTAATTAGTGAGAACTTCTTGGATACTTTACAAGGGCATCCTGCCCCGTGCTTCACATAGCTCATACAGTTCTGATAATCAGTTTGTATCCTGCCCGAGCCTTCCCATGCCTCTTTAGATACTGTAGAAACAGCACTCCCCTCCTGTTCCCAGACTTCCCTGTCACTGTAGAATAGCACTCCCCTCCTGTTCCCATACTCCTATGGAAACCACCTTACCACAACCCTAGTTTTCCCATATGCTTGTAGGCAATATAGTTTATAATAATCCAGATTCTTCCCACCAGATATCACTACTTACATCTAATCTAAGTGCAACAATACATTACTGAAGCACATCCCTTTTTTCCCATGCCTTCATTCCCTGGAACACCTGCTTCTGCTTATATAGTGCAAAAACCTATAAAAATGGATAATGGTTTCCAATAAATTGGAGTTATAACCATCTTTGCTCCCACCACATCATTGCATACTGAGATAGGGCAACTTGCTGGTCAAGACCCTAGCAATTAATTACTGGTAATTAATTACCATTTGTAGTAATACCTAATTGCTCTTATACTACTTTAAAACATTTAACCTTATCCTACATAGATACAATGTAATGTTAAATCTCAGCCTTAACCTATAGGATAGTAATTCAGCATTACATTCGTGTCCTTCTCTTTTTATCTAGCTGGTCCCATTAATATTAAAAAAAATGTTATCCTTCGCATGACTATACAAGAGTACCAATTTACCCAATTATTTGACTAAAAACAACAAGATTTCATATATTTGCATTAATCAAATTTTTCATTTCCCCCCATAAAACCTTCTAGGTCTTTGGGTATCACAACTTCACAATAATAGCATTTTCTGACAAATAGCTTTTCTTTTAAAGCTCTACCAGGACCTCACAATCAAATTTTAATTTTTAAAAGAATGCCCTAAAAGCCAATTACCAAAAATTAGTCCTACTAACTTCAAAAGCCAGGTTTGGAGGTCAGCTAGTTTCTGACCCCACTGTTCTCTCTCTTTCAGTAGAACTTCCAGGCTTTCCCAACTTATTGTACAAATAGGGATCCCAGTAACTGCCGCTACAAAACTTGGAAGTTTATAATTTCTTAAATTAAACTTCTTTAAAAGACATGGTCAAATAAGATGACTTAACAGTTTCCTAATCCCTTCATTATTTTAACAGTACAATTGTCAACCTAACAACACTTAGAGAAATTGCCTCTCTAACAACACAGATGATACAGTTGTTTACCAAACAATATAACAAAATTTTTAGAAATACAATACCATAAACAGTTGTCATATATTTAAACCTTTTAAAACCATAATTAATTAATTACCAATCTGGCTGGATGTGTTTCCACCTTCATCTTATCACCATTGACATAAACTTCACATCTGAGAAAATCCACATCTGAAGCAATTATATTTAACTTAAACCTTTGTTTTTGCCAATCAGTATGTCAAATGCTTTTCCAATTATGTGATTCCCATATTATTTCTAGGATTGAATTCCACCCTCATCCCCTCACTGAACAGTGAATTAACTTTCTTAGGGCCACACAATTCTAATACCCCTGGCCCTTAAAAAAATTATTATCCACAATTTCATATATTTCCTTAATTTTTCAGTTCCCCATTCATGTCCACATTTTCTTGCCAAAGTTTTACAAACAATTTTGAATCATCTATTATAACCAGGTCAGTTTAAAGTAACATACTGGACCAGTATTCATATTAAATTTAATAGAACCCACTCACAGATCTAGCCCAAAGGGTGGGTGGACATAATCCCTTCCATCTCTTTATAACTTCATCTATTGGGTTTTTAACTCAGGCTATCAAGCCTTTTACTCTAAGCTGCCTGCTCCAGATTGTTTTTTTATCACAGTCTCTCCTTGCCTTTTCCCATAAACTTTAGTGACAAACAGTAAAATGAACTCTAATTTATCTTAAGCATTAAATTAGGAGTGCCACATCTTCACTTTTTACATTTAGTTCAATTCTTTTCTGGTTGGGTCCCATTACACAAAAACTTTTCTCTTTCAGGTAGGCAGGAAAAAGGGTTGAAATACTCGTCTAGCCTGCCTCCCTTTGATCTGAGGGAAAAGATCCCTCCTTTTCTTTCTTCCTTCTTTCTATAGGAGCTGTAACCCTTGCTCATCTTGAAACTTTTTTAGTGCAGAGAAGTTCAAAGAGAACTTTTCCCATGCACCTTTTAAGTCTTCCTCCTGCTCAGATAACTCTGCCTCTTGAGTGGAGGTTATAATAAACATCCAAAGCCCTGAGAACTTGGTCTAACACTTCTCAAGCTTTCTTTCTCCCCATTTTCTCCCCATTTTCAACATAAATCAATCTCAACCCCCACAAGTAGGCGTTCACTGACAGTAACTTGTGGGTGTTTTTCCTTATAATGGTAAACTTTATACAAACTACATCTCACAAAACAAAACTGAATTGTTTGCTCTGCTCCCCTCCCCACCCCCCACACTCCTTCCCGCTGCCGCTGCTCCAACCTGTCTCCTCAGGAATGCCAGTGGGATAAGGAGGAGCAAGGGGGAGTTTACTGACTGTTCTTGCCACCGCTGCTGCTGCCGCTGCTGCTTCTGACAGGGCTACACTCACTCATTCACACAGACACACAAAAAAACAAACAGATAAGTACAGAAATCCAAAAACTTTTTCCCTAAAAGAGTATCTACTGGTATACCTGGAAATCCTCACTCCTAAATAATAGACTTTGATTAATTTTTCCCCATTTCAACTTAGATGAGGTCCGTTGCGGGAGCCTCCAGGTCAATTTGAAAAGAGAGTGATCACTTCTAGAGTGAAGGGATGGGGTGGTGCAGGGCTATATGGCCAGGGAGGATAAGGGAATTATTATATAACATGTTTCCTTGCTCTTGAGTGGGATGTTAGGAGCTAATTATTTCCCTCCAAATTAGCCTAGTCTGATCCTCTCCCGCTAGCACCTTGCTCTCCCCAGGTACTCAAGTAATCCCACACCCCATGGCTGTGCTGAAAGATTATTGGATTTGGAGTCAGAGGATCTGGGTTCAAGTCATGACCCTTTGTGACCCTGGGAACTTAACCTCTCTGTACTTCAGTCCCTTTATGTATAAAATGACAGACCCTTATGTGGGTACATAAAGTCCCTTCCAGCCCTATGATATACAGCTCTATGTGACCAGGTCACTCCCCTAAGGAAAATTCTAGTCCTTCCCTCCCAGCTTGGTTGCAGACTTTTTTCTTTTCCCTCTAGGCTTCAAAACTTCCTTGTCCTCAGTCCTGTTCCATTAAGGAACAGCTAGGCGTGGACAAATCTGATCAACTCATTTGAATGTTTTACCCTTCCCAGATACTATTTGAATTTTTGCCTTGATTCAGTATTTTAACCCAAGGAGTAAAGTAGCAGTGTTCTAGCGCCCCCTTGAGGGCGGTCAGGGAAACCTCTTGGTGATTTCTCAGATCATATCATCGGGACATCTATACTTAGGGCCAGCGGAGAGCTAATTAATGGGAAGGTGTTACATCTCCTAAAATGGACTCTGAAAGATACTCGTTCATCAACATGATCATCATCACTAGTATTTATATAGGCCTTCAAGGTTTGGAAAAGTACTTTATATATGTTAACTATTTTGATCCTTGCAACAACCCTATGAGGTAGGTTCCATTATTTTCTTCATTTTACATATGAGGAAATTGAGATACAGTTGAGGTTAAGTGGAAAATAGAAGAGATGACTCCACACTGGGGCATTTGGCTTTGAGTCATGTAGAGAGAAAAGATTTCCCAGAATGTCTCAAGCATTATAGGATTAATGTCTCAAGCATTATAGGATTTAAAGATCATGTCCAATCTTCCCATTTTTACAGATGAGAAGGGTGAGGCTCAGAGAAGTAGAGAGGGCCATTGGAAAATGGCAGAACCAGATCCACTGACTGGTCACATAGAGCTGTCCTTTCATTCTTCCAATTCAACCTGAAGTCTCATAATCCCAGACAAATTCACCTCTTTGCCATGAACAAGGAAGAATAGTTGAAAAGGATTTTAAAGGTCCTAGTCCAACTCCTTCATTTTATAGATGAACCTAAGGCCCAAACAGGGAAGATGACTCACCCAAGGTCACACAGCTTATCCATTGTCTTATGTTCTTAGCTATACTTTTACATTTACATGGCATCTTCCCAATCATTCTACAAGAACTTATCAAATAGCTACTATGTACCAGCCATTGTGTTAGGTCTTTGTAATATTAATTAAGTTGGGACTTTTTTTTTTTTTACTGTTTTAGAATGCTAAATTAATTAAGTGTCTTAGATTGAGCTATACTAGGTGCAAAGCCCCAGGCCCAAACCCCTATTTACTAGATGCTAAGCCAATGTGGGCATGACCCCCCAGGGCCCTAAAGGGAGTTGCTAAGACCAGAGTCAATAGTATGCACCTAAGTTCTGTTCCGATGACATCCAAAAACTGTATAAAAAGAGAGAACAGAGGTATTTGCTTGAGGCTCTCACTCCTAGAGGAGTGTTGGCATGGGACTCTGGGCAGCCACTCTAAGAGCCTCCCCAGCTTGTCAACCCAGATGTTGATGGTTTCTTAGTAGCTATGAATTGTGATCTGGTCTGTGTATATTGTGTATGTTTGTAACTTGTTTGTATTTGCTCTGAAGTTCAGGTTGCTGGCTTTTCCTCCTGAACAAATGAGTTTATATGTATACGTTGGATTAAAGCAAGATTATTAACCCCTTAATGTTGCTTTCCTTAGTAAAGCAGATCAAAAGAACCTGTACTGGCAGAGTTCTTGTTCTTGGGCTTGTGTTGGTCTTTCACTCCCACAACAGCTGCTAGTCAAATTGTTGCAACAGTCTCAGGCATACAAACACAAAATGGAAGGGTCCCTGCCCTCAAGTAGTTTATATTCCATTAGGGTAGTATTATAGAGCTTTGAAAACTGATTGGAATCTTAGAATTTGTAGATAGTTCTTAAAGAAACACAGTGTTTAAGGGATAGATTGAGCAGCAGCAATCTGGGATTAACCTCCCTAGCCTTGTTTAAGACTTAATTAGCTCGGGAGCAATAGAAGCAAAAGCAGGAACAAGAGAAAGGAGAAATAAAATGTAACATTGAATTATGAGTCAAGAGTGACCCTACAGTCATCTCAGAGCAAAGGACTGAATGAAGCCACTGTTTGCATTTACCTCTTCAAGGACTGAGAGAGTCTGAGAAAAGACATGCTCTTTCCCCAACATCTCCAAGTGCCTGTCCATTAGCAGACACTGTAATATATTTGGCTCATTTCTTTACTCAAACATTCCTAGCAATCTGAATTTTGCCTCCCTATAAAAAGGCTAGAGGTTAGTGAGTGATAAACATAAATTTAAATTAGTGCAGAGAGCCAAACCTCTTACTTAGATGTTAGAAACATTCCTACCTGGGGGCTCTGAGCTATTGTAAATGTACCCATAACTTTTCAGGCAATATAAGCAGAGGAAGGGAATAAGAGGACCTGATGGGCTGTTATACAAGGTGTGGCAAAAGTCTTAGTGCAGATTTAAGTTACTAAGGCTTAAACCTGCACTAAGACTTTTGCCACACCTTGTATTGCACCTAGGCTAAAAAAGAGTTAATTTTTGTCAATTAAATCTCCAGAGACAAATAGAATAGAGAATAGGGATTTGATGAGTATCTGGAGTACCTGTAGGCAAACTGCACCTTGCATAGCAACACCTACAATCATTTGAGTTGTATAAGTTTTTATGTAAGGTAATTTTTTTGAGGGTTACTAGGTTGTAAGCTCTTTCAGGGCAAAAATTGTGTCATAATTTGGATCCTTTGCTGAAGCCAGCATAATATTTTGCATACAGTAGATTCTGACTAAAGCTTTGCTGATTGACCAACTGACTGATTGACTGTCTTTTGCCTACTAGAAAGAGCATGAGAATTGGACAAAAAAAGAAGAAAGGAAAGATGGCAGAGAGGAAGGAAGGAAGAGACAGGAAAAAGAGAAGGGAGGGAGAAAGGAAGACAGGGAGGAAGGAAAGAATTGAAGAAGAAAAGAAGGAACACAGAGGAAGGAAGGAAGGGAGGGAGGAAGAAAAGAGAGATGAAGGAAAGAAGGGAGAGAGGGAAGAAGGAAGAAAGAATGAGAGAGGGAGGAAGGGAGACAGGAAAAAAAGGAAGGGAGGGAGAAAGGAAGACAGGGAGGAAGGAAAGAATTGAAAAGAAAGGAAGGAACACAGAGGAAGGAAGGAAAGAAGGAAAGAAGGAGGGAAGGAAGAAAAGAGGGAAGGAGGACAAGGAGAAAGATAGGGAGAAAGGAAGAAAGAAGGGGAGAAAAGTATTCTAAATCCTATCCCAGTCTATGCCCAGAATCAGAGGGTCCAGAGGCACTGAGAATATTTTCCCTATGGTATTTACCTTCCTGGGGAGGGTTCAGGGAAAGAATTCCAGACTGAGACTTAGGAGATCTGGGTTTTAGTCTTGTCTCCCTTGAGAGAATGTAAGATCCCTGAGAGCAGGGATTATTTCATGACAGCTGGCACATGGTTCATGCTTAATAAGTGCTTGTTGATTCATTGCCCCTGTCACAGATCTCAGGGTGACCTTGAACAATTCACTCCCTTCTTTAGGGCTCAATTTCCATTTGTAAAATGAAGAACGGAAGTAGAGGAGTCACTTGCTTATTAAGTCCAAGGTCCCATTTAGCAATAAGATTGGAGGGAAATCCTAGGAACCTCAGACAGCCTTTGTGAGGAACCAAGCCAATGTTGTTATTCTACGACCTTCAGAAGCCATCCAAAGAAAGCATGGATTCTAGCAAGATACAGACTTAGACTTCTGTCCAGCCTGGCTGCTCTGATAGCCTTCCCTGGGTCATTGGAATCCCAGACTTCCTGGCTCATGGCCCGCCACTCAATCAGAAGTCCAGAAAGCTGCTGTTGTTACTTTCAGCCTATTTTTCTTCCCAGTACTCATCTCTCTCAACCCCATCCCAGCCCCCAGCGGGCTTCTGTACCCACTCAATATTTCAGTGAAACCCTGCCTCATGCAGAGTGTAGGGTGGTGAAGGTCAAAGAGTGAAACAGATCAGATTCTGGCCTAGTTCAGGAAACCTGGAGCCCTGGAGCTGAAGACGTGCTACCTGGCCACACTTCCTGCTCCCTAGTTCCCCAGCTCTGATAGTCCTCTAATCTCCCCTTGGCACTCAGTCCAGAATGGAAACAAGGCCAAGGGTGGGGGTGGGGAAATGGAACTGGTTACCAAAAAAGAAGTGGGGGGGAGGTGGGAGGGGGGAAGAGACAGAGACAGAGATATAGGTTGCCACATCACCAGTATGTAAGGTAGTGTCATTTTCCAGGGTTCTTATTTCCTCTCACTCTATTCAACCCTCCCCTCCATCTTCTTTCAAGGTCCATCTAAGTCTTTTGTCCTCCAGAAAGTCTTCCTAGATTATGCATTCCATGCTGACCTCCCACCCCTCTCAAATCTTTCAGCAATTATCACCTGAATTCTACAATTTAACATTCCATTGTCTAGTGCTTTAAAGAGTCAGAAAGAAGTTAAAAGAAGCTAGAAGTGAGGACCTAATCCTAGCTCTGGTTCTGTCACTTGACCAACTATACAGTAGTGGGGCAAGTTATTTCGTGTTTTGGCTCCTCTCATTTGAGTTGCATAGCTTCTCTGCTAGGTATCTCAGGCAAGTCATTGTTGGTGACATGCTAAAGCCTACTTGTACCTTCCTTTTCCCAGTCAAGAGATGGAGGAGTCTGGAAGCACTCTATGGAGTAAGCTGTGCACTGTGTCTGTTAGTTTTGCTTGAGTCACTTTCTTTGTTACAAGGGAGGGGACACAGGAAGCTGAATTTGAACAGATTTGAATAAAAAGAAAAGGCAACAATGAAATACCCCAAGAAGTGATTACAAACACTATATATATAAATTACTGTTACAATGGACAGTTTCAGTAGTTTTTGCATTTGGTCACTATCCTCAGTCTTCTTCCTGGATTGTAAAGCCCATCTTAAGTAATTCTATAAGTAGAATTTGGATCATTTCACTTTTTCTTCTGAGATCTCATTAGGTGCTGTACCAAAGGAATGAAAACACAAAGAGGCAGCCACATCCCAGACATGGGCTTTCTCATGCCTCACAGCCTAGATCTGGTGAGGGTAAGGGTATCCCTCCACCAACTCTAGTGGAATTCCAAGAGTCATTTTTATACTTCAGTTCTAGAAGGAAGAAGACTGGGGGTCTGGGATTGTCCCTTTAGTCTATCCATTGAGTTCTGGCTCAGCAGACAATTGAGATTCCTCATGCCTGCTCTAGAATGGGGGAGGGGAGAAAAGGTCCCTCCATCATATATCTCCAAGGGGATGCTATACTACAGTCCTTTTCAAAAGAACTTAGTCACATCTACAAACTTGGAAGACTTTGCTGTATATTCCTTTCAGATCACTTTAAAATTATTTATGATTTTATAAATCATTTTACATAATTGCATATATATACACTCATGATTCTCATATGTAAAGTATTATTTAAATGATTTCTGATGCTTTTAAGTCCCCTCTAAGTCATTCTTCTTTTAATTTTGGAAGGCACTATTAGGGTTACTTTTCGGATTAACTATTGAAAACCTGAAATCCAGATTGTGCAGGTATTAAGGTATCGCCTCATAGTGGTCTCTTTGCTGTTAGTCCACAGGAATTTCTCCATAGTTGATCTTAGCTAGACACTGTGTGCCTCTGGCTAAGTCACTAAAGATTTCTGAACCTTAGAATTTTCAATGGCTAGATAGGAATAATACTAAACTGCAGCTAACAGGGTGGTTGTGAAGAGCAAATGAAATAATTTTGATAAAGCATTTTGCAAACCTTAAATCACTATATAAAAGGGTTATTATTGTTATCATCATCACAACATTAACTAGCACCACAAGACCTAGGCTTGTCAGGGAATAGAAATTCTGAGGAATGAAAAGCTCTGGTGATGTTACCATTTTGTGGGGTTATTGCTAGAAAAATTCTTTGTAAACATTTAAGTGCTTAGTAAATTTTAAAGTGCTTTGTAAATCATGCATTTAATGTGATCATGGCTTGTAATAGACTTTTTACTGTCTCGCCATCTACTCCAAGGACTCTTAGCAGTCAAGCCACAACAATCTTCTTCATATATACCCTTATGCTGACTCATTCCTGCCCTCTAGTCCCATTCCTGACCTCCTGAACTTTCACCTAGTTCCTGGGGCCAGTTCTGCTCTAGTACGGATTGAAAGCCCACTGCAGATTAAAGATGATCATACTAACAAATTGGGAGGACCTTTGAGGTTATCGAGTTCTGTTCCCTACCTGAGTAATTTTATCATGAACACCTCCATGGAAGAAAAAC
Organism: Trichosurus vulpecula; assembly: GCF_011100635.1. NCBI lineage: Eukaryota > Metazoa > Chordata > Mammalia > Diprotodontia > Phalangeridae > Trichosurus > Trichosurus vulpecula. The sequence goes on along the minus strand of NC_050574.1, from coordinate 303,593,283 downwards.
GTTACTATCCATCCTTACCAGCCATGGAGGGGGCAGCTTGTTAGATATATCTAATATATAGGATAGTATTTATACTATCTATTTTCCAGTATTGTTGGGAGGAAAATATTTTATAAACCTTAAAAGGATTTATAATAGTGAGCTAATGTAATAGTACACAATTGTGTTCTTTTGAGTAGGATGTAAATTCTTTTGATGTCAAGGACTATTCCTTCCTCCCTCCCTCCCTCCCTTCTTTCCTTCCTTCCTTCCTTCCTTCCTTCCTTCCTTCCTTTTTCTTTTTCTTTCTCTTTCCTCATTCTCTACATTGCATGCAGCTTAAAAATGCTTTTTGATTTCATTTGACTGTGCAGGAAGGATCTGTGATTTCATCAGGTGGGAAGTGCCCTCCCTTAAGGCAGATGTGATAATAGATCAATTCAAGGGAAATGTCTGAGATGTAGAGGGGTTAAGCGATTTGTTCAGGATTACTCAAATTCCAAATGTCCTGAAGGATTTCAACAGAAGTCTTCCTTGTTCCAAAGCCAGAGTTCTGTCCACTACATCAGGCCTTATACATGGCAGGAGCTTAATAAATGTTGCTTTAATTGAATTTTATGAAATGGTATTGCTTCTCTCATATTAACCCCCCCCTTTTGATTTTTTTTAAGAAAAAATACTCTTTAGAACTGAAATAAAATATAGTCTTAAGAAAAAGTTGCCACATATCTCAGAGAATTCAAAGGTAACATAATATATTCAGTGTTAAGACTCTACAGAACATTTCTTTTATGATTCATAAGGCATTATAATTTCTTTCAGTTCTTTGGAATTGTAAAATGAAGGGTTTAGCTTAGATGGCCTCTGAAGTCCATTCCAATTTTAGAGCTATAGTCTTTAGGAATTACAGCTACTGTCAAACAGGACTGTGGGGACATTCTGGGTTTTGGAATTTCCTGGTTTTAAGTAGGATTTGGGGTTTTTTTTTGAGGGGGAAGCCATGATTTCATTGGTATAGGGAGCTCTCAGTGCAGAAACTCCCTCTACCAGGGCAGATCAGCACCTCCTCAGCAACTCATAGTCTTTGAGAGTTGTCGAGGGACACTGAAAGGTTAAGTGAGTCACCTAGGGCCATATTATCAGTATGTATGAGAGACAGGATTTGAATCCAGGCCTTTCTGAGTCCAGCTTGCTATCCTCTATGCTGGGGATACAAGGGGATGCCGCTAGGGTAAAGAAGCATGCTCTTAGGATGGTGCTGTGTTACCTTCTAAGTTTTGGTACACTAAGGCAAAGCCCTCTCTGCCCCACCTTAGATATGGATCTGCCTAGAAGAGACCTTAGAGATGATCTGATCTAAGTGCCCTGTTTGGTATTCAACATCCTTCATAACTTAGCCCCCTTCTATCTTTCTAGTCTTCCTCCACTTTCCTCCCAGAGAATTACTCTTTGATGTAGTGATACTGGCCTCCTAGCTATTCCCAGAACAAGACATTCCATCCTTAGCTAGGTTTACTTTCTTTGTTTCCCATGCCTGGAATGTTCTCCTTCCTCTGTTCCATCTGCTAACCTCCCTTGCTTCCTTTAAGTCACACCTAAAACCCTACTTTTTACAGGAAGCCTTCCCCATCTCCTCTTAATTCTTTCTTCTTTTATTTTTTCCTATTTATTTTGTACATAGCTCATTTGTGTGTGTGTGTGTGTGTGTGTGTGTGTGTGTGTGTGTTTATTATCACCCCATTAGATGGTAAGCTTCTTGAGGGCAGGGACAGTCTTTTGCCTCTTTTTGTAACCTCAGCTCTTAGCACAACACCTGGCACATAGTGGGCACTAATTAAATGTTGACTGATTTTGGCCATGGTCTTAAATACCTTATATCAAAAGGAATGACTCAGTGGGAATTTCAGGCACTCTACCAAGAACTTTAGGGAGGGAAATCCAAAAAACTCAGTCAAAGCTGAAGATAGTTCTTTTTGTACTTTTTCAGATTATCCATGCCATAGGTGACCTTAAGTAAAGATAAATGAGAATTGGCCATATATCCATTTCATAAGTAGGCAAATAAAGTGAGGGGACTTTGAGGCTGTGACTACAGAGCAAAGGCCAATGAAGGGTCCGAGTGGGTGCGGTTAAGGGTGAGGGGAACTGCTAGGCACTGGATGAATAAGAATAAGAACATGACAGAGTGGAACCTGCGGTTGTAACTGTCAGTCTGCCGATAAAGCACATTACCCCCAAATTCAGGACTTTTTTCTCACAGAGTATTTATTCTCCTCCATTTTTTTGTTGTTGTTGAAAAAGCAATGCTAAGAGAGAGTAAGTGTGCCCTGGAAAAAGTCACTCAACAAGTCAGGAGCAAAGGGCCTAGGTTCAAGTTAGTCCCCAGGGCTCTTGATTTCTAGCTGTCTTACAGCATCGTAGAGCATTCTTTCTCCCCAGTAGTGCAACCTTCATGGTACAACTCTGCAGCAAATGAACAGCAAGCCTTGTTTAGGGAGCCTTGTGAGGAGGCTGTTCACAGGTCTAACCTGTTTTAGTGTCCTGGGTACAGATGAGTCTACATTGAACAACTCTTATCCAGTCTGAGACAGGGCCATTTAAAATGACTGGTGAAAACCGACCACTTGTAAAAGCCTCTTGGCTCATCCACTGACCCTGCAAAGATGGTCCAAACGCTTCATGATGTCCCCAGCTTCGGCTAGCCCTAGGCCTCTTGCTGACAAAGATGACAGGTGGAGGTGTGTACCTGTGCCTGGCTTGAGAGATTTATGTTCTTGTGGAGCAGAGGATTCCAGCCTGGGCTGGGTCTGTTCTAAGATACACACTAAAGTGTGTAAAGGCAGATAGGAGTCAAGATAGCCCAGCCTGACTGGTTAGACTGTGACACCAGCTCATGACCCCCCACTCTTAGCCCACCCACTATTGCCCCAGGCAGAAGTAAGGGCACCCAACAGCTACTTCTTTCTTCCTTGAAGGGGTGACTGATTTCAAGTCACACACAGAACAGGGTGTTCTTGAATACACATACACACACACACACAGAGGCAGAATCACACTAACACATTAATGACAAAGCCATTCACAGAAAGTCAGAGAGTGTTACAGCTGGGAAGCAGATTGACATAATGGATAGATTATTGAACTTGAAGTCAGGAAAACCTGGTGACCCTGAGTAAGTCACTTTTCCTCCCTCATCCTCAGTTTCCTCATCTGTGCAATGGTGATAAAAATAGCACTTACCTCCCAGGGTTGTCGTAAGGATCAAGTGAGATAAATTATGTAAAATGCTTTGCAAACCTGAAAAGTGTTATATAAAATTTATCTTTTATTTTCACTAAAGAAATCATCTAGTCCAACTTAGTGTTAAGACTCGGTTTACAGGAGGAGGAAATTCATCCCAAGAATGAGGAAAAGACTGATCAACGTCATATAAGGAGTTAGTGGTGAGCCGAGATTAGGACCCAAGCCTTCTAGGTTTGTGACTCCAAACTGAATCCTTTTTCCGTGACGACGGAGATTTCCGAATTGGGAGGCACTATCTCCCCTCTGCTGGGGAAATTCATCCCAAGAATGAGGAAAAGACTGATCAACGTCATATAAGGAGTTAGTGGTGAGCCGAGATTAGGACCCAAGCCTTCTAGGTTTGTGACTCCAAACTGAATCCTTTTTCCGTGACGACGGAGATTTCCGAATTGGGAGGCACTATCTCCCCTCTGCTGGGGCAATGGGTGGAGTTGAGCACAAAGACATGGCCAAATTTTTGGAGACTTTTTTGAGTCTAACTCTTGCATAAATACATCCCTTTTTTCCATCCAGTCAAAACAAAGTTCACATCAAAGTCAACAAGAGCGAGACTAACCAGGCAAATTTGTTCCAACTGACAGTGAATGCAGCCCAGCGGCTATTTAACATGGTATGCGCAAATGAGGTCAGTTTGGGGTGTGAGTGTGTCAAATCTCAACACCGGCACAATCTGCCACTGTTAACCAGGGCATAGTCTTATAATACTGATGTATTGTGTTGTAGTGCTACTTGCTGGTTTATCAAATGAAGCAATACAGTTTTTTTCTACTGATCATAATATCTTATTTCTGTGAAATGGAGCTGTCTATTTCAGCTGTTAAAAATATGAAATATCGATCTCGAATAGTAGCTGAAAAAGAATCATGAGTAGAAACATCACTACTGATGCTGTATTTTGAGAAGCTTTCCACCCATTGAATTAATAATACGATTATGTTAATGATTTGGTTAGTCATAAATATGAAAATTTAACAAAAATTTAAAAACTAATAGCTTTACACATTGAATTTTTGTATTTATAAAGCTTTGTGACTAGTCTCACTGTCACAAATTGGGGGGAAATCAGGAAAGGCTTCCTGTAAGAGGTGGCATTTGAGCTGAGCCTTGAAGGCTCCCTGATGTGACGAAGTTTCCTGCCAAACCCTAAGCCCCAACCTCTCCCTTTCTTCCTTACCTTTATTTCCTTCCAGTCTTCAGATATTCAGACTATCCTTCCACCTATGCTAGAGAGAATTCAACAGAAAAATGTATTCTCTCTGAGGTATTAGGTAATTAAAGGGACCTCCTAGCATTATCTGCATTTAAAATATAATCAGGAAAAGAAGTTTGGCTGAAATTAGATTTAGGTCAACATCTCACCACCATAAGCTCAAAATGGATGTGTAACACAATTGAATATTAAGTGTCATACAGCAAACACACTTTATTAACATCTATAGACAGCTGAGGAGGCAGAGTATCAGTGGAAAGGGCAAAGAACTTGGAGTGAAAGGACCTCACTTTAAACCTATTTCTACCACTAGTTACTGCATACATACCTACACACCATTATAAGAAAAAGAGATCAGGAACTAGCTACATCTAGAGGGAAAGTTCATCATCAAACAGGGATAAAGTCACAAAAGAAAAAACAAAAAACCTTCAATATCATGAAATTTAAATGCTTTTACACTAATAAAATCAATGCATCCAAGATAAGAAAGGAAGCTATGAAATAAAAAAGGGTACAAAATATCTCTAATAATGATCTAACTGCTAAGATGTATAGGAATTAACATATGCATACACACACATACATGTGTATCTACATGAATATGTATCTACATATATGTGTATAACCAAGAACAATTCCAGCGTTCAAAAAATATGAACAAACAGTTCTCAGAAGAATTGCAAACCTTTAACAACCATATCAAAGATTGCTCCAAATAATTAATATAAGAGAAATGAAAATCAAAACACTCTCAGGTTTCACCTCACACCAGCAAACTGGCAAAGATGACAAAAGATATAAGCAATAAATGTTGGAATGGCTGAAGGCACACATGCATTGTTTATGGCACTGTGAATTTGTTCAGCCATTCTGAAAAGTGATTTGATTACTCAAACAACACCAACCACAAAAGAATAACAATGGTTATACCTTTTTACCTAGAGATCCAGTTGCTAGATATATATGTCAAGGAAGTAAAATATACAAAAGAAAAGTCTTATATACACCAAAAGTATTCATAGCATCTGTCTTCTGTGGTGGCAAAGACCTAGGGGTAAGAAGTCAATGTCCATCAGTTGGGGAATGGCTGGACAAATTGTGGAACATGGATGCAATGGAATATTGTCACAACATAAGAAAAAATGAATATGAAGAATTCAGAGAAGCCTGGGAAGACTTATATGAATGGATACAAAGTGAACTAAACAAACCAGGAAAACAATATACACCACGACTGCAACAATGTAAATGGAAAGGACAGCAAAAGGAAGTTGAACTCTCTATATTTGTAATGGCCAAGCTTAATTCTGAATAAGAGTCGAAAAAGTACCTGTCACCTTTATTTGCAATGATGGGGGAATGTCGATGTGGACTACGGCATATACTATCAGATTGAGTGATGTGTTGGCTAGTTACATCTACAACTTTTTAGAACTTTCTCATTCTTAGTTGCATGGGATGTCTCGCTAGGTAGGGAAGTAAGGAGGAATATTTCAGAAATAAAGGTGATATGAACACACTAGATAGCAATAAAAATAGAACAACAAAAAGGTAACCAAGGAACTATTTCTAGTCATCATGCTAATCCTGAGGCCCTACAATTTATATCACACCTCACCACCAAGGTGACTGGTTACCTCTTCTGGCGATGCATACGGCTGAGCTTGTCTTTGGGTTGCTCAGGAACAAAGGACTTCACAATTTAAATTCCAATCTCCTAGGAATAGGAGAAAACATGTCAATTCAGTCCTTTCCTTCCCAGGCTAAAGAAGGAATTCAGAGAATGTGATTCATCTTCCATGAAATGCACACTTCCAATGTGCCAGGTCCTAGTCCCACCCATCTTCTGCACCAATCACTCTGGCCCCGGGGTTCAGAAAAATGTAATGAGATAGACTGATTTATTGTGTTATTTTAAAATCCCCCATTTCCCCCACATACTTTCAAGTAAAAACATACTGCATAAACAGAACAGAGACAGGAAAAGAATGAAATGAGATAACCTTGTATGTAAAAGGCCATTTCCTCCCAAATAATAGCTTACTTATAGCCTTTTTAAACACCAAAACTATTTTCTGATTTACTAATCTTTCCATTGATTGGATATTATTTGTATTGGATTCCTTATAACAGAGAAAAATTGAGCAAAACTCAAATGAAAAATTAGCCTCACCTGATACTAAATATGACATTTCGCATCCATAGTCCCTTCCTTCTCCACCAAGAGAGTTTCCCCTGTCCACCAAGAGATAAGAGCTATTTTTTCTTTTTTTCTCCCTGGGAGACTTAGCTAATCTTTTTAACTCTACTGTTTGACCAGTGATGGTATTTGGCTGATAGGCTCTCAACATGTACCATGTATCTCTCCCTCTCTCTCTCTCTCTCTCTCTCTCTCTCTCTCTCTCTCTCTCTCTCTCTCTCTCTTAAACTTGGACAGTTACAATCTTTTGGACCCTCTTTCATTCTCTATAGTTCTGCAAAAATCCCACCAATCATACTCTTATGATCACGAATTCAAGTTCTTTTCAATGGCTCTCTCAGAAGACTTAAAATTGCAAGTGATACAAAAATATAAGAAAAATGCATTGTGGGGATAAGCCAGGTTCAGTGCACTAACAGGGATGATTTGCTTTTAAGACATAGAGTGACAGGTAGCTCTATCAGAGAATTGATAGATTGGTAACTTGAGTGCTAAGGTGGTTTGTTTTCTTCTGTTTTGCCCTAGACTTGCGATTTGGTAGCTATAGAGACCTAAAGAGACTCTCTTTACTGATGAGCAATTTCTGTTTAACTTAAAGTCTCAAGCCTGGAGACACTGGGACGTTTAGCTTTGCACAGTTACACAGACAGTACATGTGAGATGTGGAACTCAAACCCCATCATGCTAATTCCAAAGATAGGCTCTTTACCCACTGTGCCATATTGACTCTTTCACTGATACACACAAATACCCACATATGTACATATATGCACATACATGAATACATACATGCACACATGCATATATAAAGGAACCAGTTAAATGGGCAGAACCAGTATAGAGGATTTATTGAAGAGCATGAGCAAGAATTATATAGGATCAGAAGGTCACATGGTTTGGTCAAAAAACACTGTGTTTGGTATAGATTCTTAATCACAACTTTGCTACTTACTGCCTGTGAGACTTTGGGCAAGTCTCTTAACTTCTCTGGTCCTCGGTGTCTTCATCTGTACAAATAGAGAAGGGATGGCGTAGATGGGATCTCAGGTTTCTTTCTATGTTAGAGCCCGTGTTCTTAGCTCGGGTACTCATTTGGCACATAGTAGCAATTATTTCAGGACCATAAATTACCTCTTCCATATATAACCAGCTTCTTCTCTTTCCCTACTTTCTAACTTGTTAATTGCTTGGTCCTCAAGGCTATATTTTCTTTCCCAGATTGACAGATGATAGGCAGCTAAGTTTTGATCTTTCTATCTTTTCTTAGCTGATGAAACTGACCTTCTACCTATCCATGACAAATGGGCAACATAAACAGACCATAGCTATTTGGGCACCATAGATTTTGAATGCAATGGAAATCATGTTGCATTTAAAATCAGACAACCTGGGGCCAAAATTGGGACTTTTCCATTTACCTCTCACCTTGAATAAGTCATTCAATGTCTTTCAGCTTTAGTTTTTTCAACTATTAAAAGAGGAGGTTGGACTAGATGAGAGCTAAGGTCCCTTCCAACACTAGGTTTGTGAATTAATTTCCTTATAAAAACAGTGGACAGAGTGCATCTAGGCTACATCAAGTGCTGTCAATTCTACTTTTGCAATATCTCTCATATGTGCCCCTTTGTTTCCTCTGATATTGCCACTACTCTGGTTCTGGTCCCGATATCATCTCATGCCTAGAATACTGCAATAGCCTTCCTGTTGTCCTCCCTGCCTCAAGTCTCTCCACAATCCAGTCTATGCCCTAGTCAGCAATCAAAGTGACCTTCCTAAAGCAAAAGTGTGACCCTGCTACTCCCCTATTTAAGAAACTCCAGTGGCTCCATATTTCTTATAGGGTCAAATAAAAAATACCTTTTGCTTTTAAACCCATTTACAATACAGCTTCTTCCTACCTTTCCAATCTCCAATACTCTGTATTCAGTGACACTGGTCTCCTTGCTGCTCCTTACACAAACCATCCCATCTTCTTTTAGTTGTTAGAAAGTTCTTTATTGTGAGATTGTCTACCTCCCTATACATTCGATCGTGTTGGTCCCTGTCCTGCCCTCATCCCTTTTCCACATACTGGCACTTAAAATGTCTGATAATATATTTGTCCACCTAGGGTACTTGTCTCCTTTCCCAAGTTTTCTCTGTTCTGTTTCCTTCAATGTAGTAGCTTTATCTCCTATTTCAGATGTCATTTTTCTATTAATGAAGTTTTAAAGATTTCATTAGCTCACTCTGCTTACACATATCACTCTTGACATCCTATAAAGCCCCAAGTCTTTTTTTTTTAACATCAACTGCTCTTGGTAGAGGTTCCCCCTTCCTTGACTTTTACAATTTATTTTTAAACCTAAGCACAGAATTTTACATTCATCCCTATTAAATTTCATCTCATGAAAAGATGAAAGATCTTAATAAGATGAAACATTTTTGAATGCAGTTCAATGTAGCTACATCATCAGCTTCAAGTTCTTTTAGTAACCTAGTATATATCATCAGGGATCAGAGTTAATTCATATAAATGGCTAGATGTTTCCTTATTAATTTCTCACCTATCTTGGGCTTCAATTTGCAGTCTAAACCATATTTGTTCTATTTTTTTTTGCTTCAACCTTTCTCCACAAATTCAAATGCCTCATTTTGATTGGAGATGACCTTAGCTCCTTCATTGATCTGCTAGTGGGTTCTGTCAAGCTGGAAAAGCTTCAAGTGGACTTGGCAGTAGGCTACGTCTACTGACAGTGGATCAGCCTGAATAACTGTGGGAAAGCTCATCAATCATAAGGTACTAGGCAATGAGTTCTTTGGCCATGCCAACCAAGGTGCCCAAACGAGGAGAAAAGACAGCCACAACAACTGCTGTTGCTACTGCCACTATCTCTTTTCTCCATCCAGAGCTGTACAGAATTTTTTTTCATTTTTTAAAAATTCATTTTACCAGAACACAAATACAGAATAGAGAAAAGAAACAGAAACATATCATAAACTTAAATATAAAGAAAGAAAAAAAGCATGCCATGTGCATAGCAGAACATAAGAGAGGATTCAAAATACATAACAATAAATTTTCATTTCAAGAAAGCCTGTATGATAAATAATACACCTTGAGTTGAGAATTGTCCATCTTTTCTTTGCTTGCTTGTGTTTTCTTTTGTTCTCTGCTGTGCACTTTTTAACTTTGTTCTTTTTTCCCCTCCCCCCACTCCCCAGAAGGCTATGACATAGTTTAGATAAGTTTCTTGATATATACATACACATTACAGATATATACATACACTTATACATATATGTGCATATGTAGACATATACTTTTCCAAACATACTCTACTCCTGATCTTTTTCTATTTGTACATATGTGTACAAGATATGTACAAGAGATATGCACAGAATTTTTTTCTTCTAACTGGAAAACTGCCAGGGAGAAAGTTACTGTCTATTTGTGCCTTTTATAGGTATACTCAGTTCCAGCTCAGCAGCCAGCTAAAAGATTTTCCATTACCACTCAGGAAGCTCACAGAAAACAGAAAATAACTACAAAGACTCTGAATGAGGAAAGGGCTTCTGCAATACACATGCCCAGAAGCAAGGTCACCAAGTATCCAGATGGGTTGGTCCAAGGCAGGGCAGCATATTTCACATGCCTGGAGGACTAGGCACTTATCGGCCAGTCCTGCCACTTCACAGATGAACAGTATACCAAGCACCTTATCTATCCCTTTCTTACTCTTTTTATTTTGCATAGAGCTTTTGAAAAGCTTTCTACTCCCCCTCCCATTGTTCTTGGTATTTGTTACACAAATCTTACCTTATTCTGGGATTTAACTGCCCTGACACTTTTCTTACAGGTTTGTGCCAATGCTTTTTTGTATTTGTCCTCGGTTTTGTGTCCCTTCTAATTTTTTAATATATCCTTTTGAAATTTGAGCTGATCAGAGTACAGCAGAATTAAGATTTATTCATTCATTCAACATCTACTTCTGAGCACTATATGCAAGGTACTGTTCCAGGCACAGCCTCCTCATGTTCTTTTATTTTATGGCTAAAGACCAAATTCTAGGTAACAATCCCAGGCAGGAGGAACAATTAGTGAATTCATAACTTCTGTTTCAATCTCAAAAAGTCAATGTTAGTTTAAATGGAACCTTATTGCCTCAGTCACAGGTGTCTTTGAGAGTGTTGGCTGATTCTGTTTTCCTGGTGAGGCAAGTGAAATTCAAGACCTGTGAAATTAAAGCATATTTGTGGAAATGTGAACACAGTTTCACTTATTAATAGCCGTGGAAGGGGAATGCAGGCAACTAATGGCCAAGCAAGCAATTTCCTTGTTTGTTTGTGGTATGAGGAGAGGACAATTTATGAATTTGCCCATTGTTCTTTTCTGCTGAGGATATGGGTAAAGTGCATATGAGATAATATAGATACTGCCCACATGATAGGAGGTTTGGTCAAGCCAGGTTAGAAAGGAGGCTGTCAGAATAGGGTGAATGAAGTAACAGGGCAAAGGGCCACTACTTTTAACATTGTCTGAAGATCAGGCAGCGGGATCCCCTGTAGAGGGGATGGTATGGAACGTTTAGATAAAAGTGGCCTTTAAGGTTCCTCCCAGCTTTACATCTATGATCCTATAATCCAAGTAGAAATATCAGAAATTTCTCAGTATATTTGGGGGTAGCAAATAAAGTCACTAAAATGTCTATACCCTTTGACCTGGAGTCTCCGTTGCTAGACATATATCCCAAGAAGGTCGCCAATAAAAAGAAAGGCTCCATGGACACTAAAATATTTGCAGCATCCCCTTTTTGTGGTAGCAAAGATCTAGAAACAAAGTCAATGCACCTCATTTGAGGACTGGCTGAACAAGATGTGGCACATGAAGGGGTTGGAATGTTTCTGCACGCCAGGAAATAACAGATATGTTAAAAACAGAAACACATAGACTTCAGTGAAGTGATAAACAGTGAAGTGAAGTAATCAGGGATAAGAAAACAATATACAGAAGGGTTACAGCAGTGTAAATGCGAAAAACAATAACCACAAAATAAGCCTCCCAAAAATGAGTGAGGCAAAATTACAAAGAACTTGGACCCCTCAAAATATGAGAAGATATCACCTCCCACTTTTTCGAAGGAGGTGAGGCATACATAGGTGTGTAAAGTTGCATATATGGTCAGATTCTTTTCAATGTGTGGTCAGTTTTGCTGATTCCTTTTTTTACTTTAAAAAAATTCTTTGTCATATGGTATAAATACCTCAGTAGCCTCTCTGCCCCTTTAAATAGTAAAAAAAAAAATGAGGCCTTTATTTGAGACACTGGTTTTAAAAATTCTTTCCCAATTTTCTGCTTCCCTCCTAATCTTGTTTGCATTTGGCTTTGTTTGTACAAAAACTTTTCAATTTAATTTAATCAATATTATCCATTGTGCATTTTGTAATGCTCTCTATCTCTTGTTTGGTCATGAGTTCTTCCCTCCTCCATAAATCTGACAGGCAAACTATTCCTTGTTCTGCCAGACTGCTTATGGTATCATCCTTTATATCTAAATATTATACCCATTTTGACTTAATTTTGATATATGGTGTCAGACATTGGTCTATGCCAAGTTTCTGCCATACTATTTCCCAGTTCTCCCAGCAGTTTTTGTCAAATAGTGAGTTCTTATCCCAGAAAATGGAGTCTTTGGGTTTATCAAACAATATACGACTATAGTCATTGACTACTGTACCTAACCTATTCCACTGATCCACCATTCTATTTCTTAGCCAGTGCCAAGTAGTTTTGATGATTTCTGCTTTGTAATACAATTTAAGATCTGGTATGGTTATGTCACCTTCCCTAGCATTTCTTTTCATTAATTCCCTTGATATTCTGGACATTTTGTTCTTCAAGATGAATCTGGTTATTATTTTTTCTAGCTCTATAAAATAATTTTTTGGTAGTTTGATTGGTATGGCACTAAATAAGTAAATTAATTTAGGTAAAATTGTTGTTTTTATCATATTAGCTCAGCCTAACCATAAACAACTGGTGTTTTTCCAGTTATTTAGATCTGACTTTATTTGTGTGAAAAGTGTTTTGGAATTGTGTTCATACATAGTCCCTGGGTTTGTTTTGGCAGGTAGACTCCCAAGTATTTTATAATGTCTACAGTAACTTTAAATGGAATTTCTCTTTCTGTCTCTTGCTGTTGGGCTTCATTAGTAATATATAGAAATGTCAATGATTTATGTGGGTTTATTTTACATCCTCCAACTTTGCTAAAGTTATGAGATAGTATTCTATCACGTACTATGTGAGTTACCTTGTGTACCAAGTCAAGTTCCCATCATCTCCATGATGTTTTGTTGTTGTTTAGTCATGTCTGACTCTTTGTGACTCTGTCAATCATAGCACACCAATGCTGTCCATGGGGTTTTCTTGGCAAAGGTACTGGAGTGATCTGCCATTTCCTTCTCCATTGGACTAAGGCCAACATAGGTTAAATGGCTTGCGGAGGATCATACAACTAATGACTATCTGAGGCCAGATTTGAACTCAGGTCTTCTTGACTCCAGGCCCAGGGCTCTAAACACTGTGCCACCTAGTTGCCTCCTGCCATTATATACAACACTGCAAAACTCTCAGCACAACACAGGAATCTAGTAGCATGGTTGTTATAATGATCCTTCCTTCATCCTTCGTATACACTCTCCATCATACAAAAGACTAACTGCCCTGAATCAACTCTTGGTCCACTCTCAGGCATTCAGGCAAGACATTTCATTTCATTTCATTTCTTTGGGCTTTCAAGTCCTTTTGCTTCTTGGGGCCTGTAATAGTAATGCAAATTTGAAGATCTTCCCCATCCATTAATATGCCCATGTGACCTACTTACGTCACAGGAAGCCTAAGTCACATGTGGTGGGAGGAGCTTGCTGAATGAGAGGAACTGGAAAGGTGAAGAAGGAAATTCTCAGAGCAGTTAGAGCTGAGGGAGAGGCAGGAGGCGTGCTAGTTGTGCTGTGAGTATGCTTGTGGGAAGGCCCCAGCACGGGGGAGGCTATGGAATGGAGTGGCTCCCTGCTGTAATAATGTGTATTAAGCTCTATACTGCTATGATGGATTGGAATTACTGGTTTTGGGACTGGGTTTTCTGGTTTCTGAATAAATGTTTTGCTTCTTCTATCTTCTATATGGAGAGTCTGTTATATATTGCGATACAGAACCAAGTCAGCATATTCATAGTAATAGCAATTGCTGTGAATAATGCCGTGGCAATACAGGGCCTCATTCTTCTTCTGTCAAATGCCTTCTCAGTCCCTGGAGTTGGTCCTCTAATGCTGCCACCACCCCCTACCTGAAAGCTAGAATTATCATGGGGGAGGAGAGCACCACTATCAGTGTGGTTCCCTCTCCTCCTCTGCCTACAGCCTTTACTCCCAGCACCTTTCCTGCCCCAATGATCTCCATGCTTAAAGGAAAAGAATAATAGACACTTCTCACAAATTACTTGGAGACCATCATCTAGTTACTTTCCCTCCATTTACAGAGCAATAAGTCAAACAACAAATATTTATTAAGCACCTACTGTGTGCCAGGTATTGTGCTATGTACTTGGGATATCTGTGCAAAGAATAAGTCAATCCCTACTTACAAGGAGCTTACATTCTAATGAGGGAGACAATGGGTACATATATAAATGCATGCGACATAAATATAAAGTAAATAAATACAAATCAATCAATAAACATTTATTAAGCATCTACTATGTTCCAGACATTGTGCCAAGCACTCGGGATGCAAAAGAGAAAACAGTCCCTGCCCTCAAGGTCACAGTGTAGTGGGGGATGGTAATAAATAAATATATACAAAAAATTTAGGACAAATAAGAAATAATTGACAGCGGAAAGGCTCTAGAATTAAGATGTGTGAGGAAAAGCTTCCTATAAAAGATGGGATTTGAGTTGGCTCTTATAGGAAGTCAGGGGTGTCAGTAGATGGAGTTGAGGAGAGAGAGTGCTCCAGGCATAGAAGACAGCCAGACAAAATGCAGAAATAGAATATCTTCTTGGTGGAACAGCCAAGAGGCAAAGTCACTTCCATTCTTTGATTGGAAGTAAAATGTAAGAAGACTGGAAAGGTAGGAGGGAGCTATGTTATGTAGGGTTTTGAATGCTAAACAGAGGATTTTGTATTTAATCTTGTAGGCTATAAGGAGCCACTGCACTTTATTGAGTAGGGGGTAATATGGTCAGATCTGTATTTTAGGAAACTCATTTTAGTTAACTCCCTCCTTGGGAGGGAGGGCACTAACATTTGCGGGGGCGGGGCAGGAATCAGGAAAGTCTTTGTACCAAAGATGGTGCCTGAGGTATGCCTTAAAAGGAGAGAAGGACTCTGTAAGTCATAGGTAAAAAGGCTTGCCAGAGCAGAGGCTCTGAGATGCCTTTTTGGTGGTGGAAGGTGATTTGCCCAAGATCATAAAGTTATTGACCCTAGGTTATAGTTTTATTTTCATTCTTTTTGTTATCTTAATTTTAAAAATTCCATGCAAAATCGTATTATAGTATTACTGCTCAAGATGAGATCTTAAAGAGATCAAAGTCAAATTCATTTTGTTATTCATTTATTCTTTCCATCCATAGTTATTGAGCACTGGCGTGATAGGAGGCAGCATGGTTGATTCTGTAGTACAAGACCCAGTAGTTTCTACACTTCAGCAATGGGTAAGGGCAAGACCAAAAAAGGCAGCTCTATCTTTTTGTCTGTTATCCAATTTTCAGGAATTGCCCCTGGGCCTGATGAATGGTGGGGGTAGACTCAGTAGCATCAGACATGTAGCATCCCTCAAGTTTTTAATTACCAATGTACTTTAATTACCAATGTATTTAAATTCCAGAGAAAGTCAGTCTGTGCTGACAGCAGCTTCTAGAGAGAACACTGGATTCCCAAGAAGGGCATGATTATTATCTTTTAATAAAGTAACCTTTCCTATCTTCTTAATACATGTCTATACATTTGAATGTTTCCCCTTTTGTAATGTAGGCTGGATAAAGGAAGTCTTTCTGAGACAATAGATGACAAGAGATACAAAACCAGTCTGGCAAGTGGCTTTACCTATTTCTCTTTGACCTCATTTTTCCTTCCTGCTCTCTTTTCTTTTCCCCCTCTTCAAGACATTCTTTACACTGCAGAACACCCACACCCACCCACCCACCCTCACAAGCATCACCTCTGACACACTGTTTAAGTCATTCCAGGCTTGGAATTACTACTTCCAAACAAAATGACTTAAGGAAAATTCACAGTTAACTTTAGGCACTTGGTCATGGCCCATAAACTCCAGATGTGCCAATTAAATAATGAGTGTGGAAAGTAATGTTTGTTCAAGTACAACAAAAGTTAGCTAACTGCTTAACTGGACTCTTCTCTCCCTTGTTTTTCCATTACCATCAATGGAATCACCATCTTGATAGTACTCAGTTGCATGACCTGCATGTCAGTCTTTTCTACTCCCTTTTTCCTTGGTCTTCCATGCCCAGTTCGTCCACATATTCTAGTAGTTTATCTTCCAACATATCTTATTAATCGATCTGTTTTTCTCTATTCCAATAATCACTAGTCTTTATCACCCATGTATGGAATATAGCATGTCCACACTTGGTTTTCCCTACCTCCTTATTTATTTGTTTTTTTTAAATGTGTATATATATGTATGTATTGGTTCATTTATTTAAATTACATTTATTAAGTGATAAATTAGTCCTGTTCTAGATCTCAAGGAATAGAAATACAGCCAATCCCTACTTAAATGTAATTCTACAGTGTTTACTGGGGACATGTACATTGGCATACACATAAAAGGATGTAAGGATATGTATGCCAATTAACAACATGGCCACCCAATGTTTTTTAGCTGTTTTTTCTGGTCTCTGGAAGGCAAAGTAGTATATGGGGTAGTTCTAGAAAAACCTGTGCAGGACTGTAAGATAGATCTAGCTCCAGGATAACCTGGCTCTGTCCAGAATTATAAGCTTGGTTCCAGTGGTAGCAGCAGTTAGGAGTAGAAGTATTTTTAGACTCAGGAAAGCAAAGGGAGCTAAAGCCTTCTTCAAATAAAGCAGCAGACCTCAGGTACCCTTTATGCTTAGGACTTTGCTCAGTTAGCAGTAGGGAAGATATGCACATGGTGGGTAGATTCCTTTAGTGCTATGTGTGCATGTACATATGTACTGTATTCATGTCTATCAGTCATTCTAGCTATTTCTTTCTACTGGTCCTCTCCTCCTCTGGGGGGAGAAGCAAAATCTGCCCTGAATATATTTGCACCTACTTTGTGCATATCACTATACTAGATACTAGGATAGATATAAAGGTTAGATAAGAGTTGGTCAGTTTCTCCTAACCTCAGTTTGGTTATCTGTAAAATGAGGCCATTGTAGCAGATTAGATCTTAACCTTTTTTGGGGTGGGTTGTGATGGACCCCTTTGGCAGAGTGCTGAAGCCTATGGACCTTTTCTCACTATAATACATTTTTAAAAGCACAAAATAAAATGCATAGCATTACAATGGAAACCAATCATGTTGAAATAGAATTATCAAATTACCAAAAATAATTTCAAAGGCCCCAGGTTAAGAATTCCTAGATTAGATAATCTTTAAGGTCATATCCAGGTCTAATGTTCTTTGATTCTATTGTTACAATACTAAACATAATTTTTATAGTAGAGAGATGTTTTCTTCTTTTTCAGCCTGCCAAGTATTGAGGAGACCTTTAAATCAACCAGCCATTAGATTTTGCAATACAAATGTTCATATGTCAAGTCTTACTATGAGAACACTGGCAGGTCTAGGAGACCCTGGAAATACTCATCTAAGCACCAACTTCTTTGTCTCCTAATTTCTTTTTTACCATCACTAAAGATATCATAATGCACTTAAAGGCTTGATCTTCTGTAGTGTCTGGTCAATTTTCTTTCATCCATTAGAGCTGTCAATTCACAACCACATTAATTTGTCCTGAGTCCACTTTATATTTCAGCAAAGACAAAGCTGGACAGTTCCAAGTGTTTCTTGGCCAAAGCAGAGAGAGCTGCTACTGAAGACAGAGACCCCCTAGTTCTTTATACTTAGAGAGAGAAGAATATTGTACTAGGGGAGTCGAGTTTCAGGAGGTTTTCTCCCACATTGTGGGTCTCAGCTTTATATTATAAAATGGCAGACAATATTAAAATCTTCCATTTTTCTAGAATCAGAAGTTATAAAATCTTGCTATCCTTTTTTATTTTTCTCCTCCCAGTTTCCTGATGGAATTTCTATTTTATCATAGCACATTTCTCCCAGCTATGTATAAGAAACCTTGATAGAGTTTCTTTACCGCACTTCTATGAAGTGACAATGCAATGTATTGTTAAGTCATAGGATCCTAGATCTCAAGCTGAATGGGATCTCAGAAACCATCTAGTCCAAGCCCACCCACATTTTTACAGATGAGGAAACTGAGGCTGATGGAGGTTAAGTAACTTACCCAAGGTTACATAGGTAGCAAATAATAAGCACTCAATTTACATTTGTTAAACCTCCGTGTCAGGAATAGAGAACTGAACTGGAAATGAAGAGACCTGGGATTTAGTCAGCAGTGTGACACAGGAAAGTCACTTTATCACCATGGGCCTCAGTTTCCTCATTTGTAAAACAAGGACATTGAACTATTTGGTCTCTTAAGACTCTTTTAGCTTTTAATCCTATGACCGCAGGTAGCATGATGAAGTGGAAAGAGGACTGGCTTTCAAGGCAAAAGAGTTGCGCTCAAATTCCATCTCTGATGCTTGACCTTAGGCAAGTTACTTAGCCTCCTTAGGCCTTAGTTTCTTTATTTGTGAAATGAAGGATCTACACTAGATGGCTTTTGAGATTCCTTTTATCTCTACACCTATGATTCTATGACCAGATCACTTAAGAGTTCTTTAAGCTCTATCTAGCACTCTTATAAATCTTCCCCATCCATAGAATTGTCAAATTAAAATTCTTAAAACACAGATCGGAATCACTCCACTCCACCCCCACCTCTACCACTCAAAAGTCTTCAGTGACTCTTTACGGTCTTTAGGATAAAATACAAACCCCTGAGTCCAGCCTTCCACAAACTGGCTCCTACTTAGCTACATTTCTAGTCATTTTCATTACTTCTCTTCATGCATTCTCTATTTCAGTTAAGCTGGCTGATCAGCTCTCCTCACACTTGCATCTCTTGTCTCTGTACCTTTCTACAAGTGGTCCCTCATGCTTGGAATGCTATCCACCCTCTTCTACATCTCACTGAAGCCCTAGTTCATTTATGGACAGCTTCAGTACCATCTTCTACACAAGACTTCTTCTGTTCTCCCCAATTGTTGTAAGTCCTCTCTTTCTCCCTCCCTCTCCCTCTCTCTTCCTCTCTCTCTCTCTCTCCACTTTGTATTTACTTCTCTGTTGAGGACCTAGCCCAGTATCTTACACACAGCAGGCCTTCAAACATGTTTGTTAAATTAATGTTCTATGACTTACAAATGAATGGCTTAAAGAATATATTGCAAAGAACAGAACTGTATAGCCCACAGCAAAGTCTTGAGTTTAAGGAACTTGGTCATTGTTGGGCTCTCACCTTTCAATATCCTCCCCACTCTTGTTATTTTTCCTTGTCCAACTCTTCCCACGGGCAATTATTCCATTCCCCATTCCCCAAGGGCATTCTGTGGTCTGTCTTTAAAGCAATGTTTTATATGTAATTCCCGTGCTCATGAATATCGAGTGGTACTCTGAAGGATCGCCTGTGACTCTTCTGTGCTCCATAGCTGCACAGGCAGACTCCCAAATGTCTGAGAGACCTCCAAAAACTGTATTTGGTGAGGGAGATGTGCCTTGAGATGGCTGGAAGATTTTGAGAGAAGTGAAGAGAGTCAAATGCAGACATTTGGATGGAAGACAGGAGATCTCATTGAACTTTAAATGTCAGGAGTCAGCCCCCAACATATTACTTGATCCCCAGCATTTGTAACCCTAGAGCCCTTGCTCTAGGATAGATTGCTCCCTGGATAGATTTCAGGAGGCCTGTGAACTTGAGTGGGATAAAACTGTATTTTCCTTTTCACTAATCTCTAGGTGAGACTTAGAATTTTTTTTCTATTATAAAGGAAAGCAATGGCCATTATTCTGAAGAGTTCTTTACTATGTTACCAAAGGGGCCCATGATGCAAAGAAAGATTAAGATCCTTTGTATCAGAGATCACTAAGAACAGACTTCCCCACCCTCAGCCCACCCACCAGATTATCCCATCTCTCCTATTCTTTCATACCAAAAGAATTCATTTACCCCTCTCTATTCTTTGGTCTATTCTAATTTGTATAACTTCCCTGATTTATGTTGCCGATTGTTTTATAATGAGGTTTACCTGCCATTAATGATGTTCTTGTGTATAACCAGGCTTTGGTGAATGGAAGCTAAGCTGACTATAGTAAGTTCAGTATTACCCTCCTCTTGAAAGTGATCTAGGAAGTTGCTTTCATCCTGAGTCCCAAGATATCCATGATTCTAGCTAAACATCTCACTTGGAGAACATTGCAAGAAAGGAGCAAGCACCCAAGCCATAACATTTCATTTGTCCCCCACAAAAACTGAAATCATAGTCTTCCTTTGGAGATGGGGTGGGCCAGATCCCAGATCAGATAGCTTTTAACATAAAAAACCAAGCACACATGTACCTGACATACACTAAATTCAGTTCAATTCACCAAACGTTAACTATGTTCAAGGACTGTGATCTAAATTGGGAATACAAAGAGAAAAAAAATGAAATGGCCATTACCTTCATGGTGCTTAAATTCTCTTGGGGACGTACCAAATGTGCAAGTAAACAAATACAAAATACATATAAAGCAATACAAAAGAACTTCAAGATATTGTGGTGTGTGTGTGTGTGTGTGTCTGTGTGTCTGTGTGTCTGTGTATTCCTACTAAGAGGCCTCTGAATGCCCTTGAAATGATCCTGTATTTGGAAAGGCTTAGAGCAGGGGTGAGGCCTTAAGGCCAAAGGTTCCCCACCCCTGCCTTAGAGTAAAGTCCCCAATTATAAATCTAATCAGGTCTGTTTGGGAATCCATCTCCAACAAAGGCAAAGTCAAGGGAAGGATAAAATCTTAAACTCCAAACTGCTTGCATTTTGCTAAACAAACAAAACAAAACAAAAAACCTTCTTTTTAAAATCCTGTTTCCTACAATCTGTTTCCTATCAATGTCCTTATGAAGTTTTGTTATTGTCTTTTTTTTCATATGGTTGTACTCAATTATATAGAAGTATTTAAAAAATGACAACAATATTTTGCATGTATTTTTTTAACCAAATTCTTTCTTTATTTAGCGACACTTTATATAATAGTTTCCAGGTGTAATAGGGATATGTCAACCTAATTATAATATTTGGACTTATGGAGCACTTATCCACTATGAGAAAAAGGAGAGAGTAACGTTGAGAGAACCTAGAGAGAAGAGAATATCCAGAAGGAGATAATCAACAGAACCAAATGCTGAAGAGAGGCCAAAAAAGGTAAGGATGGAGAACAGTCTGTTAGCATTTGATATTGCCAATCATCTTCTTCTGGATACTCTCTCCTCTCTAGGTTTTCTTGACATTGCTGTCTCCTGATTCTCCTACTGAATGTTTGACCATCCTTGTCTCCTTTGCTGGTTCTTCATTTGTGTCATGTCTTCCAACTATGAGTGCCTCAAGGTTCTGGGGCTCCAGGAGGCAGCCAGGGGAGATATGTGTGGCAGAAAGCAAACACTAACATAGATCTGAGGGTCATAAAACCACCATTAGTCCTGAACATGCTCATCAAGGCATGTGTTGATGGGGTCATATAGTTTAGCACTTAATTCTATACTAGTTTATATTACTTTTTACTTGTTTCATTGGGCAAATTTTATAAACTCAACTAGACCACAAATTCCTCAAAAATTGCATCTTCTGTTTCTCTTACATTCCCTCATAGAATAATGTTGGGTTTATGGTAAGTGCTTGATAAATACATTTAGATCAATGGATTGACCACTTGTCTACCACCTCATGTACAATTTCTTCATCTACCTCTCTTTCTTTTTTTTTTTTTTTGGAAGGGGGAAGGCAGGGCAATTGGGGTTAAGTGACTTGGCCAAGGTCACACAGCTAGTAAGTGTGTCAAGTGTCTGAGGCTGGATTTGAACTCAGGTTCTCCTGACTCCAGGGCTGGTGTTCTATTCAGTGTGCCACCTAGCTGCCCCTGCATCTGCCTCTCTTGCCAAGAGGTTCTAGTCTAATCAACTGTGCTTCAACAATCATTCCTGCACCCATTTATTCTGGTTGCCTCAATCAATTGACAAAAATTTAGTAAATATTGACTTTGTGCCAGGCACTGTTCCTCCTCCTTTTCCTCTTCCTCTTCTTCCCTTTTTCCTGTATCTTCTGTTCTTCTCCATTTTCTCTTTTTTCTTCTTCCCTGCCTCTGTTTCATCCCCTTCTCCATCCTCCCTCAAATTTTCTTTTTCTCATTTTTCCACCTTTCTTTCCTCATATAATAAGGAAGCAAATGAGCAAATAAGCCAGTTTGCTGAATTCTTCTTCTTTCTTCTCCCAATATTTTCTTGCTTTATCCCTGCCCTCTTCCTCATCTAAGTAATGGAATAAATAAATAAGCTCACAAAAGCTTGAGTTATTCTTCTGGCAATCTATATATGTAGAACACTCTATTTCTTAAGTTACACATTAATTCAAGACTCCATTAAGTAGTTCATTGCCTTAGGCAACAGATTACTTATAAATAGTATAACATTTAGTGGCTCCCTGGTCTTGTAGGTAGACATTATTAATGATCCATGACTTGGAGTCAGAATGAGGTTTTCATACACACACACACACACACACACACACACACACACACACTCACAAACACACTATATATAGACATATTATATACATACATACATATGTATGTATGTATGTATGTATGTATGTATGTATGTATAGATATACTTCAAAGCAGAGACCTAAAAATTCTTTTAGAGGGAAAAAGATCAAATGGAAGAGGATGTGTTGAAACCTTAATCCATAAAAGACAGAGGTGAAGGGAAGAGTGGTAATTTTTTCAAATGGTAATTATTACGTTGCTACCATATTACTTTTATACAAAATAATTTTTTAACATACTTTTAGAAAGTTATGGTTTATTACAGCATCCTTTTAAAGTAGACAGTCTTATCTCCAAGTGGCAAGGAGAGGCAAAGAAAACCCTTAGGAATTAATTAGCACATTTCCGCAGGTAATTTATTTTGAAAGAATAATTCAGTCTTTTCTCAATTTCTTTACATAGCCATCTATAAACTGGAGCGAGTATAGAAGTTCTTTCTATGTGGCCTTTGGCCAGTTATGTTATTTCTCTGGGACTCAGTTTCCTCATTTGTCAAATAAGAGAGTTGGAGTAGATGGCCTCTCCTGTCCATTTGAGCTTTAGCATTCAATGGTTTAGCAAAAGAAATAGGTTGTTTCAACTTGACACAACAGACTCAAAATGGGTTCAAAGAGGTAAAAAGAGTTCAGTTCAACAAATATTTATTAAGTATTTACTAACCTCTTGGATGTAGAACAGATGATTGGGTGGTCGTTAAAATGCCCCAGAAGTTTTAACTTTTTGCTTGACTGAATCCATAGACCCATTCCCTAAAGAGAGGTGATCCAATCATTGTAAAGCTAGAGAAACCAATTTGGCTTGTCTAAGCTCCTGGGTTTTCATTCTGATTGGCTAGATATCTGTGTTGATTGAAAATCTTGGCAATGAGAACATTATGAATCTTTTGGTTCTCTTTAAATAGAATTGATATATATATAATCTGTACCAAACTGCTTGCCATCTTAGGGAGGGCAGAGTTGAGGGAGGGAGGGAGGAAGAAAATATGGTATTCAAAATTTAAAAAAAGAATGTTAAAAATGTCCTTATATGTAATTAGGAAAAAATAAGATATTTAAAAATAGAATTGATATATATAACCTATATCAAATTGCTTACCATTTTAGGGAGGGGGAGTTGACGGAGGGAGAGAGGAAAATTTGGAACTCAAAATTAAAAAAAATGAATGTTAAAAATTTTCTTGACATGTAATTGGGAAAAATATTATTTTAAAAAATAGAATTGATGCTTATGTCAAGTGGTGTTATATGTACAAACTATACCTTGCAGTTGTCTCTGGGGAAGTTCCCTGAGACCTCCTTAACTCTCATCCTTCAACTACTTCCAACATGTAGAATCAGCCATTTCCAGACATACGACCTTGATCCCACAACCATAGATTTGTTCCTGAGAAAAGCTTTTTAAAAGGTTAATTTAATTTTTCTCTGTCAATTAATAAGCATTTGTTTTTCCTTCTCTTTGTCCTCCTTTGTTAAAAAAAGGAAAAACTTTTGAAAAAAACATTTTATGGATTTTCCTAAGATTTAGAGCTGCAAGAGCCTATATATAGGAAGCTATCTACTCCAACCTTTTCCTTTCATGGATAAGAAAACAGAGGCCTACAAAGGTACCTGACTTGCCTGAGGTCTGTGGTTGTTGTTTAGTCATTTTTAAGTCATGTCTGACTCTCTGTGATCCCATGTGGGGTTTCTTGGCACTGGAGTGGTTTGCCATTTTCTTCTCCAGTTCATTTTACAGATGAGGAAACTGAGGCAAATAGGGTAAAGTGACTTGCACAGGGTTACACAGCTAGTAAATGCCTGAAGCTGGATTTGAACTCACAAAGATGAGTCTTCCTTATTTTAGAGTTGGCATTCTATCCACTGTGCCACCTGGCTGCCCCACGGTCTCACAGAGGCTAAGTGTCTGAGTTGGGATACAAACCCAGGTCTTCTGATTTCAAATCTAGCACTCTTTTCATATCACCTTTCACTCTTTCCACTACCTTATATCACCATAATTTTTTTTCATGTCTTTCCTCCTCTTCCTTTCTCAGAAAGACATCTCTATAATAATGAATAAAACAAGGGGGGAAACAGTATGGCAAACTAACCAATGTATCAACCAAATCTGACATTGCACATATGTGGTATTCAACACCCATAGCCTCCCACTTCTGTCTTCTATTTTTCTTTGGGGCTGGGTTTGGCCACTATATTTCCACAGCATTTAGTTTTAATATTTTTGTTGTTGGTATTCATTTCAACTACATTATTGCTGTGAGAAGTTTCACAGAATAATTTTAATACAGAATAACTGCAGTCTCCTATATTTTCATGATGCTTTTTAGTCTTCAATCCTCTGATATGTGTACGATCTCACTTGGTCCTCATAATAACCCTGCGAGCTGAGGGCAAGAATAGCAAGATCTAGAACTGAAAGGGACCTCAGAAATCATTCTCTTTTTACAAATGAGGAAACTGAGACCAAGAGAGGGAAAGTTACTTGACCAAGGTCACACAGGTAGCTGGTGATAGAAGTGGGGATTGAAATCTAGTCTTAATGACTCCAAGTCCAGTGTTCTTTCAATAACAAAATATTGCCTCTTAAAATACCA
This sequence comes from Trichosurus vulpecula, assembly GCF_011100635.1. NCBI lineage: Eukaryota > Metazoa > Chordata > Mammalia > Diprotodontia > Phalangeridae > Trichosurus > Trichosurus vulpecula. The sequence goes on along the minus strand of NC_050574.1, from coordinate 303,568,045 downwards.
TTGAATCCTAGAATCTTAAATTGCAATGGGTTTTGGAGGTCATTTTGTACAACCTATCACTCAGTACAGGAATTCAGAGTCATAGAAACTTGGAGATGAAGAGAAGACATTCAGTCCAACCTGTATGGGAATCCCCTTAGCAACCAACCATATAGCTGGCCTTCCCATGAAGATCTTAATGAGTGGCAACTCACCAGCTCCCAAGTTAAGCCATTCCTTTTGTACATAGCTTTAATTGTTAGGACATCTTTCCTGACATCTGGATGAAATTTGACTTTATAACTTTCATCCCTCACCCTGGATTTTCTCTTCTGCATGTTTTAAGCATCTCCATGTCTCCTCATTTTGACCTTTCAGATGTTTTGCATAGGACAATAGGTTATAAAGAGTGACCTCAGACTTCATATCTAGAAATTCAATCTGCTCAGTTACTGTATCTTTCAGATTAAGTAGATCAATGTCTTCCTCCAGCAAGTTCCATGTAAACTGGCATTTCAGCTGCCTCAGGACAATTTTAAAGGAATTCCTAGGTATTTGACTCATTAAGGGCTGGCCAGTAGTTGCAGAGTTAGTGCAGTCCTGGGATTTCTTCTTGGCTCTTTAGGCTGCTTGGTCTCCCAGTTTCTTGAGGTGGGGTGGAGAGGCTGCAAAGCTGTTTACAAGCCATAATTCCTGTACCTCAAATTTTATCTGTTATGAACATGACCTCATTTTACCCTCACAACAACCCTGGGAGGCAGGTCCTATGATTATTTCCATTTTACAGGAGAGGAAACTGAGGCATTCAGTTTTGGGTAAAATAGGGACTACTTCCAAGATTCCTGACTTCTGATCCTCATTTCCCCTGTTCTTTACAATCCCTGTTGACTTTAATTCATCAGCTTGTCCTTAGTGAAGGTTGACTCTGTGCTTAGAACTTCGCTATTTATTGAAAAAATTTTATTGAAATCAAGTTTAACTGCAAAACCCAGATTCATTAAAACTCTTAAAGCCCTAGATTGTTTTCCACATTCTAGTTTTATGGCAACAAGTGGCAAACAGTAAGTAACAAAATTATTATCAGGGATTTAATAAAAAAAATACACCACCAACGCACTAACTTTTAGGCTGTGACTAGAGTTAATTTGAATTCAATACAATCATGTATGTTGGCTATTAGTGTGCCAATTCAGCAATTGTATGGTTCAGTTATGATTCATGTTCAGAATAAGGACCTTTAGGCACTCTCATAGGTCCCAGGCATTAAAAGTGCAGTTTTTATATAGTTCCTAGGTTTGTTTTGGTGGGTGTACTCCCAGGTATTTTATACTACTTAGAGTTATTTTAAATGGGGTCTCTCTTACTCTCTCTTCTTGCAGGGTTTTGTTTGCGCTATATGGGAATGCCGATGATTTATGTGGATTTACTTTATATCCTGCTACTTTGCTAAAATTATTCATTGTTTCAACTAACTTTTTAATTGAGTCTTTGGGATTTTCCAAGTATATAATCATATCGTTTGCAAGGAATGGTTGAACAAGTTGGGGTACATGATCATGAATGATACTACTGCGCTCTAAGAAATGATGAGCTCATCTTAGAAGATGATCTTAGAGGAGATCTTAGAAAAGCATGGAAAGACTGGCATGAAATAAGACAGAAATAAGCAGAAGAAAGATAACGTTGTATATAGTGACAGCAATATTGTTTTAAGAACAACTTTGAGTGACTAAGTCATTTTGGCTATTATAAGTGTCCAAATTAACTACGAAGGACATGTAAGGAGGGCATTATCTGTATCATCCAGAGAAAGAACTGATAAAAAGAAGTATATATAGAATGGTTTTATGTATATATATATATATATATATATATATATTCATACATACATACATATTTGTGTCTAATGGTAGCCATATTCTAGGGTGGGGGTGGGGGAGAAGGGAAGAAAAAAAGGAAAAAAAGTAATTTACATGATAACTTTATTATATATTTGAAAGGAATAGCAATTTATACATAATAGATTTGCAGTTTCATGTATAATCATCTTTTTATTATACTGTGTTATGGAAACGTGTGTTTTATTCCATAAATTAAAAATTAAATACATAAAATTTTAAGAAAAGTTCCATTTTCCTACATACCACATTATCTTTCTTGAATCAGAAAATCTCTGTCCCTAGGATGTCTAAGCATGTGCCTTAGAGCAAAGGTGTCCAACACTGCCAGCAACACAGAATGCAGCCTAAACCAGATTAAAATGTAATCGGGAAATATTTAACAAAATAAATAAAAATACTATAGAACACAGATAATGTCAATATGTGGTTTTCTAAGTCAATATGCACCTGCAGGGATCCTTATGTTATGGTTTTGTGGGCTTGGTTTCTATTTGAGTTTGGTACCACTGCCTTAGAGTACTTATAGGCCTGAAATATGTTCATAGCTGAGAGAAAATAAGGAATCTCCGTGGAGATTATAGAAAATACAACAGGATCATGAAATTTAGAGCAGGAAGGAAATTTGGACATCATTTGATCCAATGTCTTCCTCTGGAACTCAGTTTCCTGGTCTACAAAATGAGATTGTTAAATTAGGTCATCCATAAGGCCCTCTCTAGCGCTAGCATTCTTTGGTTCTATGAGTAGAAGGTGCTGTTCATTCATCAAAAGCTAATAATGTTTTCTGTTCTACTTGCTTCCCAGACCTCTATTCCTTTTTTAAAAAATATTTCTTTTATTCTGAACTTAAGAAATAAAACAAACATTTCCATAACAACAGAATGGAACAAATAAAGATGATTGTACATGAAACTGCAAATCTATTATGTACAACTTGCTATTCCTTTTAATTATATAATAAAGTTATCATGTAACTTTCTTCTTTTTCCCTTTTTTTTCTTCCCTTCCCCCTCCCCTCCCCCCCACCCTAAAGATGGCTATCATCACACACACACACACACACACACACACACACACACACACACACACGGGAGGCCATTGCGCCATCTCAACAAGCCTCATTTACATATCCCAAATTGAAACAGTTTAGCTTCCAAAGCTGGAAGGAGAGGGAATGGAATGTTCTGGCTTCACAGATTTGAATTTCAAATAATGCACCTTACTGGAAGTTAGGAAAGCCTCTCCTCCTCCCAGCATTCCCACGAAGCCCGGGGTTTTACAACTGACTTAGAAAGGTTGGGAGATGGGCTGAACTTGGTCACTGGGAGCTGGAGAGTTGCAACAAATCTTGTTTGGCAGGTTGGCTTAGTAGAGAAAGAGCCAGGTTTGAAGGGAGCAGGTAATATTCATACTTCTCTGCCTCTCTTCCCCCAATACTGGCTGCACTGGTAGAGGGAATTTCCTTATGGGAAGTTTACTTTACCAGTGAAAACACAGGTTTGCCTTAAGGGTGGATGGGTATGGATGCATTATTTATTTAAATTCGAGGGAGGTTTGAGACCCAGACTTGGCCCTCCCCTCCATTTCTGTGCCTATGATTTCAGATTAACATGAAGATGAGGAAGCCTTGGGACAGAAAAGAATTCAATCCAATAAGTATTTATTAAGAGCTTATTACGTGCCAGGAACTGTGGATATAAATAAAAAGAACAACAGTTCCTGTCCTCAAGAAGCTTACAGTCTAATTGGAGGGACAACACACAAAATGAAACTGTAAGGGTGGGGAGGAATCAGGGGTACCAGGTGTGGGGGCAAAATGTTCTGTGAAGTTGAAATCAAGCAAAGTCACAAAAATTCAGCCTCAAGGGAAGGAGGAAAAGAAAGAGAGAGGAGCCCCCTTTTGGCCTTGGGACCTGAAGATTTGGGGCCTGGTTGCTTATGCTACCTTCTTCTCCCTGCATTACTCCGCATTTCTTGTACCATTGACTAACTGGGAGGCAGGAGAGGGAAGAATGACGATGTGGCAGAAAGAGTCAGTTTGAACGAGCTTATCCACAAGTTACCTATTCGACTTTGGGTAAATCTCTTAACTTCTCTGGGACTTGGTTTCCTCATTCATAAAATGTCGGGTTTGGTGGCCCATTAATGTCCTTTACAACCTCAGATACTGTGATCCCAAGTGAAGTACAAAGGCTATGGTGATAGTCCTAATTCAGCAAACTGCCCTAGGGTTTGGATAAATATTGATCTTCTTCAGTTGACCTACTCATTATTGGAGGATGAAAAGGCAGCTAGTGTGCTTACCCTAGATTGGACCGTCCCTCAGCATTTTGTTGTCATTCAGTCATGTCTGACTCTTCGTGACTCCATTTGGGGTTTTCTTGGCAAAGATCCTGGAGTGATTTTCCATCCCCTTCTCCAGCTCATTTTACAGATAAGGAACTGAGGCAAACAGGGTTAAGTGAGTTGCCCAAGCTCATACAGCTAGCAAGTGTCTGAGGCCAGATTTGAACTCAGGAAGATGAGTTTTCCAGTCTTTAGGCTGTGCCACCTAGCTGCCCCAATGGGTTCTACATACATCATTTGATCTGTTCCTCACCAGAACCCTGTAAGATAAGGGGAGAGAGGCTGACATTATTGATATTTGCCTGTGAGGGAACATATTCAAAGACTGATGTGATTTTCCCACGATTATTCAAGTAGGTATTTTTGGTTTTTTGACGTTTTATTGATGTACTTTGGTTTTCACAATTATTTCCTGATATAGCCCAATTTCTGGAGCCACTCTTGCCTCTGCATTGAACCTTGTCTTATAACAAAGAAAAGAAGTTAAGCCCCATTGATTGACAAAGCAATCACAATTGACAGTGAATGCAACATATTCCCCCCTGTGTTCCCTTATCTCTCTATAGGGAGTTGTCACATAGTCACAAAGCTAGCAAATTACAATGGAGAGACCAGAACCCAGGTCTCTTAATTCCAAGTTTAGTGTGTTTTCCCTTGAACCATCCATTGCTGTTTTATCTAAAGTCATGCAATTATTATAGAAAACAGTATGGAAAAACAATAATATGGGAAAGGGCAGCTAGGTGGTGCAGTGGATGGAGCGCCAGGCCTAGAGTTAGGAAGACTCATCTTCCTGAGTTCAAATCTGGCCTCAGACATTTATTAGCTGTGTGATGCTGGGAAATCACTTAACCATGTTTGCCTCAGTTTCTCATTTGTTAAAAAAAAATTGAATTGGAGAAGGAAATGGCAAATGACCCCAGTACCTTTGCCAAGAAAACCCCAAATGATATCATGAAGAGTGGGAGACGACTGAAAAATGACCGAACAACAAAAGAATGGGAAAGAAAAGAGATCTTTTCAAGAAAATTAGAAATGTCAATGGAAGCTTTCATGCAAAAATGGGCATGCTAAAAGACAGAAATGGTATAGACTTAACAGAAATAGAAGCGATTAAGAAGAGGTGACCAGAATATGATATAAGAATTACATAAGAAACATCCTAACACCCCCTGACACCCCTATAGATGCTGTGGTTACTAATGTAGAGCCAGACCCTTTTCACAATTAAGGAAAATAGGCCTAAGAGAGGCTCCATTACTTGCCCAAAGTCCCATAGCTAGTAGTGGTTCAGATGGGACTCAAACTCAGGTCTTCTGAATTGAAGTCCAGTGCCTTTTCCAAGGCTGGCGGTCAGCCAATGCCAAATCATGAAAAGTTTTACATCCTCTGGGCCTCAATTTCCTCATCTGTAAAATACGAGTACTGACCCCTACCCCACCTTCTCACTATGAGGATCTAAGGAGCCGAGGATGGCAAAAGCCCTTGGCAAAGTAGAGAAAGCTACAGGACAGATGAGGGCTGGTCATTTCCCTAGAGCTACTTTGGAGGCATCATCCTCACTCATGGACTGAACCTTTGCCATTATGGGATTTTGGAGCTTCCTGAAGCTGGCTGACCAGCTTCTCTTTATCAGGGTTTTTTTTGCTGTTTCTACTCAAAGAACCGACAAACTCTTTGGGTGTGTTTTTTCATGCACTCATTTGATATTCTTACTCTAGCAGTGGGCTTCAAGGTTTACACAGATGTAACACTGACTACTATGGTTCTGACTGCCCTCGAACACCAGGTAGATTACATGACTTCCTCCAGGGTTGTTCAGGACCTTAAAGGACGTTATTGGGGGGAATCCACCTACACTCTCTGCCAATGACTTCTGCTCCCACCGATGCTGCTCCCTCAAGTCTAGAGGGGGCCCCCTAAGCCCCAGTTCCATTCAGTCACTAACACTCAGATTAGCTTTTACAAAATAACATTTACTTCACAAACATTCCCCCAACTTTTAGAATGAATAACCCCTCCTCTCCACTTTGCACCATCTCCCTCTATGGGGAAGGGAAGGGGAATTAGGATCCCAGTTCCTATAGAGCACAATCTGGGTTCCAAAGCTAAAACCCCTTCCTGCTGGAGTCCCAGGACCCTTGACTTTTCCCAGCTGGCTGACTGCACCATCCTGCCTAGAATCCCAGCTCCAAGATCACCATGGCTCAAACTTCAGGTCCAGTGAGACACTTGAAACTGAGAAAGACAAACAAAACAGAAACAAACCCCATTTCTTGGAACTGGGGTAAAAGAGGGATAGCAGGGTAAAGAAGTGCTTTCGCTCTCGCTGGTTCAATTCATGGTGCCTGAGCTATGGGTGAACTGTGATCTCCACCCTCTGGACACAGTAGAAAGAGAGTTACTCTCTTACCCTCAGCAGTTTTTTATTTTTTTTCCTAGTTTGCCAACCTCAAAAGGAATAAAGAAATAAAGCATTTATTAAGCACTCACTACATGCGAAACATTGCACCCACCCATTCACCAGTGTTTTAGACTTCATGTTCTGGTTATGCAGCTGAGCACAGGAGGTTACACCCATCCACAGTGTAGGGGACTTAGAGGGCCTCCATCTTAGCAGAACTGGGCATGCCTATGCCAGCCCTCTTAGGTGGCCTCCCTTGTAAGCAAACTAAGCATTCTCCAAAAGCTCTGTTGCACCAAGATTTGCTCTGGCCCTGCCTTTGCCTGAAACAACAACACCAAAAGGGGATGAACCCTTCAGAATTCCCAGTCCCCAGAATTATTTCTTTCTAGCAGTTAGCTTGTTTTTCTCCCTGTACTTGTGTACCCCTCAAAATCCCCTGAACCCTGACATGCAAAGTAGCCAGCTCCAAGCAGCCTCCAAAATCAAGGTCTGGAGTACCCCGCTCTCAGAAGGCCACTTTGGAGCACAGTCCCCACCAGCAGGAGCATGCCTTCCCAGCACAGTAGTCATGTTTCTGTGCTCCCCAATGTAATGCCTCCTTATGTGAGTTTCACTGTGTGTTAGTGAATGTGATTGAGTTATGTACTGGGTCTCCCTTTCCATCTTCCCTTCTCCCTTCCCCTCTCCCACTCTCCCTATCATTTGTCAGTAAAACTTAGCATTGGATTGCTTTCTCAGAGCTCTCTGGCTGTACCTTCCCTTGGACATAAACTGGATCCTCACATGAGGATTTAGCCTACTGGCAGCTCTATGATGGAGAAATATGGCTCTGGGAACCCTTTTGTAGAAAGCAAGGGTCAATAGAAGAAGCCTATGTCCTCCCTGGAGGGAATCCCTTATGCCAGAAGACTGTTAAAAACAGTGTGTGTGTGTGTGTCTGTGTGTGTCTGTGTCTGTGTCTGTGTCTGTGTCTGTGTGTATGTTCATTAACCATAATGTCTTCTAGGATTTTGTTAGAAATCGAAATCAAGGTCACCGAACTATAATATTTAGACTCCATTCCCCTTTTTGAACATTGTTCAGTCGTGTCTGACTCTTCATGACCCCATGTGGGGTTTTCTTGGCAAAGATACTAGAATGGTTTGCCATTTCCTTCTCTAGATCATTTTATAGATGAGGAAATGGAGTCAGACAAGGTTAAGTGACTTGCCCAGGGTCACACAGCTAGTAAGTGTCTGAGGCTAGATTTGAACTTAGGTCTCCCTGACTCTAGGCCTAGTAGTCTCTCTACTGAGCCACCTAGTGGCCCCATTTTGAACATTAGGACAATATTTATCCTCCCCCAGTCTTTTGGTACCTATCTCATTCTTCATGTCTCAGTAATGACATTCTGCATTTTTTTTTTTTTTAGTATCCAAGGATGAAATTTATCTGGGCTAAGTGACCTGAAGTCATCAAGGGCTCTCATGATCTCCTCCATTCCTCCAGCATTTGTTATTTATGCCATTTCTTAGGGAGTCACCCATGTTTTTAATACACATATAAAGTAGTGATGCTAATTTTCATGTGTAACCTGTCCCATTGACATAGGGCCACATCATAAATATTTCCATATTTCCTTCAGTTATCTTTTTGTGAATTACAGTTATTTGTCATTGCCTTGGTCACTTATCCATTTAACAAGCTGTTAGATCACAGTTCACTCACAGCTCAGGCACCATGAATTGAACCAGTGAGAGGGAAAGGACTTCTTTCCTCTGTTCTCCCTCTTTTACCCCAGCTCCAAGAAATGGGGCTTGTTCTGTTTTTTTTTGTCCTCATTTTCGAGTGTCTCACTGGACCCACTGGACCTGGAGTTTGAGCAGTGGTGATCTTGGTCTCTGTGTGTCAAGTACTGTGTTAGATACTGAGGATATGAAGTAAAAAACAAAACAAAACAGTCATCTGTCCTCAAGGAACTTATAATCTATGGGGAGTTGGGGGAAACAACATGTAGACAGAAAATTAGATGCAGAATATAGACAAAGTAATTTCTGGGATAAAGGTATTAGTAACTGGGCAGAGTCAGCAATAGGATAGGTTTCCTGTAGGAGGTGGCACCTGGCCTGAGCTTTGAAGGAAGCCAAGTATTCTGTGAGGCAGAAATGTGGAGGGACACGTTCCAGTCATGGGCAACAGACTGTGGAAAGGAACAGATCAAGAGATGGAATGTCCCATATGGGAAATAGTAAATAGGCCAATTTGCCTGGAATGTAGAAGTCTTAATATGCAATGTGCCTAGAGAGATACACGACTAGACCCTTCTTCTTTCAGGTTACCTCCCAACTACTCTATATGTAACTTGTATCAAGCATTTTCTTCTCCACTAGAATTTAAGATTCTTGAAAGCAGGGACTATTTTTGCCTTCCTTTGTATCTCCATCATTCCCCACAGTACCTGGCACATAATAAGTGCTTAACAAATGCTTATGAATAAATGAACTTCAGTTTTCTGCCATCAATTGCCTATTGAACATTTCAAATGAGATATCTTGAAACATCTCGAATTGAACTTCTCTAAAACATGACTCAGTATCATTCTCCCAAAACCTGTCCTCTTACCAAACTTCCCTATTTCTGTCAAAAACAATTATTCCAATTGCCAAATTCATAAGTTTGGTGTTTTCCTCAAATTTTTACTCTTACTCACCCCATGTTTCTAATCAGTCATTAAATCTTGCCTATTTCTACAATTTTCTTACATCCAACACCTTCTCTCTGCTCACACAGTCATATTATTAGTTTAAGCCCTTATGACCTCTAGTCTAGACTATTGTGATGGCCTCCTAATTGATCTCTCTGCCATAAGTCTCTACCCACTCCATTCCATCCTCCACACAGCCACCACAGTGTTTTTTCTTAAGCACAGATTTGACCATGTTATTCTCCTACTCAGTAAACTCCAGGCCCCTCTAGGATAAAATAGGAGCTCCTCTGAGCTTCACGACTTAGCCCCCATCTATCTCTCCATCTTCATTAGACAACAGTCCTGCTTTGACCTTGTTTTCATTCCTTATCCACAGCACTCCATTTCCCATCTCTATGCCTTTGATGTCTAGAATACACTCTTTTTCTCACTCCTATTGCATAATCTTCCTCTCTTCCTTCTGGTGCTACTTCTTATATAAATTTCTTGATTCCCTCAATTGCTAGTGCCTTCCCTCCCTAAACTACTTTTTATACTACCTTGGATTAATTCTATGTATGCATATATGTATATGTGTATGTAGAATTTATGTAGATATTCGTACATATACGTAGATACATATCCATGTCGTTGCCTTTGATAGAATTATAAGATGTCTGAGAATAGGGATTGTTTCTTTCTTTCTCTTTTTTTTTTGTATTTTTTATCCTTAGTATCTAGCATGATGCCTGGCACATAGTAGGCATTTAGTAAATGTTTGTTGATTGCCCTAGTTCTCCTACTAAGCTCTGTGTCTTTGAGCATGTGTACTATCTTACCTAGGGGATATGTAAGCTTCATTAAGGCGACAATTCTGTCTTCTGCTTTTGTGTCTTCAAGTAATTCACCCAAGATTCCTCAACTAGTTAGTGGCAGGGTCAGTTCTCCTGACTTCAGTTCCATGTTCTTTGTGCCACAAATGTCCGTCTTTCTCTTGACAGGAATGGCAGTCAACATCTCCGAAGTCAGGGCCGTCCAACCTTAGGTTTTTATTGAAATGATAGACAATATATTTTGATTTGCCATTTTAGTGAGAGCTCTGCGGTAGCTCGGCTTTATTTACTAAAGCATTTATGTAAATCTCTATGCTTATAGGCAGGCCACATAAGTCACACTGTGGCCACATGCCCGTGGGACTGCATTTTGGACAGCCCTGTCCTAAGTGGTTTAATTTTTGAATATGTCTGCAAGAGAGGCAGCATGGTGTAGTGGACATAGAGCTGGCATTAAAGATGTGGGTTCAGATCCTTCCTTTGACACATAATGGTTGTAAGACCCTGGACGAGTCACTTCTTTCAGTGTTCTAGGGCTATACTTTAAGCCTACCAGTTGTAGAGAATGTGTCAACCTGTATTCAGTACAGAGCATTTTCATACTTGGGAGTTCCCTATATAATAATAATAATAATAACTAATATTTCTATAGTGCTATCTATGTGACAGGTATTGTGCTAAGTAAGCACTTTACCATCATTATCTTATTTGATCCTTACAACAACCCATTCTCAACAAACTATTCTCATTTTACAGAGGAGGAAACTGAGGCTTATCGAGGTGAAGTGATTTGCCTGGGATTGAAGATCTAGGAAGTATCTCAGGACATCTTTGAACTCAACTCCTTCTGACTCCAGACCACTGTACCACCTAGCTGCTCCTCATGTCAATATCTATGTTAATATCAATATTGACGTCAATATACCAATGAAATCATAAGTCCAATCCCCATCTACAAGACATCCATGCCCAGACATCTGCCTGGAGCATCACTCTGGCTTTTTCAGTTTGGAAGTCAGAGGCACTGAAAAGAGAAATTAGAGGTTCTTCCACAATCTCTTTCAGGGGGTAATGCATTGACTCTCATTTTTTTTACCCAACACTGCCATCTGCTGGAAATTCAAAGATATTTCATGTTGCCCAAAATGAGACTTCTGGTCTGGTAGCAATAGCTAACGTTTATGTAGTGCTTTAATGTTTGCAAAGGACTTTACATGCATTATTTGGTCCTCATACTTACCATGTGAGGCATATATTATCATAATCTACATCTTACAGATGGTGAAGCTGAGGCTGAAAGACTTAAGTGATTTGTTCATGGCCACTCGAGTAGTATCTGAGGTAGGATTCAAACTCAGGTTTTCCAGCATTCTATCTACTATGTTACCTAGGGGATCTAAGGGAACCCTTTCCTTTCATTCAATTCACTGGGAGCTTGAGGTTAGCCCTGGGTGAAAATTTATATAGAAAGTAGCACCTGATCTGTGTCCTGAAGGAAGAGAGGAAGATTATGCGGTAGAAGTGAGAAAAGAGTGTATCTGCATGACTATCTTTGTTCTCCCTCTTTCTCATGAGCATTCTTTGTCTTTCTTTTCTTTTGGAATCATTTATTACTTTGTTTTGGCATATTTCTTTTTTGTTCTTGAGGCAGTAGAGGGAGTGAGGGGAAGAGGGCTAGGTTATTCTGGAAAATTTTACTTAGCCATCTTCCCAGAAGGCTCTAGATAAACTAAGACAGAGGTATTTATGCATGTACCTGTTTCTCATATGTGTAAGGCTGGTTCTGCTACAGAATATTTATGGAACTCTTGCGAGATCTCACACCAAAGCTGTAAATCTTCCCAAAAAAGGTTTCCAGGGATTTTTCACCTTTATTTGTGTCATAGACCCCTTTGGCTGCCTGGTGAAGCCTATGGACCCCTTCTCAGAACAATACTCTAAATGCATAAAACATAATACATTAGATTACAAAGGAAGCCAATCATGTTGAAATACGGTTATCCTTTCCATATCAAGACTTTCCTCATCACAGTTTTGATATATCATGGATCCACATAAGAAATTAAATGGGAATTTTTTGGAAGTTTTGTGGAAGGCACAGACAACACATGAAGAGTAGCAGATGACACAGAAAAAGTTTAGAAACTCAGGAATGCATAAAATATATATTGTAAAATTTCAATATATTTTATCTTCTAATGGTGTAAACACCCAATAAAAGAAACAGAAAAAATTCAGACTTCTTCTCTGGTATGAAGGGAGGACCAAAAAAATTTTACATGGATTTTCCAGATGGCAGGACCACCACTCCTCTAAACCCTGTAATGTGGAAGGGATAACTGTACAGTTATCGAAATAATTTTTTAAAAAATCTTATTTAATATTTAATTTTCCCCCAATTTACATGTAAAACAAAATTCTTTTTTTCAAATTTATCAAAATAATTAAAAAACCAAGCTCATGAACCCCAGGTTAAGAATGCCTAGCTTAGACAAATGATGGGGTTGGGTTTTTTTTTTGGGGGGGGAGAATACCTAGATCTGTAATTTTATTTGGAGTGGAGGAGCCCTTCTCTGCTTTAGACCATATGCAGGTATTGCAGAAAACTACAAAAAAATTGACATGGAAATTCTATCCACCAAGGCATTTCAGAGACCTAAATGGAATTTATAATCTTAGAGAACTGCCTGAGGGCACAGAGGGGGTTAAACCATTTGCCCTATGATAGAGACTAGTCTGGACCTCAGTTCTTTCTGGTGCCAGAGCACTCTGTTCATTCTGTCTCTCATCAAAGCCATGCTAGTTTATTAAGGGGAAGCTCACAAAGGTTGTGGACCATCCCTACATGTCAGAGATTGAGGAGAGGAGGTGTACATTTACCTGTGATTTCTGTGCTTTAGGGAACTCCCAAAGAAGAAACTCCATCCACCTATCTGTGCAGGTCTGCACCTGTTCTGCAATTTATGATCTCAGAGAGCTGCCTTGGGCACTAAGAGATGAAACAGCTTACCCAGAATCACACAGTCAATTTACTTCAATTCCGTAAACATTTATGAAGTGCTTACTATGTGCCAGGCACTGTGGTCAGGACTTGAACCCAGATTCCTGGTCCTGAGGACAGTTCTCTATCCACTACATCGTGCTACCTTTCATACTCTAGGTACTCGATAAATAATTGTAGAATTGAATTAAATTGAAATGAATTGGATTTCTAACCTGCGAGACTGACATCAGGAAGGTCAGCCATGCCATCCTTCATGTTGTTGCCCTCACCACTCCTATCAGCATGTTTAAGTGATTTTCCATCCTTTAGTGTCCCCACTTTAAGCCCTAATCTCCCCCTTGAAGCCTTTCCAGATTCTCAGAGTTTTGTCTCTTTTCAACTAGACATTAAATTCCAGGAAACTTGAGGCCATGCCTTATACTTCTCCTACATCCCTCACAATTAGATGACTAGGGCAGCATGGGGGGGGGGTAGGGCAAAAGAAGGTGACAATTTTTTTAGGCTACCTAGAATGCTATCAATCACATCAGAAGGTAAACCCCTTAGAGGGATAAGGGATATTTTTTTCCCACTTTTTGTATTTGTGTTACCAGTCCTTAGCATACTGCCTAGGACACAGTAGGTTCTCTCTCTCTCTCTCTCTCTCTTTCTTTCTCTCTCTCTCTCTATCTCTCTCTATCTATCTATCTATCTCTCTTTTGTAGGGGGGAAGGCAGGGCAATTGGGGTTAAGTGACTTGCCCAAAGCCACACAGCTAGTAAAGGTGTCAAGTGTCTAAGTCTGAATTTGAACTCAGGTCCTCCTGACTCCAGGGGTGGTGCTCTACTCACTGAGCCACCTAGCTGCCCCAGACACAGTAGATTCTCAATAAATGTTTGTTAAGTTGAATTAGGAGATTGGCTTTTGTCAATTAGTGTTTCCCAGGAGACCTCATAGGACATATATAACTATTCCCTCTGTACTTGGAAGCTGAAAGGCTGAACTACAGCTTGGCAGATCTGCTTTCCCAGGTCTTCACCTTCGCTTTGTTGTCCCCTTGCCTGAAATGCCCCCTTCCTTCTCTTCGCCTCTCCAAATATTACCCATCCTTCAGAGTCTAGTTGAATTTTTTGTCTTCCCTGAGGTACGCAGTTCATAAGTATCTCCCACGTAAATTACGTTCCTTTAGCACGTGCAGTTACCCCTTTCGCATTGAGAATTTCCCCATCATAGTTTTAATATATTGTGGGTCAGCATAAGAAATTAAATGGGAATTTTGGGGAGTTTTGTGGAAACCCCAGATGACATGCAAAGGCCAGCAGATGACAGAAAAAGTTTAGAAACTTAGATATGCATAAAATATATGTATAGTATTTTACAATAAGATACCATAAACACCCCATAAAAGGAAAAGAGAAAATTCAGACTTTTTCTCTGGTATGAAGGGAAGGTCAAGAAATTTTATACAGATTTTCCAGATCCCTGGGGCTCCACACCCCTAGCCCCTGCAATGTGGGAGGGATACCTGTACAGTCTGAATCACACAATTTATTTTATTTTATTGCTTCGTTTTGGTTTTTTACATCATAGACATCTCCAGGAGCCCCGCCCCCCACTCTTCTGACTACAAAACAGGAAAACTTTCTAAGTTGACTGATTCAAACAGCATATGGGACATTTCAAACCTATCCCCTACCTTTCAAAAAAATAAGAGAGATGGATTTACTCATCTATTCTTCAAGGTCAAGATCTGAATCGCACAATTTAGAACTCAACACCATCCCCTTACATTTATTGGATGCTCTATAGTTTACTAAATCCTTTCATGTACATTTTTTTTGCTCTTATAATGATCCTGAGAGGTGAATAGACCCAGGTCTAACTTATGCTTACTTTCCAGTTAAAGAAGAAACTGGCATTTGAAGCTTTTCCCATGATACCACATTTGTGTGAATGTGTGTATATAAATTAGTCCAATTGCTTTTTAAACATAGTACCATCTCCCAAATCAGACTGCAGACTCTCTGAGGGCAGCTCGCACTGTGCTAGGCATGCAAAATGGGCCCTTGCTGACTTGATGTTATGACCTACAGGTCAATGCTAAGCCCGTCTACCAGCAGTGAATCAAGGGGAGAAGGGGTGCATCTGAGGCATGCTCCTACTTCCTCATGCATCAGCTTGAACTTCCAGTCCTTGTCACAGTTCATAAGCATTCCAGCTTCTAGGATCAGGAGGTTTTATGTAAGGGAGAGAGCAACTCCTACAAGCATTCAGGGACACCTGGCTTGGAGCACATCACTAGTACATGGAAAAATGACCAAAACTTCAGATACTCAGCCAGCCTGGATTCAAAGTTTGAGACTTTGGAGAAAGCAACATTCAGAAATTTTCATCAGGGCTCTCCCAGAAAGACAAGACTTGTCCCTCTGTGCCAGCTACAGAGTATTTTGTGTCAGGAAACAATTTGATGAAGTCTCAGCAAGACCAAAAGCTGTCCAAGGGCAGGGTCGCCTCTGGCAAATATCTCTATTGGCCGCTAAGGGATGAACGGAAGAGGCAAGCATATGTACAGACATCTGTGAGGAGTGTGACAGGACCTCCTGCTTCAGAACAGCAGTCTGAAAGAAGGGCATGATGGTTAAGCTTGGCTTAAATTTTACCTGTCCTTACTATTCATCCCTTTTCTTCTTTTCTCCCCTTCTCTCTACTCCCTTTCTCTCTAGTGTGGGGATAGAAGTGGGGGGGATGGGAAGAGAAGGGGACTGGTACAAGGGATCAGGAATGATTTTTAATAAAATGTGTGAATTGAAAATTAATTTATGAAATTATGCAATTTTGAAATGAAGGCAGGCATGCCTAGTTCTTTGGGTACTTTAATAAATGCAGAGGTGTGGGGGCGGGCAAAGAAAAAGTACCGAAAATACAGAGACAAAGAGCAAAAGTTGTAGAGAAGCAGAGAGCATGAGGACAAGGGATGGGGTGAAGGAAGCCAGGCAGTGTGGGGAAGGGAATAAAGAGGGGGAGATGCAGAGAGTATTAATCATGGAGCTGTGTATTAGAGTTGAGGACACTTATGCAGCATGGACCCCATGGATACAGGCTTGGGGGCCAGGACTTTGAGGTCTCACTTTTATAGGTTTTTTTTTGTTTTTTGTTTTGGAGAACAGTATAACTCTGAGCTGAGCCATGGTGGTGAAATCTGGAAAATGAAGAATGAATTGTCTGGTCCCTTCCTCAAAATGTAGATTCCAGGAAGAACTCAATAGTGGGAGAAGATAAGTGTCTAAGGCAGGAGTTGAAGTCCAACACACTACACCAAACGGCCTGTCTGCCTCTCCCCTCTCAGTTTTCCAGTCCACCTTTACCGTATTTATAAAAAATAATTTCCAGAAGATGTCCTCTGTCCCTCTTCCTCATAGCTCTTCACTGACTCAAATGCCGCCATGTCTCCCCTCCCTTCCTGGAAAGCCAGAGGAGTAGCATGAGGCGATGATAAGAAGGGCAAGGGGGAAAGGTGGTGAAATGGAATGGGGAGTGCATGTGAGAGCTTCCAAAAATCAGCTTTGGCAATTCATGATGCAGGAAGAAGTTGGACTGGATGGCCACTGAGTCCCTTCCAGCTCCAAGTGGCTATTGGAACCTGACAGTCAAGAGAGCCCTTCCCCACAACCTTGGTAATCTCCTATCTTAGGGAGTCTTAGTAATAATTCACAGCATGGCTCATGCTTACACCCAGATAGTCTCCTCTCTGTGAACATCAGAATTTAGCTTATCTCTATTTCTTATATAAAAATCCTTAAAAGCACTAGGTTAATGAGACATGGAACATAGAAAAATTTCTTAAATATGTAATGGGAGTAGACTATCTCATGAGTGCCAGTCCGTGAAGCACGCATATATGTTCCCTTCATGGCTCCCATGCAATGGCTAAATTAGGCAACATCAGCCAGGAGATTCCACAGCAGTACTGGGAGAAGGGAAAAAAGGGTTATCTTCTGGCAGAACATTTCACAACGCCTTTGCACTCTCATTTGTGGAGGAACTCTGATCCCCTAAAAGTAAGACCTGGAATACTTGGTGATCTGGAAGACTGATCATAAGGGTCGGGAGCAAGTCATGTTTATGGTAGACTAAACATGGGAATAGGTGGGAAGAAGGTGTTATTTGGACCCCTTTACCTGAGATGGTAAGTAAGCTGGTCTATGGAGATCTGGGTCTCTTGTTGCTATAATATTGTGTAGACTGGAGGGATTCTAGGCATCTTGGTCTTTTTCAGAGATAGTGGTGTGTGGGAAGATTTTGTTTGGTTTTGGTACACGAGGCAAATGTATGACATCCCCATTCTATGGGGACAGTAAGGTCAATATCAAGTGATAATAGAGTAATTAACATGTCCCTAGGAAAAGAGATCTCCTGGGGAAAGGGTATAGTGTGGCTCCTGCTGAGAGAGAGTAAGCAGGATGCTATTCCTAGTTTAGACCAAATCCATAGGGAGTAACCAAATTCAAAGGGATGGATGGATGGATGGCAGGAAAGGAATTCCTGCAAATGATCCAACATCAAGGAAGTCAAACAGTGAGCAGTTCAAGGAGGATGAACCAGGAAGGGAAACAGCAGAGTCAGGGTCCATCAGCCAGAGGATGGTCTTTTTATGACAGCCAGTCCTCTGGCAAGATCATGTAATAAAGTGTTTGGCTCAAGGTCACATTGTCAGTAAAGAGCAGTGTCAGGATTTGAACCCAGGTTCTTTGACTACTAATCCATTAATCTTTCTACTAAATTTTATAAATGTATATATATACATATATGAAATATATATCTACATATGTATATTTATATTTTGCTGTTGTTCAGTTGTTTCAGTCGTGTCCAACTCTTTATGACCCCATTTGGGAGTTTCTTGGCAAAGATACTGGAATGGTTTGCTATTTCCTTCACCAACTCATTTTTTAAATGAGGAAATTGAGGTAAACATGGTTAAGTGACTTGCCCAGGGTCACACAGCTAGGAAGTATCTGAAGCCGGATTTGAATTCAGAAGGATGAGTGTTCCTGACTCCAGGCCCAGCACTCTATCCACTGTACCACCTAGCTGCCCCTCCCCATATACATGATATATATGACATATATCATATGTATGTATTTAAATACATACATATATATATACAGAGAGAGAGAAAGATGGAGTATACATGTAGGATAAAGGAGGCCTGAAAATTTTTGTAGGATAGACTTAGACATAAATGACTATGAGAAAATTTTTTTCCTGAGAGGGCATTTTGATACTGGTGAAGGAAGAATGAATTGGATACCTGAAATAGAGGCAGGGAATGTGCCACAGAGGGTGAATCAGTCCAGCAATAAGCACCTACTATGTGCTAGGCACTATGCTAGATTATGGGAGTACAAAGCTAAAAACGTAAGAGTTTCTGTCTTCAAGGAGCCTACACATAGACATTTGTTTTTTACATGTCAGGGAAGACATATTTGTACAAAATAGATTTTAAAATAGCTACAAGAAAATTTGGAGGATGGTGGTGGTGAGGAAGGCATTGGCAGCTGTGGAGGGTGAGGAGAGTTATCATGTAGAATGTACTGTTTGAGTCTTGAAGGAAGCTAGATTCCCAGAAGCAGAAGTATGGGTGGGGGGGCAGGGGAATATGTTTCAGGCTCGAGGGTCTGGCACACAGTAGGTGCTATAAAACTGTTTCATTTCTTTCCTCCCCACTCCTTTCCCCTTCCTCTTCGCTTCCCACACAGCCAGTGAGCACAAAGGCATGGTGAAAATGAAATGTCCCAAATGAGGAAAAGTAAGATGGGCCATTTGGCTGGACCATTGAGTGCTTATAGGGGAGTAGCATGTAACAAGGCAAGAAAGGAAAGTTGGGGGTAGGTTGTAGAGAGTTCTAAATGCCAAACAGAGGAGTTCATATTTGGTCCAAAGATCGTTCAGAGCCACTGGGTTTTTATTATAGTGAAGCAACATGATTAGACTTGAGTTTTAAAGAAATTGCTTTGGCAACTGTGTGGAAGATGGCTTGGAGTAGGGAGAGAATTGAAACAGGGAGACCAGTTGGGAGATGATTGCAATAGAGGAGATGAGGGTTTGAACGAGAGTAATTGGCTGTTTAAGTGGAGAACAAAAGGGAGAAGGGAGAGCAAAGGCAAGACGTAGTGATCAATTGGTTTATATGGGGTGAGAGAGGAAGGAGGTAAGGATGACACAGAAGTTTCAGATCAGGATGACTAGAAGGTTGGGGTGCCCTTGGCAGTACCATGGGGATGAAGAGATGGTTGGATAAAAGTGGGCTAGGCATCCCACATTTTTTCCTGTAGGATGGTGTGAGGTTAATGGGGAATAAGATCTTCCCCACCCATCAATAGGCCTCATGTGGAGCCCATTAAGGGAAGCTTTCTTGCTTGTAGGAAGGCTTACATACC
The DNA here is from genome assembly GCF_011100635.1 of Trichosurus vulpecula. NCBI lineage: Eukaryota > Metazoa > Chordata > Mammalia > Diprotodontia > Phalangeridae > Trichosurus > Trichosurus vulpecula. The sequence continues at coordinate 303,548,491 of NC_050574.1, read as the reverse complement.
TTTTGTTAATTTCTAATTAGGTGCTGAGCTTAAAGAGTATATATTCTTAGAGGTGAGCTGTTGCTTTGGGGGCTTGCTTATGAGAAAGATGTGATTTCCTGGTCAAGACTCAGTGGCTGTATGTTCAGAGCTTCTCCAGCTCCTCAGAGGTAAAGGCTCTCTTGATTCGGTGGTGGATGTAAAGCTTTGGTTCAGGCAGTAGAGCCCTGTCTATTGGTCTTTATTTCTCTTCTCTGTATTTCCTGTGTTTGTATTTTATGTGATTAAAACAGAAAGATTGTTGACCCCTGAAACAGCTATGTTTCCTTAGTAAAGCAGATAAAAGAACCTTCACTAGCAGCCATCCTAGGTATGCCAGTGTGGTTGCCACTACAGATGGTGAACAGGAGATGGTTCAAAGACAAAATTGTAAAGTAGGTGACTTGGGTTTCTAATGTCCTCCCATCTCTCCTTTGGTGCCCTCATTTCTCAGTTTCCTGACTAGTCTCCAGGGCACCCTCGATCTGCCTGGGCCTCCTACTGTTCCTTTAATTACATATTCCCTCCTCCTCCCCACTATCAATGTCTCCCTGTCCTATTCTTCTATTTTCTGAGACCTGTTCTTTGCTTCTCCAGTTAACCCTAGGTATCTTATGAACTAACTTCTCCTTCTGTGCCAGAGAGATACTAACTTACTTTGTTATCTCAAGACTCAGGGGACTAAATATTCCAATTTCCCAAGCACAACACAACACAAAAAGACAAACAAAAAACCCATGAAAAGCCAATAGAGTTCCTCCTTGATTCTTGGCCAGCAGATTATCATGACCAGAGCAGAGGCAGGGGAGCTGCATTCTGCTGAATCAATCCTTCTACTATTAGGGGTAAGTAAATCTTCTAGTCAAACAGTCCTCTAGTGTTTCATGTTGTAGTATTGAACTTAAATTACCAGGGATTCCCCCGGAGTCAGACCTTCGCTGCTGTAAGCAGCAACATGCACAAGGGCCTTTGAGCAGCTTTTATTTTGCTCCTCTACTTCTAAGTTTTCTGATTTTACCTCCTGCTTCCCCCTTTCCTTTCCTTTCCTTTCCAGATCCCTCTGATTTTTCTTTCCCTGCTTTCTATTAGGGAAGGGGCAGCAATGGTGATGCTTTTTATTTCTTAAGCTCCAGTTATTTCCTGATATACTTCCTTGCAGACTTCTCCAGAAGGAACAAAGAAAAACAGTTATGGAAAACTGATGGACACAGCAACCAATTCTGGAAGCTCCTATAAAATTCTGTACCCATCATTTCCCACCTCTCAGTGGAAAGGAAGGGAGTGTGTTTTATTATTTGTCCTCAGGGACTGAAATTTGGTCATCACATCGAATCTGAATTCAATTGCCTTTTGGAGAGGCACCCAAAGCAGATTGGTGGCGCGGTGACTACTGTCTTCCTTGAGGAAGACCTGGGTTCAAATGTGTTCTCAGATACTTACTAGCCATGTGATGCTAGACAGATCACTTAACTTCTGTTTGCCTCCATGAAAAATGGCAGTCATAATAGCAGCTACCTTGCGGGGTTGCTATGAGGATCAAACGAAATAATATTTGTAAAAAAGCTTTTAGCACAGTTCTTGGCTCATTCTAGGTGCTATGTAAATGTTTATTCCCTTCTCCCCTTTTAGCATCATTTTCATCTCCAGTTTTGTAATCATTATGGATACAGTTCTCCCGGGTCTGTTTCCTACAAACTGCATCAGTTCCTCCGAGCATTCCCATGTTTCTCTAACTTGCTTATGTTCATTGCTTCTTATAGTGCGATCAGATTCTATTGCATCCCTATATTACAATTTATTCAGATAGTGCCCAATAAGTAGGCACCCCCTTTGTTTCTAGTTTTTTGCTATCCCAAAAAGGTGCTGCTGTGATGATTTTTGCATATAGGAACTTTTTCTGTCTTGCCCTCCTCCCCTCCCTTCTGTTTTATCACCTCTTTTCTTCCTCTCTCTTCCTCCAGACTTTTTCCATTTTTCATCTACAAATCCAGGTTGCTGTGTGTGCTGAAGCCAGGGTTAAAGTGTCAAGGTGCAGGGGGCCAAAGGGATTCCTAGATTTTTTTTTATCCCTAACTGGGAGCTCTATCCTTTGCTATGTCCCTGTGGTAAAACATACATTAGACTGTATTTGTTTTCTGATTTGGGGCCTTTTCCTCAAAGTGAAAGACTTGTTTTGGTCATAAATTCCACACCCCTGGAATCTCAGTTCTAGCCACACTGTCCTGCTTGCTCTTCCCCATACAGGAAATTCCATCTCAGTGCCTTTGCTGAGGCTGGAATGTTCTCTCTGCTCACCTCCACCTCACAGAATTCCTGGCTTCATTCAAAACCCAACACAAATGCCCCCTCTGTCACTCAGCTTATCCTAATGGACTCAGATACTAGTGCCCTCCTTCCCGAAGTTACTTTGTATATCTAGCATTGAAAAACCTCTTCCTTGAGGCTCTCAGGGACTGGTGTACTGCATCCTACTTTTTCCTGCACCCAAATATGCAGTTTGGACAGAGTTAAGTCCTAAGAAGCCTGTGACCTCTCATGACAGGCCTTTCCTTTTCTCATATTTATTAGCTTGTTAAATCCCCCTCCCCCATCATAAGGATGATTTGAATAGCAGTCAATTAGAATATAGCTCACAAACCTAAGGTTTTCCTCAAAAGAGGGAAGTAAGGGAGGTATCAATGTGCAATATGAATTGCATATGGGACAAATAATTTATTCCAACACACGCAGGAAGTATAATCATGACCAAAATTCCCTCCAGAGTGTGCATGAACAAAACAAGATTCAGTAACAAGTTACACCTACTGGTGAAACCTGCTGGGATGATGGTGCTTAGGCTTCATCAGAACATAAAACAGCCTGTGGGGCGCTGATTAGGTATTTTATATTTCAGTTCAGCTCTCCTCCTTTTACTCCATACCAAACTTCTCTGAACTTCATGCTCAGCTGCTTCTATAGTCAACAACTCCTGCATCTGCCTCAACTAACTGTCCTATCACCAGCCAAACTCCAATCCATTGGAAACCAAGACTTCTGGACTTTCAAACTCACCAAGCTGCTTGAGGACTATGAATACATCCATCTCAGGGTACTGTCTTGCTTGAGTTCAGGAAAGAACAAACACAAAAGGGCAAAGGCATCCAGGAGCCCTGGCTCAAGCTCATTTAATTGAGGCCATCAAGGGGCAGGGTTGCCATGATGCCAGGGTAGAGAATATAACCTCTCCATTGCCATCCCTCATTGCAGTCACCTGATGCCACTTGGAGAGAGGAAACCAAGCAATGAGAGCAAAGAACTGCTCTTTCTTTTAACAAATGAAGCACTCCACCCTTCTTCCATTGTCAATGGGGTAGGGAAGGACCAAAGAACTCGGGGTTTTCCACATAATTATAAACTATCAAGCGCATTCAGTGCTGGGTCGCCACGTAGCCGGAAGCAGCCAGGAAATTTGTCATCCCTCAAAGACCAAGCAATGAGACACCATGTCCTTGGAGTCCCTGGAAATTTCCAGGAGTGCCCTGGGTTCATTCTTCATAGAATGGCCCTGATAATCTCATTCAGCCTCCAATATCATATTTACTTATATCTAATTTTCTATGTACAGGGGTCTTTCCAATGAAATACAAGATTCTTGGAGGCAGAGATGATTTCATTTTTGTATCCCCCCAGTGCCTAGCACAAAACCTGGCACACAGGATGCATTTAAGAAATGATTGTTGAGTTGAAAATGAGTTAAGTGCCAAAGGGCATGCTGAGAAGTTAGGAGAAGACAGAGTCCCTGCTCTTAAGGAGCTTACAATACAGGCAGGGAGACAAAATACAAACACCTAGAGCAGTGTGGTATAACTGGGCTTGGAGTTAGAAGAATTGGATTTGAATCCTGCATCTATCACTCCTACTGTATGACTTTGGAAAGTCACTTTATTTTTTTCTCTGAGCCTTGGTTTTCTCATTTTCAGAGTGAGTGAATTAGACTAGAAAATCTCTAAAGTATCTTTCAGGTCTAACATTCTATGTTTTTATGGAATAGAAAAAAATACCTTGATGATACAAGCTGGTTCTCAACCGTGCCCTCTCCTGTCTTTATACATTTGTTCATGGCATTCCCCCACACCCTTGAATGGTCTTCCCCTTATACCACCATCTATTTAAGTCCCTTCTTTTCCTCAAATCCCAAATCACAGAATCAAAGAATCACAATCTCAGAATCTCAGAGTTGGAAAATCTCCTAGTCCTCCTGTGTCTTATATGATGATGAATCCTCTTACCACACACATCCTGATGTGCTGGTTTTTAGGCTTCCAATCTGAAGATTGACAGAGACAGAGAATTCACTGGCTCCTAAGATAGCCCATTTGGGCAGCCAGGTGGCACAGCGGATAGAGCTCGCCAGCCTGGAGTCAGGAGGACCCGAGTTCAAATTCAGCCTTAGACACAAACTAGCTGCGTGACCCTGAGCTAGTCACTCAACCCTGTTTGCCTCAGTTCCTCATCTGTAAAATGAGCTGGAGAAGGAAATAGTAAATCACTCCAGCATCTTTGCCAAGAAAACCCCAAATGGGGTCACAAAGAGTTGGACCCAACTGAGAAAACAGTTGAGCAGCAATAACAAAGATATCCCAGTTCAATTTAGAGCAGCGCTTTTGGTCAATTCAGGTGCCAGTTCTTCCACGAAACCTTCCATGACCTTTCAAGTGAAAACAATATCTCTCTTCTCAAATTTCTCACGGTACTTCCCACATGTCTCATACCATTTCTCATTTCTTGTATAATAGTTATTTGTGTACTGTGAACTGGACCAGAACTGGTCTCTAACCTGTGGAGGCTGGAGCTGAACAGAGCAGGCTAGAGACAGGAGAGTCACGGATCAAACAGAAGTTTAATTGCAAAGTGCTTGCAAGCAAGGACACGTGTGCCAGAGCGCCGCCCCTAGTGGGGCGGGGGGGCGGAACCCAAGGCAGTGTGGGGAGATCTCAATACTTATACCTATGGCCATGCGGCGAGCTGTAGCCCTGACAATGACCAGTAACAGCAACGATGAGACAAGTGTGAGTCATAGCAGGGCTTCACGACCAGAAACAATTCTGGGATTTTTCTGTGGCAAAGATCATCCAGAGTGTTGATATGCCAAGCTCAGGGCACAGCCTACTTCCTGGGCCTTATCTCTAGAAAACAGGGTGTCTCCTAATATTCTGACAGTATTTAACCTTCTGCTTGTTATCATGTAGGCAACTTGAGAGATCAGTACTTCCTATCTATCCCCAGAATCTGGCGCAGTACCTTTGTAAACAGTATGGACTTAATAAATTTAATTATAGGCTGAGTTCTGCTTGAGCAGTGTAGGTCAGTGTGTTTTCCAACTTATCTATTGCAAAGTTTTATTAGTCCACAAAACTTTTACAACTAAAAGCAATCAACCTTTAAACCTATTAAAAAAAAAACTAAACTGATTCTTCCTGCCTCCCCACTGGTAATGATTTGTCTTCTCTAAACTCATTTAATTCTTGGATAGATTGTTGGATATATAGTTCTCTACTCTATATAATAATTGGTATAATAGTTATCTGTGTTGATAATTTAACCCTCAACCAGACTGAAGCTTTATGACTACAGAGACTGTTCCAGACCAGTCTAAGTTTTCCAGTCTAAGAATCTCTGCCAACATTTAATACGGTGTTCTACACATGGAAAATACTGGAAACACATTTCAGTCTCCTTATTTATAAATGAAGAGGTAGGACTAGGTGGCTTATGAGGTACCACCCAGCTGTAGATTTATGATCTAAAGAATAGGGAAAGGACTTCTGATTTCCTTAGTTTAAGGAACTCCTTCTGACTTCTTCTACCTCTTCAAGTGGGTGTCTTCTCTGATATTTATTGTCTTGGAGAGTGGCCTAGAACACTGGGAAGTTAAGTGACTTGCCCATGTTCACATAGATAAGCTACACCAAAGAATCCTCCTATTGAACACAGGCCTCCTTGGCTTCAGGACCATCTATTTATCCCTATGTTTGATTTTGTTGGATTGTATTCCTTTATGTGTATTTCCCTATGTCCTGTTTCTCTTGCTCAAGGCACCCTCTTCTCCCTCGTTCCCTGCTAGCTGAGCTTGGAAGGAAAGAGAAGTTGTTGGTAGGGAATTACATCTTTACCTGTCTTTAGTATGTTTTAGATTGTCTGTGTAGTATTAAAGAAAACAAGTTCTGCAGAAGTCTGGTGCTTTGAAGGTTCATTCACTAGATGGCACTGTGACTATATCTACATAATGTCAAACCTACTAGTTGAAAAGAAAAAAACTATATACACACATATGTGTATATATATACACATACATATACACAAACATACATGTATATACATATCTATACATATACGTGGATAGACAGATGATGGATAGATCAATAGATCGATAGATAGAAAACCAAACTAGTTCACAAGATTTAAACCCAGAAGGGTCCTCAGAGACCATCTGGTCCAATGTGGATTTTTTATGGAAATTGAGGGAACTGAAGTGCAGAGAAGTGAATGAACTAACTCAAGATCATAGGTAGCAGAGCAGAGAAAAATAAGGCATTCTGATTCCCAGAATACCACTCTTTCCATCCCAATTGGTTTTCCCAGACTAATCCCATGAACCAAAGATAAAAAAGAAGAAAAAATTATTTGATTAATTTGACCCAAATTTCCAAAATGGATCTAGCAGAAGCTGCATCTAGTACAAGAAGTATTACACTTATTGACTGAAGCACAGACTACACCGAGCTAGAGGTCTTCAGGTTCTAAGCTAAACAGTGGTGATCATCGGGGTAAGGTTTCCAGACCTCAGAATGGGAAGGGAGGGAGGGAGATGAACAAGAAATGAACTGGACATAAAGGAGGAGGAAGAGAAGGAAGAAGAAGGGAAGAAAAAAGAGAAGGAGGAGGAAAAGAAGATGGAGAAGGTGAAGGAGGAGGAGAAGAAAGATGGTGAGGAAGACAGTGTACATGGGAGAAAAAGGAAGAAGGAAAGATGTGAGAGAAAATAGAATGTAAACTTCTTAAGAGCAGAGACTTCTACTTTTTTCCTTTGTATCTCTAGTACCTAGCACAGTGTTTGGCACATAGTAGCTACTTAATAAATTCTCATCGAATTGAATTGAAAGGGAGAGAGAGAAAGAGAGGTGTGTATGTGAGGAAATGGTAAGGTGCCACTAATTGCTTCATTAGCAGGGCTAGCAACCACCTGAAGAGCCTGGAATTCTGGGTCCCAGGACTTGGAATTCTGTTAGATCTATTAAGATACCAACTCCATTAAAAATGTAGACACCCCATAGATAGAGGTTGGGTGGGGGCCTAACCATAAACATGCTTCTTTGCATGTGCCATTTAGCAAGAGGCTGAAGCGCATCTTCTCAAAAAGGCATCAAGGCTCAGACTCAGTCATTTCAAGTTCAAGGGCTTAGCCAGAATACATGCGTCACCACAAGGGGCCAGGGTGAAGGCTCAACTTCATTCATGACACATGGGATGCCCTCCTACTCCTTTCAATCCCAACCATGCTCATGGGATGGGCTTCAAGCCAGCCTCTCTCACATTAAAAATGTAGATGGAAAGAGTTAATCCAATGAACCCATTATAGGCCACAAATACCTTCTGGAGGTCAATCACGTAGGAAAACAACTATCTCCTTGGTCAGATGATTTGGGTTTCAAATCCCACCTATGAAGGTTACAACTTCAGTGGTCTAACATTGGAAAGGTCACAACACCTCCGTGGATTTCAGTCTCCTTATTTATAAAATGAGATTAGACTCCGTAGCTTCTGAGGTGCCTACCGTCCGTCTCAAGATCTATGATCTAAAGCAGGGCCGTCCAAGATGCCATGAGGGCCATATGTGGCCCTCAGTGTGATTTATGTGGCCTGCCTACAAGCATAGAAATTTACATAAATGCTTTAGCAAACGAAACAGAGCTACTGCAGAGCTCACTAAAATGGCAAATCAAAATATATTGTCTATTGTTGCAATAAAAACCTAAGGTTGGACAGCCCTGATCTAAAGGATAGGGAAAGGACTTATGATTCTCTCTGACTCCTGCCTCTTCAAAAGGGTATTTTCTCTGCAATTCATTGACTTAGAGAATGGCCCAGAACACTGGGAAGTTATGTGACTTGCCCAGGTTTACATAGACAGGATACACCAAAAGATTCCCCTATTGAACACAGGTCTTCTTGGCTTTAGGACAATGTATTTATCTGCTCCGCCAGGTGGCCTCTTCTGGTCCTATTAAACATGGCTGCCTCTTATGGTACTAGGTAAATTTTTATTGGAAGAAGGGCTAAGAGTGTGTGTGTGTGTGTGTGTGTGTGTGTGTGTGTGTGTGTGTGTTGTGTAAAAGAAAGGGAGATGTCTGAAACCTGATGATACTGCCCTGACAGTACAGGATTAGGTGGGCAATGAGTAGGAAAATGGCACTCTGGTTATCCAAAGGGTAGCATGTGGGCATTTGGTGTCTGGGTGAAGAAGGGTTTGTGAATTTCCACCTAATTTAGGATAAGCAATTTTCCCAGACCTGGCCTGGATCTCAGGAATGACTTAGTGGTGGCAGTTGCTTCTTGCAGAACTAGTCAGCTGAGGATTTTGTAGGATTGCCCTTCTAGCTCCCCAGAAAGCAAAGTTTAGTTTGTTTCTTTCTGAAGCCATATTGTTTATTTCTTCCCTGATTCCGGGGCAACTCTGTGCATTCCTCCAATCCTTCCTCCATGCCTGGAATGCACATCCTCTTGTGTTCCCTTGCCTCTTTCGGAATCTTTCTCTCCCTTTAAGGTTAAGGTTCCCTATCCTTGTTATATTCTCTCTTCCTCTCTTCTCTCCCTCCTAGGAGAATTTAAGCTCGTTGAGGGCAAGTGCTTTGTCATTTTTTTCCTACCTTTAAAGTCTCAGAGCCTTAGGTATAGTAGGCACTTAAAAGAGTTTATTGAATTGATTTTTTCTGACTTAGAACACAGAGACTTTTCCTTTACTGTCACTCCTTCCCCATAAGTCTGTTTCTTTAAATTTTTGCAGTGATAGAACCTGTTTGTTTTTTATTTTAGACTCAAACACCAGAACTCAGATACAGAAGAGAGAAAAGAAAAAGAAACATATCATAAACTTAAATATTGAAACTTAAGTGCTAAATAAGAAAAGAAAAAAAAGTATGTCATGTGCACAGCAGAACATAAGAGAGGATTCAAAATATATAGCAAATAAATTTTCATTTCAAGAAAGTCTGCATGATAAATTCTACACGTTGTGTTGAGAGCTGTCCATCTTTTCTTTGCTTCCCTGTAAGTTTTCTTTTGTTCTCTGCTGTTCACTTTTTACATTGTTCTTTTGCCCCCTTTCTCAACTGCCCCCCCCAAAGGCTACCATTAAGTGTAGATATATTTATATATAGAATGTACCCTGTTAAAGTTTACCAAGCACTTGCCTCACAGAGTTCCAACCAGGGTAGGAGCCAAATGCTGGAATTATTATCCCCAGAAGCCTAAAGAGATTGAATGACTTTTCTTTGGTTACACAGCTTTTACCAATCTGGACCAGGATTTAAAAATGGTTATCCTGAATCCAAGCCTAGATCCCTTTCTATTTTACCACACTGTCTCTTAGGCAGTTAGCTCCTGATTCAAACTGAGTCACAATGAGCTACTCCTCCTCCCCGCCCCACACATGCACACATGTGCACACACATGTGTGCACACACAACGCCACCACCACCACCACCACCACCACCACCACCGCCGCCATTTGCCAAGCTTGACAGTTACAAGGGGTGATAAAAGAACAGTCATTTCTGACATCATTTCATTTCTGAGGAAGTTGGCCCTGAGAATTCACCTTATGGAGTGGTTAAAGGGTTACTTTTATCATCAGTCCACTGCTTGGGACTAAATGTTAATCAAAACCAGAGTTAAAGTGTCAACTGTATGGAAGTGCTGACAGCTCTGGAGTGGGATATGGACAAGGACTCTAGGGTGGGAGAATGGCTAAAAGTGTCCAATCAGCACTTACACTGGGTAATTAAAGAGCAAGATCTGCCTGCGTCATTTAGTATCTTAGATTGAGAGCTGAAAGTGACCTAAGAATTTGAGGCAGAATTCAAACTCAAGTCTTCTCAATTCTAAGACCAGGACTCTATCCAGAAAATCTTCCCTGTTTCCTTCCCCTATAGCTGAAGAAGAGAGTCCCGGTATTGATGGATAAGTGTGTCCTAGGGAAGGAGCACAGAAGCATTTACGTAGCATCTAGTCTGTGCCAGGCACTGTGCTAAAAGCTTTTACAAAATGTTTTCATTTGATCCTCAACAACAACCCTGCAAGGAAGCTGCTGTTATCCCTGTTTTATAGCTGAAGAAACTGAGGCAAAGAGGTTAAGTGACTTGTCCAGAGGGACACAGTTGATAAGTGTCTGAGGATGGATTTGAGTTTAGATTTTCTTAACTCCAGGCCCAGCACTCTGGCCATTGTGTCACCAGCTGCCTGGGAATCAAAAGACCTAGATCCTAGTCTTGGTTCTGTCTCTACTGCCAGGTGTCACTTTGGGTGGGTCACTTCAAGTGTCTGGGCCTCGGTTTCTTCATCTGCAAAGTCAAGACATTAACCTGGGTCCCTTCCTGCCTCCCAGGGTTGTATGAATCCAATGAGATCATGGATGTCATTCGCAGGAATGTAGCGGGACAAGGAATTTTTATTGAAAATAAGGTTCATGAATTTCTTTTGTTTCTATAACAATCAGTTCTGGATACTGCCTCCTTTGCCAATTTCCACCCTCCAAAATGAACCTCCTTGTAACAACAAAAACAATGATGATTAAACAGGAGCAATCAATGCAGCGATTCATTCTGACAATGTTTGCCCCTTTCTTTCAGAGTAACTCCCTACCTCTCTACCCAGAGGAGCAATGTGTACTTCATTTTCAGTTCTGCAAAGTCACTGTCAGTTTTTCAACTATGAAGCAAGAAATTTTAAGAGGATTCCTTATTCTCTGCCACCAGCAATTTACTTCTGTGAATCCACATCCCAATCTTCTGAAAAATCAGATGGAGGTGAGCCGGAACTCAAAATGCTGAGACAGCAATAATTCTTCAACTTTATGTTGGCAATGCCTGCCCTTTGTGGGGTTATTTCTCATATTCAACAACTCCCAACTCCCTTCTCTGGAATTTAAAGCCCCTACTAGTCATCTGGGTGAAGTCTCAAGGATTTTCTTTTTGAAAAAAAAAATTGACTTGAATTTTGTCCTTCACCTATATAGAAATTTAATCATTTACCAACCTCTCGCTTTCTTGAGGGATAAGAAAAATGTCTTTCAGCCTTGTTCCCCTATAAAAGTTTCCTTCTGATAAATTCTTAAGAGCACCTTGTAGAAGATTCCCACTGAGAACTGCCAGAAAATATGCCTCTGTGCTTTAATTTCCCTGATTATTTAAGCCTTACAAAAAATCCCTGCTGCAAAGCCAGAAATTAAGAGGGGAAATTTTGGGTGATGCTTTATTAATCTTTATAGGTGCTCAAAAATTTTTTCTCTGCCAAAGAGAATGGTCTTTATGCTAGAAAGGACAGAGGAATAATGGCTAATAGGAAATTGATACTTAAGATAAGTAATCAGGGGGTAAGGGGGCACCTTGCTGCCACCAATGAGTTCAAGTTACTAGGCCCAGATAAAGCCAGTCCTTGGGTTCTGAAAGAAATGGTGAATGTGCATGATGAGCCACATGTCAGTGATATTTGAAAGAGTTTGGAGACTGAGAGAAGGCAAATGCTGTCCTGATTTTTCTAAAAAGAGAAGAAAATCAAATCCAGGAGCTATAGGCCAATGAACTTGATTTTGATTACTGGCAAAATTCTAGAGACCATTATTAAAGAGATGCTCGTCAAATATCTAGAAAAGAAGATGTGATTACAAAGAACCAGCACTACTTCATCCAGAAAAGGTCATGCCAGACCATTTACTTTTTTCTGTCATTGTTACTACATTGGTAAACCATAGGAATGCAATAGTTATATTTACCTAGATTTTTAGCAAAGCATTTAATATATTCTCTCGTGTTATTTTTTATGAAAAACATGGAGAGACTTTGGGGGGGGGGGTGGAACAAAGATGGTGGAGTAGACAAAGTGCTCAGCAGAGCCCTCCCAATACTTTCCTCCAAAAAATTTTAAAATAATGCCTCAAATCAAATTCTGGAGTGGCAGAGTCAACAAAATGTCAGAGTGAAGCATTCTTCTAACCCAAGACAACTTAGGAGTTTGGAAAAAGAGACCTGTGACATGGGGGTGAAGGCTGGGCCAGAGCCCATATGGCTGGAGCACAAGTATTGGGACTAGGAGGTGGCAATAGAAGCAGCAGCAGCTTCAGGAGCTCCCAAGCCAGAGATGGTAAGGGGACCAGGAAACTAGTCAGAAAGAGACTACAAGGAATCCCTGTGTTATCCCTGGACACAGTACCAGACAATGTTTGGCACCTCCATATAGTGGCCTATACCCATTTCTAAGTCATAGATCAAAGGCAGGGAGGAGCAATTTCAGTCAAGAGAGAATAAAAGTCCTGAGAGGCAACTGTTTAGCAACTCCATTGTCTATGCCCACTTCTGGGCCATAGTTCAAGAGCAGGTAAGAGCACTTTAGGTCAAGAGGAAATGGAAGACCTAAGGGGTAGTATCACTTTCAGTCATAAGGGATCAGGAACCCTAAGGAGCAGTATCAATTGCAATCCCAAAGGATCAGGGGCCCTTCCTGGGTAAGGACCAGATTACAAACCAGGAAGGCAGTAACCACACCTCTCCCCAGATCACACCACCTTAGAAGCATGGAAGACTTCCAAGCTCCCAGAACTAGCTCTGAAAACAGCAGTGCAAAAACAGTGCCCTTCCAACTTCCACACTGGGAACAAAGCCCAATAGTAACAAAGTTCCAAACCAAGAAATAGACTGGAAAAATGAACAAACAACAACAAAAAACCCTGACCATAAAAAAGCTACTATGGTGACAGGTAAGATCCAAACACAAATTGAGAAGAAGACAATGAAGTCAGAAGAGGTACAAGCAAAGCCTCAAGGAAAAATGTGAGTTGGATACAAGCCCAACAAAAATTCTTGGAAGAGCTTAAAAAGGATTTTCAAAATCAAATAAGAGTGGTAGAGGAAAAAATTGGACAAATAAATGAAAGCAAAGGAAGAAAATTATGAAAACAAGTTAACCACTTGGTAAAAGAGACACAAGGAATACTGAAGAGAATAATACCTTAAAAATAGTGTTGGCCAAATGGAAAAAGAGGTACAAAATCTCACTAAAGAAAATAATTCCTTAAAAATTAGAATTGGGCAAGTGGAAACTATTGACTCCATGAGACATCAAGAAACAATAAAAACAAAGTCAAAAGAATAGAAGAAAATGTGAAATATCTCATTGAAAAAACAACTGACTTGGAAATTAGATTGAGGAGAGATAATTTATGAATTATTAGATTACCTGGAAGCCATTATATTTCAAGAAATTGTTAAGGAAAGCTGCCAAAATATCCTTGAGCAAGAGGGTAAAATAGAAGTTGAAAGAATCTACTGATCACCACCTGAAAGAGATCTCAAAGTCAAAACTCCCAGGAATGTTATAGACAAATTCCAAAGCTCCCTGGTGAGACAGAAAATATTTCATATGGCCAAAATTCAAATTCAAATGCCATGGAACCATAGTCAGAATCATAAGACATTTAGCAGCCACCACATAAAAGGAGTGGAGAGCTTGTAATATAATATTTCAGAAAGCAAAAGAGCTAGGATTACAACCAAGAGTAACCTACCCATCAAAACTGATAATCTTTCAAGGGAAAAAAATGGATATTTAATGAAATAGAGTAATTTCAAGCATTTCTGGTGAGAAGACCAGAGTTGAATAGGAAATTTGACATTTAAAGAGAAGACTCAAGAGAAGCATAAAAAGGTAAACATGAAAGGGAAATCATAAGGAACTCAGGTTAAACTGTTTACTTTTCTTATATCAAAAGATGATAGTATAAAAACTGAAATTGGTGAATATTCCACCAATGAAGATGAAATTAATGCAATTATTAGGAGTTAATTTGCCCAATTTTATTCCAGTAAAACTGACAATCTAAGTGAAATGGATGAATATTTACAAAAATATAAATTGCCCAGATTAACAGAGGGGGAAATAGAATAATTAAATAATCCTGTCTTACAAAAAGAAGTTAAACAAGCCATCAGTGAGCTCCCTAAGAAAAAAAATAGCTGGACTCACAAGTAAATTCTCCCAAACATTTAAGAAACAATCCCAATACTACATAAACTATTTGAAAAATTAGGTAAAGGAGTCCTACCAAATTCCTTTTAGGATACAAATATGATTTTGATACTTAAACCATGTAGAGTAAAAACAGAGAAAGAAAACTATAGACTAATTTCCTTAATGAATCTTGATGCACAATTTTTAACTAAAATACCAGCAAGCAGATTAAAACAATATATCACAAAGATTGCACACTTTGATCAGGTGGGATTTATACTAGGAATATAGGGCTGGTTCAATATTGGGAAAACTATCAGTGTAATTGACCATACTGACCACAAAAACAACAGAAATTATATAATTCTATCAATAGATGTGGAAAAAAACCTTTGACAGAGCACATTTCTATTAAAAACACTAGAAAGCATAGGAATCAATATTAGCCTTTCTTAAAATAATAAGTAATATCTATCTAAAACCAAGAGCAAACATTATCTGTAAAGGAGATAAACTTGAAGCCAATTATCATCACTACTTTTGAATATTTTTTAGAATTGCTAGCTATAGCAATGAGATAAGAAAAAGAAATTGAAGGAATAAAAATAGGCAATGAGGAAACAAAACTATCCCTCCTTGCAGACAATATGATTGTATATTTAGAAAACCCTAAAGAATCAACTAAAAAAAACAGTTGAAACATTTAACTTTAGGAGAGTTGCAGGATCTAAAATAAACCCACATAAATCATCAGCATTTCTGTACACTACCAACAAAAGCCAGCATTAAGAGATAGAAAGAGATATTCCAATTAAAATAAATGCAGACAATATAAAACACTTGGGAGTCTTCTTGCCAAGACAAACCCAGGGGATTATATGAACATCATTACAAACCACTTTTCACGCAAATAAAGACAGATCTAAACAACTGGAGAAAAGTCAATTGCTCAAGGGTAGGATGAGCCAGTATGATAAAAATAACAATGCTGCCTAAATTAATTATTTACTTATTCAGTGCCATACCAATCAAATTACCAAAGAATTATTTTATGGAGCTAGAAAAAATAGTAACAAAATTCATTTGGAAGAACAAAAGGTCAAGAATATCAAGGAAATCAATGAAAAAATATTAAGGAAGGCAGCTTAAAAGTATCAGATTTCAAACTATATTGCAAAATGTTAATCCTCACAATAATCTGCTGCTGGTTAAGAAATAGATGGTAGATCAGCAGAATAAATTAGTTACACAATACATAGCAGTAAATGAGCATAGTAATCTAGTGTTTGATAAGCCCGAAGATCCAAACCTTGGGGGTAAGAACTTACCGTTTGGCAAAAATTTCAGGAAAAACTGAAAAGCAGTTTGGCAGAAACTAGACAAAGACCAACACTTCACATCAAATACCTAGATAAGGTCAAAATGGATAAATGATTTAGACATAAAGGGTGATATCATAAATAAATCAAGAAAGCATGGAAAAATATGCTTGTCATATCTATGGATAAAGGAAGAGTTTATGATTGTACAACAGATAGAAGGTCACAGGAAGTAAAATACATAATTTTGATTACATGAAATTAAAAAGCTTTTACACAAAATTAATGCAGCCAAAATAAGAAGGAAAATAGGAAACTGGAAAAAAGTTTACAGTAAGTTTCTCTGATAAAGGCCTCATCTCAAATATATAGGGAAATGAGGCAAATTTATAAAAATAAGAGTTATTCATCAATTGATAAATGGTCAAAGGATAGGGGCATCTAAGTGGTACAGTGAATAGAATGCTGGGCCTAGGGTCAGGTAGACTCATCTTCCTGAGTTCAAATCTGGCCTCAGACACTCACTAGCTGTGTGACCTTGGCCAGTTACCTAACCCTGTTTGCCTCAGTTTCTTCATCTGTAAAATGATCTGGAGAACGAAATGGCAAAGCACTTTAGTATCTTTGCCAAGAAAACCCCAAATGGGGTGGCAGAGTTGAACATGACTGAAAATGACTGAACAACAATAACAAAGGATATGAACAGGCAGTTTTCAGAAGAAGAAATGAAAGCTATCAGTAATCACATGAAAAATGCTCTAAATCATTACTGATTAGAGAAATGCAAGTTAACATAATTTTAAGATACTACCTTGTGTCTATCAGATTGGCTAACATGACAGAAGAAAAAATGACAAATGCTGGAGGGCATATGGGAAAACTGGAACACTAATTCATTGTTGGTGAAGTTGTGAACAAGCCCACCCATTCTGGAGAGTAATTTGGAATTACGTCCAAAGGGCTATAAAATTGTCCATACCTTTTGACCCAGCAATACCACTACTGGATCTGTGTCCCAAAGAGATCAAAGGAAAGGGAAAAGAACAAAATATTTATAACAGCTCTTTTTATGGTGGCAAAGAATTGGAAATCGAGGGGATGTTCACCAATTGGGGAATGACTGGCCAAGTTGTGTTGTATGATTCTGATAACACAAAGCTAGGAGAGACAACTGGTACAATAAATGACAGTAACAGTATTCCAAAAAAGTCTCAACAGGCTAGAACATTGCACTGAAGTTAACAAGATGAAATTTAATAGAGATAAATGTAAAATCTTACACTCTGGTTCAGAAATAAATTTCACAAGTATAAATATAGGAGAGGTATAGTAGAGTATTAGTGTGTTTGAAAAAGACATGGGGTTTTGGTGGGCTATAGACTCAATAAGTCAACAGTGTGATATAGCACCATAAAAAATTAATGGGATTTTGGGATGCCTTAAAAGAGGCATTTTGTTGCTGTTGCTTAGTCATATCTGACTCTCACTTCAGGGTTTTCTTAGCAAAGATACTGGAGAAGTTTTCCATTTCCTTCTCCAGCTCATTTTGCAGATGAGGAAACTGAGGTAAACAGGGTTAAGTGACTTGCCCAGGCTCACGTAGCTAGTTAAGTGTCTGAGGCCAGATTTGAACTCAAGAAGATGAGTCTTCCTAGCTGCCCCTAAAAGAGGTATAGCTACCAGAAATAAGGAGGTAATGGTCCCAATGTGCTCTGCCCTGACCAGAACACATCTGCAGTATTGTGTTGAGTTCTGAGCGCTATGTTTTAGGAAGAACATTGATAAGGTGGTGACTAACCAGAGGAGGGAAACCAAAATGTCACAGGGTCTTGAGTTCATGCCGTATAACTACTGATTGAAAGAACTAGGTATGGTTAGTTTGGACAAGAAGAAGTTCAGGGTGAAACATGATAGCTCTATTCAAGTATGCATATGGAAGAAGGACAGGCACCAGACATCAGTTTTAAGAGTAATAGATAGCAGTTGCACAGAGTCAGATTTAGGCCTGATGTAAGGAAAAACTTCCCGACAGTTAAAAACTAAAGGACAGTGGCCTTACCTTGGTAAACAATGAGCTGCCTCTCATTGGAAGTCTTCCAATCCGTGCTGGATGCTCCCCAGCTAGGGATCATGGAATTTAAAAAAATCTATGGCACAATGAAGGAAGAATTGGCTCTAGAATCAAAGGAATTGGGTTCATATTCTACCTCTGATGCTACATGATCTTGGACAAGTCATATCACCCTGGGCTTCGGTTTCCTTAACTATAAAATGAGGGAGTTGGACTGGAGGGCCTTTGAGATCTCTTCCGATTCTGGGTTGACGGCATCTTTATCTTTACATAATAACTGTTTCAACATCACTCCATACCTCCCAACCCCCACCAAGGATTTTTTTAAACTACAAACTGGATTAGAGTGCCACTGAGGTCAATTCCAAATCCAGTAATTCTGTGGTACTTAAAATGAACAAAGCATTTTTCTCAAAAGAACCCTATGTGACAGGTAGGTTTCAGTACCATATCCCCATTTTTCAGGGGGAGAAATTGAAGTTCACAGAGGTGAGGTCACTTGTCCAGGCTGCCAGAGCTAACGTTGGCATTAGAATTCAGTCCTAGGTCTTCCGACTGTCCAGAGATCTTCCTCTCACACCAGGTTGTCTTCCATAGAATCATGAGTTAAATCTTCTTAGAGGACATGTAGTTCAACCTACTCATCCACTCATTTCCCAATAGGGGAAACTCAGGAAACTCTGAGATATTAGATGAACAACATCAGTAGATTGTTAGTGGAAGAATTGAGACTAGTCCTAGTATTTGGACACTCATTTGAGGTCTTTTTACTAACAATGATAACAATAACAGCGACAGTAATGATAAAAATGACATCTCAAATTTATGTGTCACCTCAAAACACTTGTCCTACTCCACTCCTGTGAGGGCTATAGATGCAGCTATATATCTAGGAAAACGATGCCATACTCAGAAACCTTGGAGCCACCCTCTCCTGAGTCCTATGTAAGGTCGATTTGTATCATTGCTCTATCCTCTATGTTGGGAACACCTCCTGATTTAGCAACATCTGCAAATTTAATTAACGTGCTGTTTATCTTCCTGCTCAGACAATTAATAAAGATGTCAGGCAGAACAAGGCCTAACCCAGCTTCTTGCAATGCCCTGCAACCATCCCCTCCTGTTGGTTGAGGGTCACAATCATTTATCATGCGGGTGATGGAGACATTTGTCTGCAAGGACCTGGGAAGTAAAGAGGCAAAAAGCTACCCAGAGGAAACTGGCTCAGGCAGGCTTCAGATCCTGATTCTACTGCCACACATGAGAACAAGTATGGGAATGACTTTTCCATAGGGTCACTGGCTGATTAGTCATAGCAAGGACTTCTCAATGATGGCCACCCTAATATCCTGTTTCCTCATTGTCACTAGGCTTCTAACTTTTGTTTTTATTCATTCGTTCAGTCATTTCCAACTCTTTGTGACCCCATGGATCATAGCATGCCAGACCCTTCTACTCTTCACTATCTCCCAAAGTCTGTTCAAGATCATGTTTGTCGTTTCCATGACACTATCTACCCATCTCGTCCTCTGCTGTCCCTTTTTCCTTTTGCCTTCAATCTTTCCCAACATCAGAGTCTTTTGCAGTGAGTCCTGTCTTCTCATTATGTGGTCAAAGATTTAAGCTTCAGCTTCAGTATTTGACTTTTCAGTGAATTGTCTGAATTAATTTCTTTAAGTATTGTTGGCTTTGATCTCCTTACTGTCTAAGGGACTTTCAGAAGTCTTCTCCAGCACCACAATTTGAAAGTGTCAATTCTGTGGTGGTCAACTTTCCTTATAGTTCAACTCTCACAGCCATACATTGATACTGAAAAAAACCCATAGCTTTGACTACGCAGAGCTTTGTCAACAAAGTGATATCTCTGCTTTTTGGTATGCTATCCTAGATTTGCCATAGTTTTCCTTCTGAGGAGAAAGTCTTTTAACTTTATGGTTGCAGTTGCTGTCTGCAGTGATCTTTGAGTCCAAGAATATAAAATCTGACACTGCTTCCATTTCTTATCCATCTATTTACCATGAAGTGATGGCATTAGTTATCAAAATCTTAGTTTTTTTGATGTTAAGCTTCAAGTCAGCTTTTACACTCTCCTCTTTCACCCTCACCAAAAGGCTTCTTAATTCTTTATTTTCTGCCATCACAGTGGTATCGTCTACATATCTAAGATTGTTTATATTTCTCCCAACAACCTTAATTCTGGCTTTTGATTTATTCAGCCTGGTATTTTGAATGATATACTCTGAATATAAATTAAATAAGGTGACAATATAAAACCTTGTTGTATTCCTTTTTCAATCTTTAACCAATTAGTTATTTTAAGTTTGGTTCTAACTATTGCTTCTTGGCCTGCATACTGATCCCTCAGGAAACATATCAGATGATCGGTACTCCCGTCTTTTTGAGTATTTGCCACATTTTGTTGTGATCCACACAGTCAAAGCCTTTACTGTAGTCAATGAAGCAGAATGTTTTTTGATGAAGTAGATGTTTTTCTGGAACTCCCTTGCTTTCTCCATAATCCAGGGAATGTTGGCAATTTGGTTTCTAATTCCTCTGCCTCTTCAAAAAACAGCCTGCTCTTCTGGTAATTTTCAATTCACATATCGCTGAAGCCTAGCTTGTAGAATCTTAAACAAAAGCTTGCTGGTATGGGAAAACAGTTCAATTGTTTGGTAATTTGAACATCCTTTGGTGTTACCGTTCTTTAGGATTGGGACATAAACTGATCTTTTCCAATTCAATGGCCACTGTTGAATTTTCCAAATTTGCTGGCATATTGAGTGCAGCATTTTAACAACATCATCTTTTAGGATTTTAAGTAGTTCATCCGGAATTCTGTTACCTCCATTATCCTTGTTGTTAGCAACATTTCCTAAGGCCCATTTGACTTCATTTTCCACGATGTGTGGCTCTAGATCAGTAACTATATCATCGTGGTTATCAGTGACATTAAGGTCTTTCTTGCATAGTTCTTCTGTATATTCTTGGCACCTCTTCTTAGTCTCTTCTACTTCTGTTGAGTCCTTACCATTTTTGTCTTTTATGATACCCATTTTTGCATGAAACATTCCCTTGATATCTCTAATTTTCTTGAAGAGATCACTTGTCTTTCCCATTCCATTATTTTTCTTCTACTTCTTTGCGTTGTTCATTTAAGAGAATCTTCTTATCTCTCTTTGCTCTTCTCTGGAATTCTGCATTCAGTTGGGTGTATCTTTCCCTTTCTCCTTTCCCCTTCATTTTCCTTCTTCCCTCAGCTATTTGTGAAGCCTCATCAGATAGCCATTCTGCCTTCTTGCTCTTCTTTTTCTTTGGAATGTTTTTTTGTTGTTGCTGTTGCTTCCTCCTATAAAATATTGTGGATTCCTGTCCATAGCTCTTCAGGCTCCCTATCTACCAGATCTAATTCCTTAAGTCTATTTGTCACTTCCACTTTATATTCATAAAGGATGTTATTTAGGTCATAACTATACAGTATGATGGGTTTCCTTATTTTATCCAATTTAAGTCTGAATTTTGCAGTAAGAAGCTCATGAACTGAGCTCCAGTCAGAACAGTCAGCTCCATGTCTTCTTTTAACTGACTGTACAGAGCTTTTCCAACTTTGGCAGCCAAGTATATGATCAAACTGATTTCGATATTAACCATCTGGGGATGTCCATGTGTAGAGTCACCTATTTGTGTTGTTGAAAAAGAGTGTTTGCTATGACCTGCAAATTATCTTGACATAACTCTATTATTCTCTGCTCTGCTTCATTTTGTACTCCAAGGCCAAACTTGCCTATTACTCCAATTATCTTTTGATTGCCTACTTTAGCATTCCAATCCCCTATGATGAATGTGACACCTTTTTTGGTGTTCTTTCTAGAAGATTTTGTAGTTCTTCATAGAACTGATCAACTTTGACCTCTCCAGCATCAATGGTTGAAGCATAGACTTGTATTACTATGATGTTGAATGGTTTGCTTTGCATTCAAACCGATGTCATTCTGTTATTTTTGCAATCTTATCCCAGCACTGCTTTTCTTATCCTTTTATTGACTATGAGGGCTATTCCATTTCTTCTAAGGGATTCTTGCCCACAATAGTATATGCAATGATCACCTTAATTAAATCCATTCATTCCTATCTATTTGAGCTCACTGACATTACTACCTTGTTGTGGTAGACAGGCTGCATAGCTCAATGAAACTATGAGCTATGCCATTCAGGGTTACCTAAGACTGACAGTTTATAGTGAAGAGTTCTGACAAAATATGATCCACTGGAGAAGGAAATGGCAAGCCACTTCAGAATCTTTGCCAAGAAAATCCCATGGACTGTATTAAAATGATCAAAGATAAGTCCCTCAAGTTGAAAGGTATCTAACATGCTACTGGGGAAGGGCAGAGGACAACTACAAGTACCTTCAGTACCAATGAAATGGCTGGCCCAAAACTGAAAGGAAGCTCAGTTGTGAATGTGTCTGGTGACTAAAGAAAAATTTGATGCTATAATGATCAATATTGCATAGGAGCCTGGAATGTAAGACCTTGTGGTGCTAATCATGATTAAAGATCTTCCCTTCCCATTTAATATGCCTCAGGTAACTAGTTAAGGGAAGCTTGATTAGGGGAGGCTTGTTTATAGGCAGGCCCACACTCTTTTGCTGATTAGGTGTTAAGCTCCACGCCCATACCCTTTAGCTAAGTAGGTATGAAGCCCTCAGGCCCTATGAAGGGTATATATACTCTGAAGGTAGCCATTAAGCTTAGAATTCAGTCCAAGGAGAAAGAGAGAGAGAGAGAGAGAGAGAGAGAGAGAGAGAGAGAGAGAGAGAGAGAGAGGGAAACTGAAAGGACAGAGAGAGAACTGGAAGGGCTTTCAGAACTGCGGGAGGAGAGAATACAGACGAGCAGACAGGATTCATGAGAGAGTGTTTATGGCAAGTTTACAGGATGGCTTGGCTTCTTGCTTTGATATTGTGTTTTAATTTCCTTGCTATTATGATAAAGTAGACTTACTGGTTTTGGGATGCAATTAGTGCTATATCGAATTGGGGTTATTGGTTTTCAGATTTGATCCTCTGGTGTCTGAACAAATGCTTTACTTCTTCAGCCTTCTACAGAGAGAGTCTCTTATATTTTGTGATTCTGAACTATACAGGCATATTCATGGTCACTATTGATATCATGAATCTTGCCTTATTGATACAGACCTGTGAAACAAGGTAAGCTGGATGTGGTCAAACAAGACATGGAAAGACCTCTCACTAGGGTAGGGTAACTAAGCCATGGCCCCTGAGCACCAAAATTTAAAGGGTGCTGACAGCAGGTATACTCCTTTATCAGCACAGGAACAACTGAGTTTAGCACCTAATTAGAAAGGACAATTATTTAAAGATGATGCTTCCTCTCACCTAGAGATTGCACTTCAGGTGAACTGGTCCCCACCCCAACAGTATTCCAAGTAATCATCTCAAAATCTCCCAGGGTCTCTTCCTACAGGTGTCAGTGTCCCAGGTTTTTAGTTTCTGCCCATTTTATGTTGTCTTCCTTTAATGTATTTTATGAAGCTTTTCCCAAGAGCCAAAATTGTTTAGTAGAGATCTTTTTGTTCCCTTGTCAATAGTGGATGTGGGTTTAGAATAGTTATTAGGGACAATTTTACTATAGACAAAGTAGATAGACTAGGCCACATTTTCCAGATTGTTTTCTGCAGAATCCTGGTATAAGTGAGTTTCATGAGAAAATGTCCATGCTAGGGAAACTTTTCCCTTTAAAATATTAGCAATGAAATTATGTATATAACAAGAATGTTAAATGCAGAAATTGTTCAGAATGAAAATAGATCCCATTCCTTCTACTTTGTTTCTAAATTTTTCCAACTACTTCTTCCTCAAAATATACAGATTTTTATTTCCAGGGATATTTCCAAGCCTAAGCCCCAGCATTTATAGGTTCCATTAATAAATTTCAAGTAGCAGAAATATTCTGAGACCAAATTCTTAAGGCTTTGATGATAGTCAAACTATAAATTTTCCTTGGAGTGAGAGTTAACTTTAAACTGTTAGTCATTTACAACTCAGTGTGAATGAAAGATCTGAGCTGAAGGGAGACAGAAAGAGTAGGAGTATGTCTAGGGTTAGGGAAAGAGCCCCACTAAATGGGGCCAAGAATCTATGAGAAGGTATCTGGAAATATAGAAGACAAAAGTCAATGGATACATTATTTTATCAAGGCCCAACTTGCTGGTGGCCTTGATGGGAGGTGGGAGGTGGGGAGAGGAGGTTAGCAGCAATCTAGACAGCAAGATGGAAAAGATAGAGGCAGGCAGAAACAGGACAAGAGACAGAGACAAACAGAAGCAAAGGGAGACAGAGAAACAAAGAAAGAGATAGACAAAGAGAGGAAAAAAAAACAGAAGCAGAGACCAAGTGAGATGATGATAACACAAAAGACCTGAAGTTAGAGAGAAAGAATCAGACAGAAATATAGAGAGAAGGAGAGACACACGGAGAAGACAGGAAAAGACAGAAAAAAAGAATGATTTTTTTCACATGAGGCAAGTGGTATTAAATTTGCCTTTAATTCAGTTGAAGGTAACAGAAGCTCTAGGACACCTAGAAATCATTTCTGGGGAAACCATTTTGGGGGCAGAGGGGTGGTGCTTAGGGGGGAAGAGGGCAGCACTATTCCTATCTGGGGAGAAGACCATGTGTAAGTGTTAAGCTCAGTTTCAGTGCTACTGAAGGACTGGAGGGATGTGGTTTAACATCCCTCTAGGTTTCAGCACCCTGGGGAAAAGACCCTGTCATTCCACAATAGTTATAGCTTGGGAGAGAGAGAGAGAGAGAGAGAGAGAGAGAGAGAGAGAGAGAGAGAGAGAGAGAGAGAAAGAGAGACAGAGAGAGAGAGACAGAGAGAGAGAGACAGAGAGATACACAGAGAGGGACAAAGAGACCAGAGAGAGAGAGAGAGTGACAGAGAGGGACAGAGACACACACAGAAACAGAGAGAGCAAGAAGAGAAGAGAAGAGAAAAGAAGAGAGGAGAAGAGGAGAAGGGGGGGGAAGGAGAGTGAATGAGTGTGATTTGTGGATGAAGGTGGGGATATGGATGGAAAGATGGCTATATGACGGGGAGAAGGGGGTATGACTGTGATGAGTGCTGGACTGGAAACTTGTAAAGAGTTAGGGAATTAGGGAAGTACGGCCGAAACTAGATTCTGAATTTAACTTGTCCACCAGACTGGCAAGAGCAGCTCATAGAATCAAAGCTGCTATGCATTCCTTTTTTCCACTTCTTTCTTTTGTACTGTTCACCTCCAGGTTGCCACTATTTCTTTCTCCTTTTCCTCTGCACTAAAGGGCTGTATCTGCCTTTTGATTCTGTGCCCCTAATTTTTGAGGATGTTCCTTCAATATATGCACATATATTTATAAATTATATAAACAAATCAATAAAAAATAACAGGAAGTGTTTACTATGTTCTTAGCACTGGAGATA
The DNA here is from genome assembly GCF_011100635.1 of Trichosurus vulpecula. Classification (NCBI taxonomy): domain Eukaryota; kingdom Metazoa; phylum Chordata; class Mammalia; order Diprotodontia; family Phalangeridae; genus Trichosurus; species Trichosurus vulpecula. The sequence continues at coordinate 303,523,337 of NC_050574.1, read as the reverse complement.
AACATAGAAAAGTCAAGACAGTCCCAGCTCTCAAGGAGCTTACCTTCCAATGGGGGAGACAACACATGAAACATTTCAGCTGCAAGTCAGATTGTGCAGCAGTAAAACAGCTAATACCTCTTCTTTTGTGTTATTTGCACTAATAAAATCCTATCAGTTTCTGGTGTTGAACCATGTGACAGTGCCAAAGACTTCAGTGATGAGAACTTTCTTTTTTGGCTCTTCAGTAGCTGTGTCTGCAACACCTGCAAGAGCAGTTGCTGGGCACATCTTTCCAGGATGATGGCTATGGGCACTGGGCTGGAAGTATTGCTATTCCGGAAGAGTTTGGATTCAGGCTCCTGGTCCAGCTCTATCAGGATCTGAGGTGAAATGATGGTCAAGGTAGTGGTGGTGGTTTAACTTGCCTGGCACGTGCTGCCTTTTGTATTTCCCTCAAGATACCTTGCTGCTTCAGCTAGAGAATCTTCAATGCAGATGCAGTAATTCCTATCCAGTTCTTATTATGTAGAAATGCTAGTGATTTATGAGGGTTTATTTTGTAGTCCATAACTTTGCTGAAGTTATTGCCTCAGTTAGTACCTTTACTGATTCCCCAGGGGTTTCCAAATGTACTATGATGGCATCAGTAAACAGCGATAATTTTATCTCTTCTTTTCCTATTTTATGTCTTTAACTTACTTCTCTTGTTTTCTTGCTCATTGCCAGAACTATATCAAATAATAGTGGCAAGAGTGAACATTCTTGCTTTACTCTCATATTTATTGGGAAAGATTCTAATGTATCCATGTTGCATATGATACTTACTGTTGACTTTAGATAGATATTTTCTAAGTATATAAAAAGTTTCTTCTATATTTAGATTTTGTATTTAGCATAAATGAGTATTGTACTTTATCAAAGCCTTTTTCCTTATCTATTTATTATGATAGATAGTTTTGGCTTGATAGATTTTAAATTTTTAAAAAGTTTCCTCTATGCATATACCTTGGAGGGTTTTTTTTTTTAGCATAAATGAGTGTTCTACTTTGTCATAGGCTTTTCCCACATCTGATAACTACGTAGTTTTGTATGTTTTTGTTTTTAACATGATAAATTATGTTGATTGTTTTCCTAATGCAGAACCATCCATGAACCCTGGGCATAAATCCAATTCAGTCATAATGACTGATTTCTTAGATGAAATTGTAGACAAACTGTTATTTAAAATTTTTGAGTTGATATTCATTAATTATATTGGTCTATACTTCTATGTTTTATCTTTCCTTGTTTAGGTTTTAGAATTATAGTAGTAGTCTTGGTACTAATCGTTTTTTAAAAAGTTTGGTAGAACCCTATGAATCCATCAAGACCAGGAGTTTTTTCTTTGGTAGTTCCTATACAATTAGTTCTGTTTCTTTTTCTGCAGTTGGGAAGATCGCTGCCTGATCTGCTAATAGTTTGTATTTTTATAGTTTTGGAAGTGTTCAATTTCTTTTGAGCTCTCAGTTTTGTTAGTATATAACAAAATGGTATAGTACAAAACAATTTCTAATTATTTTTTGTTGTGATTTCATCTTGCTTATTTGCTATTGTGTTGATTTCTTTTCTTGCCCTCTTCTTTTTTTAAAATCATTATTTATTTATTTAATATTTTTCGTTTTCAGCATTAATTTTCACAAGAGTTTGAATTACAAATTTTCTCCTCATTTCTACCCTCCCCCTACTCCAAGATGGCATGTATTCTGATTGCCCTGTTCCCCAGTCAGCCCTCCCTTCTGTCACCCCACTCCCCTCCCATCCCCTTTTCCCTTCCTTTCTTGTAGGGCAAAATAGATATTTATGCCCCATTGCCTGTATATCTTATTTCCTAGTTGCATGCAAAAACTTTTTTTTTAACATCTTCTTTTAAAACTTTGAGTTCCAAATTCTCTCCCCTCTTCCCTCCCCACCCTCCCTCCCTAAGAAGGCAAGCAATTTAACATAGGCCACCTGTGTATCGTTATGCAAAACCTTTCCACAATACTCATGTTGTGAAAGACTAACTATATTTTGTTCCTTCCTATCCTATCCCCCATTATCCAACTTTCTCCCTTGATGCTGTCCCTTTTCAAAAGTGTTTGCTTTTGACTACCTTCTCCCCCTATCTGCCCTCCCTTATATTGTCCCCCCTTTTTTATCTCCTTCCTCCTTCTTTCCTGTGGGATAAGATGCCCAATTGAGTGTGTATGTTATTCCCTCCTCAGGTAAAATCCTATGAGAGCAAGATTCACTCATTCCACATCAACTGCCCCCTCTTCCCTCCCAAAAGAACTGCTATTTCTTGCCACTTTTATGTGAGCTAATTTACCCCATTCTATCTCTCCCTTTCTCCCTCTGTCAATATATTCCTCTCTCTGTCAATATATTCCTCTCTTATCCCTTAATTTGATTTTTTTTTAGATAGCATCCCTTCATATTCAACTCACCCTGTGCCCTCTGCATGTGTGTGTGTGTGTAGATATGTGTATATTCATATATATTCCCTTCAGCTACCCTAAAACTGAGGTCTCATGAATTATACACATCATCTTTCCATGTAGGAATGTAAACAAAACAGTTCAACTTTAGTAAGTCCCTCATGATTTCTCTTTCTTGTTTACCTTTTCATGCTTCTCTTGATTCTTGTGTTTAAAAGTCAAATTTTCTATTCAGCTCTTGTCTTTTCACTGAGAAAGCTTGAAAGTCCTCTATTTTATTGAAAATCCATATTTTGCCCTGGAGCATGAGACTCAGTTTTGCTGGGTAGGTGATTCTTGGTTTTAATCCTAGCTCCATTGACCTCTGGATTATCATATTCCAAGCCCTTCAATCCCTTAATGTAGAAGCTACTAGATCTTATATTATTCTGATTGTGTTTCCACAATACTCAAATTGTTTCTTTCTATCTGCTTGCAGTATTTTCTTCTTGATCTGGGAGCTCTGGAATTTGGGGACAATATTCCGAGGAGTTTTCTTTTTGGGATCTTTTTCAGGAGGCGATTGGTAGATTCTTTCAATTTCTATTTTACCCTCTGGCTCTAGAATATGAGGGCAGTTCTCCTTGATAATTTCTTGAAAGATGATATCTAGGCTCTTTTTTTGATCATGGCTTTCAGGTAGTCCAATAATTTTTAAATTATCTCTCCTGGATCTATTCTCCAGGTCAGCAGTTTTTCCAATGAGATACTTCACATCATCTTCCACTTTTTCATTCCTTTGGTTCTGTTTTATAATATCCTGATTTCTCATGAAGTCACTAGCTTCCACTTGCTCCAATCTCATTTTTAAGGTAGTATTTTCTTCAGTGGCCTTTTGGACCTCCTTTTCCGTTTGGCTAATTCTGCCTTTCAAGGCATTCTTCTCCTCATTGGCTTTTTGGAGCTCTTTTGCCATTTGAGTTAGTCTATTTTTTAAGGTGTTGTTTTCTTCAGTATTTTTTTCCTGTATTTTTTTGGGCCTCCTTTAGCAAGTCATTGACTTGTTTTTCATGGTTTTCTCGCATCATTCTCATTTCTTGTCCCAATTTTTCCTCTACTTCTCTAACTTGCTTTTGCAAATCCTTTGTGAGCTCTTCCATGGCCTGAGACCAGTTCATGTTTTTCTTGGAGGCTCTTGATGTAGGCTGTTTGACTTTGTTGACTTCTTCTGGCTGTATGTTTTGGTCTTCTTTGTCACCAGAGAAAGATTCCAAAGTCTGAGACTGAATCTGAGTGCATTTTCACTGCCAGGCCATGTTTCCAGCCAACTTACTTGACCCTTGAGTTTTTCGTCGGGGTGTGACTGCTTGTAGAGTAAAGAGTACTTTGTTCCAAGCTTGAGGGGATGCGCTGTTGTTTTCAGAGCTACTTCTATACAGCCAGCTCTGCCGCACCAGCACTCCTCCTTCCCCAAGAACTGCCAACCCAGACCTGACTCAGATCTTAAGCTCTGATCTGCCACTAAATTCCTCCCACCAGGTGGGCCTGGGGCCAGAAGTAACTGCAGCTGTAGCTCTGTAGCTGCACCACCCCTGCTGCCCCCCCCACCCCCACCCCGGGTGGTGGCTGAACTGCGAACTCCTTTCACTCTGTCCCCTCAGCTTTTCCCACTAACCTCCTCTGTTGTCTTTGGTGTTTGCGGGTTGAGAAGTCTGGTAATTGCCACAGCTCACTGATTCAGGGCACTAGGGCCTGTTCCACCTGGATCCTGGTCTGGTTGGTCCTGCTGCTGCCCATGCTGGGCTCTGCTCCTTTCCCCTCCCAGCTCCGTGCATGATAGACCTTAACCAGTGACCATCCAGGCTGTCCTGGGCCAGAGTCCTGCTTCCCTCTGCTGTTTCGTGGATTCTGCAGTTCTAGAATGTGTTCAGAGCCATTTTTTATAGGTGTTTGGAGGGTCCTGGGGGACAGCCCTAGGCAAGTCCCTGCTTTCCAGCCACCATTTTTGCTCTACCCCTGCCCTCTTGTTTTTAATAGGATTGGTTAAATGCTTATCAATTTTATTAGTATTTTCCAAGAATGAGCTTATTTATCATTTCTACATATATTCTTTGTTTCTGTTTTATTTATTTCCCCTGAAAGTTTAATACCTCCTCTTTTGTGTTTATTTTAGGTTTATTGCTGGTTCTCTAATTTTAAAAATGCACATTGAGTTCACTAGCCCTTTCTTTTTTATTTTGTTAATATATATTTATAGAAATATGATTTTTTTCCTTTAAGAATTACTTTTAATTGCATCTCAAGTATTTTGGCATGCCATTTTATTATTATTATTATTTTCTTTCAATAATTATAAATTGCTTCAAATATTTGTTCTTTGACTCACTAATTATTTATAATTTCATTTTTAAGTTTCTATTTGGTCCTATGTCTTTTGCTTATAGTTTCTGAACCGTTTTTTTTTTTTTTATTGTATTATGGTCTGTAAAGGATTCATTTACCATTTGTATCTTTTTACATTTGTTTACAACATCTCTATGCTCTAATACACGGACAATGTTTCTAAAAGTTCCAGTTAGTGCTGAGAAATGCACACACACATATTTAGCAGCCCCATTTGGAACACACAACAAATCTTTAAACTCTAGTTTTTCCAGAAATGTGTTTAATTACATATTTTGCCTTTTTTTTTAAAGGGAAAAAAGTTTAAGTTTGGTTTAAAATAGAGGAGCATTGAAATCTCCTGTTACCATGAATTTAGATGCCTTTAAGTCATTTGGATTTTATCAGTTTAATATTGATATTAGTTTGTGTTCTATGGTTCATTACAACAAAGTGTAGCTTCCTTGTTTATCTTTTTTGATGTTTTGAATGTTTGCTTTTGATTTGTCTGATTGCAATTCCTACTTTTTTAGATTCACATGAAGAACAGTAAATTTTCCCCTCAACTTTATTGTTATTCTGTTTATGCATTTGTTTTAAACATGCACTTGTTGTAAGCAACAGATTGTAGGGTTTTTTTTATCCAATCTGTTTCTCTTTTTTATTTTGTTGGATCATTTAATCCATTCACATTTGAAGTCATGAGACTTAAGTTTATATTTTTCCATTTGTTTGTAATTTTTTTTCCAAATTAGGAATTTTTCTCTTTCCTTTATAAATGCAGTACTTTGTCTTTAGTTATTTTAGCTTAATATACTTTAAAGCAAGTGTATTCCCATTGGTTCTTTCCCTCACTCTCAAGATCCACAACTCCTCTTATTTGTTATTCCTTTCCATAGTTGTATTTGACTTATTATCACTGAACAACAACAACAATATCAAAGCTTGGAGAGTGGTGAGGGAGGAGTGCTTGTTGATCCCATTAAGGTTGGAGATTAACCTTCTTTGCCACTCATTAATTACATTATTACCTCATTTGGTATCCTGGATTGTGGAGACAGTGGAAATTGCTTTATCTTTTGCACACAATTATTATTTTGGAGAAGTTTGAGATATCTTGAGGATTGGAGAAAATATCTGGTCCTCTATCTTGCTGGTCATGGGACATAAAAATATCCATTCAGTTCTAATAAACTCCTTTCTAGACCTCTCAGTCTAGGAGTCTTTCAGCTATGCTTTGATTAGGCCTTTAATTCATTTAGCAGCTCTTAATCATGTCTTTCCAGGGCTGACCTTTTAGGAAAGTTTCTTTTCCTTCGGACTAAAGTGTGAAGTCTCATTTTGCCTTCCCAGCTGTAAAATAGAGATTCCCTACTTCCAACCTGGGTACATCAGTAAACTGATGTCCACCCCCACCTGAAGGGACCTTTAGACTCCCCACCCTCTGTATGGGTGGGTGTGGTTATGGGTCATTGTGCTTCTGCAAAAAAGGTAGGTGTTAAGCTAGGTGCCTTCTGTGTGTTCTTCCTCCCCTCTTTCCCCCTGCAAGGTCACATAACCTCAATATTTCTCAGCATGCCAGTTGAGCAACACTAGAGCTGAAGATGACATATCATTGCAAGTAATAGCAGAGTATAAATTTCTTGAGGGCAGAGATGGTTTCTTTTTTTCTTTTTTTAATTTTTGCATTCCACCACTAGCATATTGCTTTGTACGTAGTAGGCACTTCATAAAAGATTGTGAAAGAAAGAATGAATGAATGTTAGAGATGTCATACATGTAGCTGTTGTTTGAAATATCCCATTGGCCTGGGACTCTCTCCTTATTGGTAAAGATGAATACCCTGGTGGAACTGAATTGGTGAGAGGCTGGAGAGTCCCAGCCTTCACCAGTCCTCTTGGGGGATCTTCAAGGCCTATCCCCTTTGGGATTCATCAAGAGCAAGTACTCTTTAGGGACTCATCAATCTTCAAATTTTCTTCAGAATTCCTCAGGCTTCAGGACTCTTCAAGTGGAGAGTCACTTCAGGAGCTTCTGGCTTCAAGAGAGAAGATGGAGGAGGCCAATCCAACATCAGGTTGCTGATGGAAAAGACTAGGAAGACATGAGGAGAGTAGGTAGTGTTCATCATGTCCCTAGACCCAGCTTGCTACCTAGAGACTTAGGGGAATTTTCCCTTGGATGAGATCCAGGACACTGCCTTGACTGAGTTATCTCTTGACCAATGGGAGAGCTCCTTCTCTCTATATTGTCTAGTATATCTTCTCCTATGTGTACCTTCTCTGATTTCTGTTTTGTTGTGATTTAGATAAATGGTTTCTTTGCCATTTGATCTCTATGTTTATTGTGGCACTGGTGGGAAAGTGATCAAGACTTGAACATAAAGCTCGTGGTCCTCTTTCCTTCCCCCACATATGACAAAGCAATCAGGAGATAGCTTAAACCTGATCATATGCCCTAGATCAGGCATGCACAATCTGTGGCCCACTAAAGGATTTGAAGCAGCCTGCAAAAAATGTAGAAGAAAACATCCTCTACATTTTTCACAGCCTGTCCAAAATCCTTTGGCTGCCAGCCACAGGTTGTGCAGGCCTGCCCTAGACAAACAATATTTAAAGGAGCAGATAGATATTTCTAGCCTAGTACCCCCTTGCTGAGGAGAGCAAGCTTTTGGCCCCAACCTCCTGCTTTCCCTTCTGGGTGGAATGAAAATCTCCCTTGGAAAAGGGTAGGAGGAGAAGAGACTAGAGATATATGTTCTGTCATCCTTTGAGCCACACACAGAGCCTCTCAACCTACATGAGGTCCTTCATTATACATACATTTTCTCTTTGCCTTAGAGCCTAGTTAACAGTGGTGGGGAACCTGCGGCCTCAAGGTCACATGTAGCCCTGTAGGTCCTCAAGTGCAGCCCTTTGACTAAATCCAAACTTCACAGAACAAATCACAATGGGGAAGGAGGGTGGTTCTGTGAAGTTTGGATTCAGTCAAAGGGCTGCACTTGAGGACCTAGAGGGCCACATGTGGCCTTGAGGATGCAGGTTCCCTATCCCTGTACTGGTATAAAAGCTCAAGACAAAGTTGGTCCTTAATATGTGCTTGTTGAATGATTTGAATGCCACCTGTGTTTGGACTTGATATCCCTTGAACCTCATATAGTGCTTGACACATAGTTGGCACTTAATAAATGCTTATTGATTGATTGAATTGCAATGCTCAACAACCAAGTCAAAAGTAAAAAAAAAATCAGTTCAACCAGTTATTTTGCATTGGGAAGACAAAAATAATTGGGTTTGGAATTGAACCATTGTGGGGGGAGGGGGTTATAGTGAATTAATAACTTGATCCCACCTAAAATGCCAAAGTGGCTTTTGAAAAAGGTGGTGTATATATACATATATATATACATATATATACATATATATATGTATATATATGTGTGTGTGTATATATATGTATGTATGTGTGTGTGTGTATATATATATATATATATATATATATATATATATATATATATATATATATATATGTATGAAAAGGTGAATTTGTGTAAGACAAGGCACAGGGGACTCCTGATAGGATTTAAAAAGTAGCATAAGGCCAGTCTTGTTTGCATGTGTTTAAAAGCTTTGGGTTTTGTGCTTTTGACTTGTTCTGAACAGGGGAAGAAGAAAAATAAAAAGACAGGGGAAATGAAAGCTCACCTTGAATGTCTTAGTTTGGAGTAGGTCCCTATTACCTTTTAGTTAAAAATGGATGGAAGGAGGAGAGGGAGGTAAAGACGGGAGAGGAGGGGGAAGAGAAGGAGGACTTGCCTCCCCAGCACAGGCAGCAGCCCAAGATCAGGCAAGAAGTTCCTTCACTGGCCCATTTGCATTTCAAACAGCCAGTTTGTTTTATCTGTTAATTAGCATAGGAAGACTCTCCCCCAGTCGCAAATGACTCCATTAAACAGACTGTGCTCCGAGCCCATCTCCTCCTTTAAATATTTTTAAAGTGCATGATTAATACACTTCCCTAGCGCCAGTCTGGGACTGTGCAGGGAGGTCAGGGAGCAGGTAAATGAAAGAAAATGGCTTCACTCAGAGATGACTGGGCTATTAATCACTGCCCATTTTCTATAAATCATGGCAGATGGCAGGAGCCGGGCAGGCACTCGTGGGAAATGGAGGCCGGTGTGCATGATGGGATTCATGGGTAGGTGGAAGCCGGGAGCAGGGAGAGAGGTCAACCTCCGGGCTCCGGACCCGCCCCAGAAAGCCCTCTGAGACCACACCTGTGCTTCACCTCCAAGATGCCAGTATGTCCTCCTAGCCCTGGGGTCTGAGAAACTTCCCTCAGTGGCCCTCATTATTCCCTGGCCGCTGCCCTGCTCTCGTCCCTCCAGCCTCATCCATCTGTTCCAGCCGTCCTGAGATGGATGGCTCTGCCTGCCATCAAATTGGGAAGACAGCCCCTTGTTAACGTTAGCGGCATGTGCTGGTGGGCCTTTCCAGTGGAGAGAGGAGGGCATCAGATGGATGGGATAACGAAGTTATTTCCTAATCAGCAGCTACTCTGGGTGAAACAGGAGGAAAATGATCAGCTATATGGGTAATGAGGTCATGGGCACCTTGAGTCTACAGGCTAAAGCTTTGGATAGGGACCTCACTCATTTGGAATTTGCGATACCTTTCTCCCCCTTCCCCACACATTCAGAATATGTTCATACTTGGCATATGTAATTCTTAAGGAAAAGATGGAAATCATGTCTTCTGAATTTTCATGGCCCTTCTTATAGGTAAAAGGGAATGCAGTGTAAAATCACCAGCTTCTCCAAATCCAGGACTCTAGAAATGGAGTCTTTTAGTACCCCCTCAACTAACTGAGGCATCCTGGAATGGGGGGGAGGATGCTAGATTTGAAGTTAGAAACCTTGTGTTCAAATCTCTCCTCTGCCCCCTTATTACCTATGTGACCTTGGAAAACTTGCTTAAACTCCCTGGGACTTGATTTCCTCACCCTTGAAACAAAAGGGTTCGACCAGATGACTTCTAAGGCTCAGTTCGTTCATTCATAGTAATTTAGAATGGGACTCCTCTTTCTATTATTGTCTTTTGGCTTTTGATATTATCTAGAAATGCTACTGATTTTCTTAGAGTTTATTTTGTAGCCTGCAATTTTTCTGAAGGTAAAATTGTCTCAATTAGCATCTTTGCTGATTCCCTAGGATTTTCTAAGTAAAATATCATATTTTATCTTCTCTTTGCCTATCTTTAAGCCTTTAATTTCATTTTCTTTTCCTATTGTCAGCATTCCTTCTAAAAACTTTCTGTGATATTGCCTGGTAGATCTTGAAGCCTCACCCCTTTTTTTCTGTTGTGCCTCACACTTAGAAATAACAATATTTGTAGGTGATAGAGAGGGTATTAACCCCATAGTAGGAATTTTTCTACATCCCTGATTGTGTGGTTGATTATGGATTTTTTGCTTCATCATGATAATTTTTTCCCCATTTGCCTTGAACCTTCTCCCTGGGTCTATACCCTCTCACTCTTTTTTAAAAAAAATTTAATAAATTAATTAATTTTAAGTTTTAGTTTACATCATTCCGTTCCTCAAGTTTTTGAGTTTCAAATTTTCTCCCCCTCCCTGTTCTCCCTCCTTCCCACCCAAGACTGCATGAAATCCAATATAGGCTCCACATAAGCCTTCACACTAAACATGTTTTTGCAATAGTCAAGTTGCAAAGAACTACAATCAATGGAATGAACCATGAGAAAGAAGAAACAAAACAGAAACAAAAACAAAACAAAAAAAGAGAGCAAAATAGTTTGCCTCAATCTGCATTCAGGCTCCATAATTCTTTCTCTGAATGTACATAGCTTTTTCCATCATGAGTCTTTTGGAGTTGCATTGCTGCGAAGAGCCAAGTCTATCAAAGTTAGTCATCACAGACACAATGTGTCTGTAATTGTGTACGATATTCTCCTGGTTCTGCTCCCTTCACTCAGCAGCAATTCATATGTCTTCCCAGGTTATTATGAAGCCCGTCTGCTCCTCATTTCTTATAGCACAATAGTATTCCATTACATTCATACACCACAATTTGTTTAGCCATTCCCCAATTGATGGATATCCCCTTGATTTCCAATTCTTTGCCACCACAAAAAGAACTGCTATAAATATTTTCATACATATGGGTCCTTTTCCCACTTGTGTGATCTCTTTGGGATACAGCCCTAGAAGTGGTATTGCTGGGTCAAAGAGTGTGCACATTTTTATAGCCCTTTGGGCAAAGTTCCAAATTGCTCTCCAGAATGGTTGGATCGGTTCACAACTCCACCAACAATGCATTAGTGTTCCAATTTTCCCACATCCTCTACAGAATTTATGATTTTCCTGTTTTGTTATGTTAGCCAATCTGACAGGTGAGATTTGGTACCTAAGAGTTGTTTTGATTTGCATTTCTCTAATCAATAGTGATTTATAGCTTTTTTTCATATGACTACAGATATCTTTAGTTTCTTCTGAAAACTGCCTGTTCATATCCCTTGACCATTTGTTAATTGGGGAATGACTTGTATTCTTATAAATTTGACTCAGTTCTCTGCATATTTTAGAAATGAGGCCTTTATCAGAGACATTGGTTATAAAAATTCTTTTCCAATTTTCTGCTTCCCTCCTAATCTTGGTTGCATTGGCTTTGTTTGTACAAAAACTTTTCAATTTAATGTAATCAAAATAATCCATTGTGCATTTTGTAATGCTCTCTATCTTTTATTTGTTCATAAATTCTTCCCTTCTCCATAAATCTGACAGGTAAACTATTCCTTGTTCTCCCAGATTGCTTATAGTATTATCCTTTATATCTAAATTGTGAACCCATTTTGACTTAATTTTTGCATATGGTGTCAGACATTGGTCTATGCCCAGTTTCTGCCATACTATTTTCCAGTTCCCAGCAGTTTTTGTCAAATAGTGAGTTCTTATCCCGGAAGCTGGAGTCTTTGGGTTTATCAAACAGTATATGAATATAATCATTGACTACTGTGTCTTACGTATCTAACCTATTCCGCTGATCCACCACTCTATTTCTTAGCCAGTACCAAGCAGTTTTAATGACTGCTGCTTTGTAATACAATTTAAGATCTGGTATGGTTACATCACCTTCCCTAGCATTTCTTTTCATTAATTCCCTTGATATTCTGGACCTTTTGTTCTTCCAGATGAATTTGGTTATTATTTTTTTTTGCCTTGTCAAGTGAAACAAATTCCTATATTGGCCATTTCTCATTCTCCTTATTGAGTCAACCATCTCTTTTCCAGGAGGTGAGCATCATAATTTTTTATTATCAGTCCCCTGGCACCATGCCTAGTCATTACATTGATCAGAACTCTTAAACTTTTCAAAGTTGTTTATTTTTTAAAAAATGTTTTTGTATAAATTCTTCTTCTGGTTCTGCTCGCTGCAAAACAGTTCATACAAGTCTTCCTAGGTTTCTCTGAAACTGTTCCCTTCATCATTTGTTATAGCACAATAGTATTCTATTACATCCATATACTATAATTTGTTCAGCCATTTCCCAATTCCTGAGTACCCACTTAGTTTCCAGTTCTTCATCACTACAAAAAGAGGTGCTATAAACATTTTTACACATATGGGTCCTTTTTTCTCTGATCTCTGAGACACAGACCTATAATTACTGGGGCAAAGAAGATGCACATTTTTGTAACTTTTAAAGCATAGTTGCAAGTAGCTTTCCAGAATGGCTGGACCAATTGACAGCTCCACTAACAATGCATCAGTGGCTTTCTCCTCGCAGCCTCTCCAATATTTGTCATTTTCCTTTCTTTCTATCTTTGCTGATCTGAACCTCAAAATTGCTTTCATTTGCTTTTCTATCTAATTATTAATGATTTGGAGCATTTTTATTTTTTTTCTATTTTTTTTCAGTTCCAAGTCTCTCCATTTCTTGATCTTCTCCCTTCTTTTTGATGGCAGTTTTTCTTGGGGAATGCACATTAAAGCTACCTCAGCTGCCTTCCACATTGGGCAACCCAATTTTCACAGGCCTGTCTCTGCCCCCAAATGACTTCTGGGGGAGACAGAATTGGCCCGAGCTGGATGTTAGTTTCTTTCCTTCAGGTGTAGTGAGCTGCCACTCTGTTCTGGCCCAGTTCTCTGGCTGAGCTCTGTTGCAGCACAGTTCTGGAATGCCGTTATTGCAGTCTGGTCCCTCTTCTACCATTTGGGTTTCTGAGACACTGAGGAGTAGAGTTGGAGAGAGGGAGTTTAGTTGAGTTCTCTTGGAAGGGTTTGGGTCAACTTGTGCATCCTACTACCAGGGTGGCAGTGGTGGAGGGGTGCTTTAGGTGGCTATGGACTATTGGCCTTCTCTGTTATTAATTCATCATGTTTTGTTTTAGAATCTCTTTTGTGCACCTGGTGTCCTACATATAGAGGGAGCTGAAATTGCTGTATTACTTATTCATAACTTGTGCATAATTCCTATTTTGGAGAGGTTTTAGAGGTCATGAGAGTCAGACAACATGTCTAGTCCTCTATCTTGGTGTCCTGAACTGGTACCATATCTTCTTGATTCTATCTCAATAACACTCTCTCATCCGTCCCTTCCTCTTTGCTCTTCCACCATGCCTTTTCATACCCTCATTACCTCACACCTGAACTACTGCAATAGAAAAAATATTGCCCTATGATAGGAATTTTCTTAAGTCCCTTTTTGTGCTATTCATTATTAACCATTGCTGTCCCCATGGTCTCTTTCCCCCCCATTTGCCTTGAGATCTCCCTAGGTCCATAACCTCTCACTCTTGCTTCCATCACTCTATATGCCACTGTGGTTACTATACCAAGGATGTGACTGTGAGCCTATAGAAGACGAGCTGACACCCTAACACTTTTATTCAACTACATGAAGCAGTTATTTCATTCACCAATGAATCAGTCTACAGAGCATGAAATATAAAAGGGTAACAGCAGGAGAGTAAGCTGTCTTAGGATGTTCTTGTCTATACTCCATCCAAATGAGATGAGCAGAATGAGATAACAAAGATAATGATAAAAATTGTGAATTCACGATGACAACAATGATGCGTAAAACATTTTAAACTTAAAGCACTATATACATTTTTGTTGTAGTTACTATTTTCTCCCCGCTGGATTTATAAAGAGAGAGATGCTGTCATATTTCTACCACATGCACCATAGCACTTGGTATAGCACTTGGTGCCATTTTGTGTATGTAGCAGGGGTTCCAACAATACTAGCTGAATGACTGATCATCGATTATCGTAATTATCACAGGAAATTATTAAGAAAGGGGCAGCTAGGTAGTGAAGTGGATAGAGCACGGGCCCTGAAGTCAGGAGGACCTGAGTTCAAATTTGGCCTCATCCACCTGACACTTACTAGTTGTGTAGCCCTGGGCAAGTCACTTGACCCTGATTGCCTCTCAAAAAAAAATAGGGTCAGTGGTTTCTGAGAAATAAGGCCCTGAGTCACTAATCCAAAGACACTTACTAGCTGTGTAACTCTGGGTGAGTTACTTAACCTCTACCTGCCTCAGTTTTCTCAACTATAAAACATATTAATATAATGATCATTATATATAATATGATACAATACAATATGATATGATATGGTATAATAATGTTATAGTGCAAAATATAATAAAAATATAACGATATAATATATAACAATAATAATAATAAAACGCCTATCTGCCAGGATTATTGAGAAAATAAAAGGAGATAATTCTAATTAATAGTTTTGCACACCTTAAAGCGCTCTATAAATGTTTATTATTACTATTCCTGTTCTAATGTGAGCACAGGCTAGTGGGACTCTCGCCCCACCCCCCCCCCACTGCCATTACTCAGAAATTTCCTAAACATTCCACTGGTTGAGATTCCTTCCAGTTACTGCCGCTACTACTACTACCGCCACCACCAACTACCACCATAAATCACGACCATTAGCAATAACGTTAGAGGAGAAGTAGAAGGTAAAGTCTTTGAAACAGGTACTGGGTTTCGCGTTTATCTTTGCGTCCCTGGAGCCCAGCACGGTGCCTTGGACGTAGTAGGGGCTTAGTAAATGTTTGTCGAATGGCAACATTTTAAGCAGACTGTGATGGTCCACGCATCATGATGCTTGATCCTCACAATAACCTTCTGAGGCAGGTGGTGAAAATATAGTTAGCCTAATTTTCCAGAGGAAGGAACAGAGACTCCTTTTAATGGGCCAATAGATATTTATTGATCGCTCACTACTTTTAGGCCACAAGAATAAAACAAAGAAATGTTGGACACTGTTGGTACCTTCATGTAAGTCAGGAAGTCACAATTCAGCCAGGGAGACAAGTCTTAAGGATAAGAAATTAAATAACAATAACAGGTTTTTTGAGGCATGGGGTTTGACTGTTGTCAAACTATTATTTAGATCTATCAATCATTTATACTTAATAATAATAATGGCTCACGTTTTTATATTGTGCTTTAAGGTTTGCAGAGACTTGCCGTACATTTCTCCTTTCATTCCCCAAACAGCCTGTGAGGTAAGCCCTTTCATCACCCCCATTTTACAGATAAGGAAACTAAGATTCATAGGGATGAACGGACTTGGCCAGGGTCACACAAACTTGTGTCAGAAGTAATATTCAAACATAGATCTCCCCTGACTCCAAGGCCAGTGCTCAGCTACCCCGTGTCCTTCTGGTGGTGAACTGGCTTAATCAGATGACTTTAATGCTGACATTCAGTTTAGGTCACTGAAGAGCGTACGTATGTGTACACTTATACATATATTGGATACATATATAAAATGAAATATAGATTATATTTTGAGAAGAGAGAGATATTTGAACATGGATTCTATATAATATGTGTATAACAACATATAACAAAAATATACATTACATATTTATACAGAGATATGTTTCTATACATATATATCCCCAACTAAAAAACTCTAGTATATATGTGTACTATCTAGTATGTCTAACACTATATATGTGTAAATATCTAGTGTATACATCTATATCTCTATGCATATCTATATATGTGTGTTTATAAGTAACATGTAAGCCTGAGTTTGCATGTGTAAATGAGGTAGGGACAGAGCTATACACGTGTAGGCTCTCCTCTCTTTTGCTTTCCTTTTGTTTTGTTTCAAGTGATTGGAAGAGAAGCAGATTTGAAAGGGTTCCACAAAAGGTAACAAAAGTGTGAGCACAGGCTGCTTTTGGTCTAGCAGCCTAGAGGGAGGAAGGGAGAGGGAGGGAGACTGGTCATCTGTCTTCCTGGGCTATCTCCCACTTGTCTCTTCTAAGGCTCCCCTTTCCAGTGTCCTCATCAGCAACCAAAGAATTGAGACCCGGGAGGATCAGGGAGGGAGACAGAGGGACAAGGGTGCCTGGAGAAGGCACATCTCTCTAATGCTCCCTCCACCACCACCCTGCCCCTGCTGCCCCCAAATCTCTGTGCCTCCACACAGCTTAGCAAAAGGCACTACTCCTGTGGTATCTCCATCCTGTGATGTTCATCTTCTCTTTCCTCCAAACCCTTTCAAAGATGAAAAGTTAGGATGGAAACTGCAACTTGTAGGTCTGGGTAAAATCACCTGCCCAGCAGGCCACTCTCTCCCTCAGTTCTTTCTGCTCCATGTGGGCATGACCAAAGGTGGGTTTTAATATACACATACTTGTTCTTTCCTTACCAGATTTGTGATTTCACTGGAGTAGGGAACATTGGGGAAGGAACAAATTAAGAGACTTGCCCAGGAGGGTCACATGGTCAGCATCTGGCAGAAGATACTGCCTTACATACATAATACATACATATACACATACATATATGGATATGTATGCATGCATGCATGCATATAAACAAGCTCTCATGTTGCCCCAAATTTCCAACTGTCCAGGGAGAAAGGAGTGAGAACTCAGTTTGGCAACAAGTGAAAGTCTGGCACATCACAAGGGCCTTGAGAGTGGACTGCATTAGGCACAGAGCTGACCGTCCAGTTTTACATGAGGTCCTGTATAACTTGGGACAGCTAGGTGGCGCAGTGGATAGAGCGCCGGGCTTGGAGTCAAGAAGACCTGAGCTCAAATCCAGTCTCAGACACTGACTTTGGGCAAGTCACTTAACCCTATTTGCCTCAGTTTCCTCATCTGCAAAATAAGCTGGAGAAGAAAATGGCAAACCACTCCAGCATCTTTGAAAAAACCAAACCAAACCCTAACTCAATGAGATTCCGAAGAATTGAACACGACTGAGCCACAACAACCCGTATAGCCTGTTCAGCTTCTGCTTCCAAGTGAATGTGTTGGAACATTCTTTTGTTGCACTAGGTGGCACTGTCGGGCTGTTTGAGTGGGCCTTTGCTTTAGCTCTCCCCTATTATATTAGTGTTTTATGTGATTATAGAGCAAGCAAGCAAACAAAACACAGATTATTTAAATTCTCTTTCAAAGAAACTTTGGAGGAGCTAGCTCAAGCCAGCAAGCCAGCCAGCCTCAGTAATTTTGAGGGCAGGAGGAGGGTCCTAGTGAAGGAATTTAGAGGGCTCAGAAGGGGACTTCCATGCCCGGTTTACTCCTTAACCTCAAAGTGCCTAGTAAAGAGCTCCCCCCCCCTTCTTGTCACACTAGGGAAATGATCTCTTCTCTGTATCTACTTTCCAGCTGTTAAGCGTCACCTCCCCACCTTGTCATAGCATCAGCGTCTCCCTTTGGTGCTGTCAGTAAAGGCCTAAGACGCTCATTGCCTCGTTACCTTTGGCTCTTCTCTGATTGGAAAAAAAGGCTACTGCCCGGCCACATCTGTTCCCCCGAAGAGCCAGGGAGGCAAGCCTTCATCTGATGCACACGGGCATATGGACCCGGGCCACGAGAGCCATTCCTGCGACTTTTAAACAAACACCTCCAGGGAGAAGAGGCGGGAAGCTGCCCTAATGTTTCTCTCTCACTTTGCAGCCAGCTACTGAGAGTCACCGGACACTCTGCTAGATTACACAATGTCAGAGCCGGAGGGTACTTGAGAGGTCTCTGACCAATTCACCCCCACTCAGTGCATAGATTCAACTCAATCCAATGCAATTCACGTCATATGCCTTAAGTGACTCCTCTACCCCCCCCCCCCCCCCACCAAAATGTGCTTGATGCTACACTGAATGTAAATTGGAGGGGGCGATGTGTGAATAAAGAAAGGTTTGTGATATAATCAACACTAGGAACTTCCCAGAATGAGGACTCCCTCCTGCTACACAGCTGGAAACCTCTTTATCCCTGGAGGATATTAGGGCACATACCTACGGTCACACAGTTATTAAGTGTTAGAAGCAGGATTTGAGCCCAGGTCTTCCACACTACACTCCCAGCTATCATAAATCCCCATCTGAAAACTCTAGCATATAGGTGTACTATCTAGTATGTGTAAATCTCTATAAACACTATATGTGTGTAAATATCTAGTGTATATGTCTATATCTATATGTGTATTTATGTGTGTTTATAAGTAACACATAAGCATGAGCTTATACACTTATACACTGATACAGATACATCCAGTGTTGGAGTGTGTGTGAGTGTATATACAGTCCCCAACTCAAGGAGCTTTCAAACTGAGCAAGATATATAATACAGTGACCATAGACTCATAGTCCTAGCACCAAAAGGAACGGTTGTCTAGTATACCCCCTCCTTTTACAGGTGAAACTGGGGTCCAGAGAAGTTGTGACTTGCCCAAGGTCATATAGATAAGAAGTAGCAAAGCTGAGACTTGAACTCAGCTGCTGTAACTTAACTCCGTATTTTGTTCTCTTTCTTCTGAATAAAGAGGCATGATCCAAGGTAGAATGGGATGGGGCAAAGGGAAGATCCAGACAAAGCGCTCCAGGAATGTTTGAGCAGGACAGGATTACTTTCAGCTGGGAGAGAGACAGGGAAGACTCCATGGAGGAGGTGGCGCCTGACCTGGATCAGGAACGTAGAGGATTTTGACTGTCTGAGATGAGGAAGATTAGGTTATGGGAGAAATTCTGGGACTGAGGGATAGCGTATAGGAATGTGTAGAGAAGAGAGACAACAGGACAAGGTTGTGAAATAACTAGGAGAGAGACATGGTATCATGGAAAGCTTTGGATTTGACTCTGTTACACACCACCTGTGCAACCTGGGAAAAGTCACTTCAGCTTTTTGGGCCTTGGTTGATTCATCTGTGAAAGGAAGAGGTTAGACTAGATGAATGAATGTAGTTCCATCCAGCTCTACACCCAGGATCCTAGGACTGAGTGACTACACGATCTCTGAGTTCCCATGGAGCTCAAAATCTATGATTCTATGGTCCAAGTTCTCCAGTTCGTAGAATTCACATAGGGGAGCGATATAAATATGGCCAGAAAGAGAGGTTAGATTGTGGAGGACCTGACAGATTTAAACTGGATCCATATGTTAATCTATAAGGTTTTGAACAAGGGTGTAACATAGGTGAGAAAATGAGGCACAGAAAGGCACGAAGATGCTCACGTGGCTAATTAGTGGTAGACTTGGAACTAGAAGCAATCCCATTATTTGATGGGAGTTTAACCTAGCCCCCTCCCAGGAGTATTTGAATTTTCACAGGAGACTGAAACATCGAATTCAATTCAATTCAGCCTTTTAAAAAATAAACAGAAAGCACTGCACTAGGACCCGAGGAAGATACGATGATTAACTAGATATAGTTTTAGAGCTTAAGGAATTTATAGTCTGCTAGTGGAGAGACTTGTAGATAAGCAATTATACAGAAAAGAGAATAAATAAGTGTATAAAAGAGGTACAAACAAAGTGGTCAGAGGATTTAGAGCTGGAAGACATTTTACAGATGAGGAAACCGAGACCCAGAAAAACAAAGTGAATTGCCTAGGGTCACACATGTTCTCAGTAACAGAGCTGGTCTTTTGACTCCAAATCCAGGGACTCTTCTTCTGTGTCAAAGTTCCAAGGGGAGGACCACTTCCAAGATGGGAGATTAGGGAAGACCTCTAGCAAGAGCTGTCATTTGAAATCTTGAGGGCCAAAAGAAGCTTTCTGACTCTTGATCCAAGTGCCACTTCTACTCATCCAGGATGCCTGTCAAGAGAGTACAGGAGCGTTAATATTTTTGGAGACGGGCTTTCGGTTGACACTGAAGTGTTGGAGGCAAGAACTGAACCCAAGTCTTCTTGACTCAAGGTTCGGCACTCTATCTAGTATGTGGCTAGGGAAGAAAGAGTGAAGGAAGAAGCACAAGACCCCAAAGATCAAAATGGGAAGGATGGCGCCTACCTTTGGAGACTCCTGTGAAATGATTCCCTCCAAATTCCCACACCACTCGGCTAAGAGAACCCTAAAGTCTGCTAGCAGTATGTTCTCCCACACCAAAGGAGGAGAACAAAGAGAAAATGAAAGGCTTCCTTTGGTTACACCAGCTCCCAGATGCTGCTCAAAGTCAGAGCTGTCCTTATGATGGAGTGCAGTGGGCTGTACCCTTTCTAGTATTATTTCAGAGGCCTCAGGAAACCCCACCCCATCCAAAAATTTCTTACCCACCAGTCTTTTTCAGAGTCAGAGGATCTGAAGGGACCTTAGGTCCTCTAGACGAGCTGATAATTCAACAGGAAGTCTCAGCATCCTGGCCAATCATCATCCAGCCTCTACTTCAAGATTTCCAGTGATGAAGAGAATTTCTACTTCTGGGAGCAACCTATTCCAATTTTGGAAAGCCCTTATTGTTAGGATTTTTTTCCTTATATGGAATTGAAATCCTCTCTGCAACTTCTAGACATTTTTCTCTTTACGTTCTCTAAACATACCTAATCCCCTCTTCTGTATGATGGCCCTTCAGACACTTGAAGATGTATTCACCCTAAGCCTTCCTTTTTTCAGGTTAAAAAGCCCCAGTTATTTCAACAGACAGTCTTACAGCCTAACCTTCCATCCCTTTAATTACCTCAGTTATACTTCTCTGGACATGCTGCCATTTGATAATACTATGTCTAAAATGTGACATCCAGTTCATGTACAGATTTTTAGATTTCTCTAAAACTGACAAGCAGAACCAAGATAATAATTTATGCAAGAATAACATTATTTTAAAAAAAGCAAAACAAAACAAAATCAAACAGCTTTGAAAGACTTAAGAACTCTAATCAATGCCATGACCCACCATGGTTCCAGGGGCCCCAGGATGAAGAATGCTACCCACAACCTCAATATAAACAATATGACATACATTTTTGGACATGGCCAATGTGGGGATTTATTTTGACTATGCATATTTGTTTCAAAGGTTTTCTTTTTCTTTTCTCTCAGGATGGGGCAGGGTGGTGGTGAGAAAAGGAAGAAATGAATGTTTCTAATTGAAAACAATTACTTTTTAAAAAATGTGACACCCAGAACCAAACATAGTATTCTAGCTGTAGTCTGGACATGGCAGAATAATATGGAACTGTCACTTCTTATGTTTTGTATAATATCATGAAACACTGGGGAAAAGGGCTACATTTGGAACCAGGAACCCTGAGTTCAAATCCCAGCTCCGCCTTTGTGTGACTTAGGCAGGTCACTTAACTATTTCTGGGCCTCGGTTTCTTCATCTATAAAATCAAGGGACTGGACTAGATGGCCTCTTAGTGTACCTTCCAAACCTGAATTTATAATCCTTTGATCCCAGGTATGTAAAGTACTCTTAGACATTTGTTTCTTTTGGGTTTTGAAGTATGAAGCCAATTAAAAGGCAATTACATCTTAGGCCATTGTCAACTATCACTTCGTACAGTTGTTCCAGCTGTGTCTGACTCTTCATTTGGGGTTTTCTTGGCAAAGATACTGGAATGGTTTGCCATTCCTTCTCCAGTTCATTTTACAGATAAGGAAATTGAGGCAAAGAGGATTAAGTGGCTTACCCAGAGTCACACAGCTAGTCAGTGTCCGAGGCTGAATTTGAACTCAGAAAGATAAGTGTTCCTGACTTCAGACCCAGCACTCTATCCACTTTGCCACTTAGCTGCCCTTCGACTGACACTTTAGGGAAGATATATTCATACTAGCTCAGACCTTGGGTATGTCACTTAAACTCTATGAGCCCCAATTTCCTCATCTGCAAAATGACAAATTTGGATTCACGTCTCTGAAAGGTTTTTTCCTCCAGTTCTAATATTCTAACATCCTAAGATAGTTGCTTGAGTAGAAGAGAGCAGTGCTTCTGGCCAGTGTTCTAGGGAGTAGGGATTAGATGCTAAAAATAGGCTTCACAATTTTCCTTAGAGCCAGCTCCATACTTACAGAAAATTAAACATGCATCCTATTGACGCTGAGCCCCTAAGACAGTTAGCCCAGACTGTTCTAGCAGTTTGTCACTTTAATGCCTGCCTCCCCACTCAGATTTTGAGCAGATTTAGTATTTCTTCTCTTTCAAAAGCAAGACTTATGATACTGTAAAGGTATATTTTCCTCTGAGTATGACAAGGATCATCCCATCCTCTTCCCTAGTTTCCTTACTGGGCCACCAGCAATGCCAATATGAAGCAAGCCTCTTGACTGTCATGATGTTGTCACTCCTGGTCAGCTGGTATCAGCCAAGCAAGATTTCACCAACAAAGCCCCGGCCAAAGAAAAGCTTTCACATCATCAACAGCAGGAGGAAGAAGAACGCTGGGTCTGTGAACCAAAGCAACGCAGTAATTGTTTGGACTGAGGGTCCCACTGGATCGTTCTTAAGAGTGGAAGAGCTAGTCCAAAGACAGTAGCAGAAGAAGGAGCAGGGAGGTGTAGGCTAGAACAGCATGGCTGGGGGAGAAAGAATAATAGAGTTGGAATCTGAAGATCAGGTTTCAAATCCTGGCCCTTCTGCTTATTTTGACCTGGGTGACAATGGACACATTGCTATGTCTTCCTGGTTTTTTGGGGGAGGAAGCAAGAATCTAGTTCATAGCAACCGGGTGTCAGGTAAGAATGATGCCAAACCCCCCCAAAAATAGGTTTCTTTTGGCCTGGAAATTCTTTCCCTCTCCTCTCCTCTTAGGTGTCCCTAGTTCTACTTTTAGGATCACGGATTTGGAAGGGAACATAGAAGCCACTGAGTCTAGCACCCCTATTTTACAGATGAGGAAAATAAGGTACAAAATCTGAACTCAGGTGTTCTTGATTCCAAGTCTAGTCCCCTATCTGCCCTGTCTATCATCCCAGGTCATCTCTCATTTTATTCAGTGATGTCTGCAAAGATGACTAGTCCTCAGCTACTCTTCTTTGTAAGGGTGAGACACATCTGCCTTTGCCCTACACCCTTCCATGGATACTTGTTCAGATTTCCCAGGGAGCACATCTTCCTGGACAGTACACTCCTCAATGCAAAACAAAGCAAAGCGTGTAAATGTTCATTGCCATCCAAAAGGAGGCTAGCTCTACTGGCAATTTCTCAATCTCTGTTCTGGGTTTCTCAACATTTTAGTTGGTGAAAAGATAAGAGTGTTTCCTGCTTCTTGATCTTTACCTTAAAGTTTTTAGCCTTTTGATTGGTCACAGCCTTGCTTATGGTATCTGTAGTTTAAACCTGCCTGGCTTTGGCAAAATTTCTTATCCTCTATGGGGCAGGACTACACAAATAAGTTAGGAATATTGTCAAGCAAGTGAAAGCTTTATCGATATATTTCGCTTGTAGTCCTGGTGGTACCTCTCAATTTGCAGGATTGAGTCCCCAGAGAACATTTACCTCAAGTTGAAAGTGTTCTGAGTATCTGCATTCCTAGAAAAATGTAGTTCATGAGCCCCCATTGATGTATTTCCTATGACTGTCAGACAGAAGATGTAATTCATTATAAACAAGGACATTTAATGAAATGGTATAGAAAAAGAAGTCACAATGAAATATTTCTCCTATAATACACACAAAATAATTCCCACAAATGCAACAATGGGAAGAATGAATATAAGTAGGGAACCCACATAGGATGGTACATGTACAAAGAGCATGTGTGGCCCAGTTGCACATGTGAAGAGGTACATATATAGGAAACACATGTGGCCAGGGCACATGTGTAGAAGAAAAACTCGGATGTTTCAAGACCATTGAAGTCTTTTAATGCTGTTGTCATAATGCTGTTCACCACTGTTCTTGTAGTCTCTGATCTATGTTGCTTGGCTAGATGCTGTGCCTCTTAATGCTGTTCAGCTGGACTTGATGACTGCCAGATGCTAACACAGGGGTGGATGCTACTCCCTGACTCCAGCTTCCAGCTTAGCTGAAATTCTCCAGCATCTGTTCCTCAAGGGAAGTACAGGCATTGCCATGCTCCCTAAGCTTAAAGCCCACAGGTTTTTCTTGCTTCACCTCTTTTAGAGAAAAAAAATCCTTTTCTATGGGGGAAAAATCTTCTTGGCTTTTTTCCTTATAGAGTGAACTGCCTATTTCCCATATTCTTGGCTATGAGACCTCTCATGTTCCCAGAAAGAGATTCTCAGCTCTAGATGCCTATCTCTTTAGAACAAAGAGCAGAAACAATCTTAACTAAGGAGCTAATGCTCAAATCTCTCTTTTCTTTGCACTAAACTTGGTTGTTGAGCTTGCGGTCTCTGTGGGTGAAGTTACTCTAGGTCATAATGAACATTCTATATATTTCCCAATTTTAATCTCTGAAAGTTAGACTATAAACCAGGTTATGATTATTTTCCTAATAACTACCAAACAGTTCTTGGGGGTGTTGGGTTAACAACTCTAACCCCAAATCTCTTCCATTCACTATTGTATATGATTGGGCCCAGGAACAGGTGCAGAGACAAAGCTAAGCCCAGGGGGCAAGGTCATTTTCTTTTCTACCTGCCTAGCTACATTCCTGGCTTTTCATATGGAGATGTGGGCAGCCAAAGCCTGAAAAGGGATTTAAATTACACCCTTACAGACCTAATGATATACATTTATTTCTTTTACTCCAAGGGAGGGGGAATCTCCCAAATGGATTTGCCTCTATGGTCACACCAGACACAGCAGAACTTTCTTAAATTGCACGGTACAGTAGAGTATTTGTGCATATAAGTGTGCATAGAAGTCCTAAAGGCTTTTCTTTGAATGGGTTGTAGGGGGAAGGGGATAAAAAAGGGGAAGCCTCCTGTGTAATTTACAGATGAGCTATTCAGATAATCTGCAGCTGAGGATCCATCTAACAGTCACTTTTAGGGCCTTGATAATCCATCCTACTATATCAGGCCTCTGTTTTCTCATCTCTGAAATAAAAAGGGGTTGAATTAGACGATCTCCAAGATAATCTTCAGACCTAAATACAATGATCCTATGAGTTGAAGGGCAGAACAAAAAAGGCTTGGATGAGAAATATTGCATCAGGAAGGCCAGGAAAATAGTCATAAGCTAGGAAAAATGAGCTAAGGGACAGTTTGCTGCCCTCAGCACACACTCTGATGGACCATCATTTTACAGAAAGATCCTAATTTTAAAGGAACAATACTGAGATACGTCAAGAATCCAATAAATTACCTAATATGAGCCCCAAATTCTAGCTAGTTCTAGGAAAGTTGTTGTGGGAGACACAAGAGAATTATAAACTGTAACTGGCCTGCAGTTGGATGGGGACAAAAAGAAATAGAGAACAATTACCTTTATTGGTTTAAATAAAGGAAGCATTATCCCTCCATATCTGGCTTGTATAAAACTTGAACATGACTTGTAATCAGTGTTATTTTTCAGAGTTTGCCTATTTTTTTCTCCTTTAAAAGGGTTCTCATTTTAAATGCAGTCTGTCTTTGAGGCAGCCTATGTTTGGATCTATGTGAAAATATAATAATAGGTAAACTTTATATTATTTTTCAGTGTTTGCACTGAAAAATATATATTATCTCATATATTATAGATATTTTATATGTATGATTTATATGTATACATATTATCTCTTTTGATCCTCACTATAATCCCACAAAGAAGGCACAGCATTTATTATTCCCAGTTTACAAGTGGGGAGACTGACTTCTCAAGAGATTAAGTGATTTGCCCATGATCACACAATTAGGAATCATCAGGCCCAGGATTCAATGTGATTCATGTGGAAGCACACTAAGGGCCACCTTGTCTATTCTTTAAATAATAAGAATTCATATTTTCTAATCACCTTTCTATAAAGTACCTGCTCTAGTCTGAATGAGGAAGCCTTTGTCTTTTTTTCTAAGCTATCAATTGTGAAGCAAAGTCCTCTACTGAAATCTTCTGACTTCATTCTTATTGATGTAAATTGTTATTATTAAATTTCTTTTCAATTATCTTCATTGACTTTCTAATGGGAGGAGGCCAGCTTAGCACAGGAAGGACTCTTCCCTGAAACTGGTCTGAATTTAATGATCAGACTAAGGAGGAGAATGTCTTTGATGAAATCAATTCAGAGAAGTATCTCTAGAGTTTACCTTTGACCAAGTTGAAAGGGAAATCCTTAGAGACAGCAGTTAATAAGGGATTGAATGGTTTTAGGGAAATGATTCTCCAGGGTAAAGAGAAAGTTGTTATCATTGTTCTGTTTGAGCAATCAAGACTGTTACCTAAACTTGGTACTCCAGTTTAATCTTGATAACAGAATTTGGTCTTTTGTTTGGGAATACTACAAATTGTGAGTGGAAATGGTTTGCATTAGAGAGATTTTTCAAAGGCAGGATGGATTTCTGTCTCTTGAGATTTTCTCTCTCTAAGCAGAAAGGCTTAGAATTATTTAATTAATAAATTTGTTTCTGGAATATTTGCCCCTAAATGGCAGTATTTTGAGGCTTTCTTCCAAGGTGAGGAGGTATGGGTTGACAACATGGCTAGTTCGTGTGGGGAAAGGTCTGGGGATTTAGTGGACTACCAGCTTAATATGAATCTGTACAATTACATGGCAATCCGAAAAGATGATTCATTCTTAAAATGCAACAATAGATGTCAATTGCCCAGAACACAGGACTTGATATATTCTGCTGACATCATTTGGAGCATCATCTATTCCAAGCACCAAAAAAATAATCATTTCATTGTCACTGTGTAGTCACAAATGTATTGTTCCCTCTCAAGATGTGGATCCATTAGGGGAAAAAATAAAACTAAAAAGATCACAGACTTAGAGCTAGAAGGACTTCAAAAATCACCTAGACCTTTCTTCTCATTTTGTAGTTGAACAATGTGGAACTCAGAGTGATTATGGCTTATCTAAAGTCATGCAGGTAGTAAGTTACCTTTTTTTTTTATTCTGAACATAAGAAAAAACCAAATAAGATGAACATTTTCACATACAAAGTAGAACAGAAAAAGATTATACTTGAAACTGAATTTCTATTATGTATAACTTGCTTTTTTAAAAACTCATAATAAATTCAACGTATAACTTTCAAAGCTATCTCGCTTGTCTGTATTTTCTTTTGGCTTTCATTTTGTTTTTATGTGTTTGTGTATACATATATACATGAGCTATTTTGTGAGGCAATTGGGTGATTAATAAGTGTTAGGTGTCTGAGGCTGGATTTGAACTCAGGGCCTCCTGAGCCAGTGCTGTATCCACTGAGCCACTTAGCTGTCCCTAATCTATATGTTTTTAAAAATGCTTCAATAATTCTCATGTCTTTTCCTTTTTATTTCTTTTTTCCCCCTTTGGATACTCTGTTGATACCTCCCTTCCCTTCTCAATTAGAAAAAAAAAGAAAAACAAAACCTTTATAGCAAATATGCATAGTCAAGAAAAACAAATTCCCACATTGTTCCAAAGGAAGAAATCCAAGTTTATTAGCAATCATACAAAAATGCTCTAAATCAGTAATAGTTAGAAAAATGCAAATTAAAGCAACTTGGAGGTTCCACTTCACACCTATCAAACTGGCAAAGATGATAGAGGAGGAAAATGACAAATGCTAGAGGGTATGTGGTTTTCCACAGTTCTACTAGTACATTGTTGGTGGAGCTGTGAATTGTTGCAGCTATTCTGGAAGGCAATTTGAAACTATGTCTAAATTGTTAACATAATATATATATCCTTTTACTTTGCTATACCACCAGTAGGACTTTATCCCAAAGAGATCAAAAAAAAAAAAAGGAAAAAGACCAATATGTACATAAATATTTGTAGCAGCTTTTTTGTGATCACCAAAATTGGGAAGGCTCTTCTATTAGGGAATGACTAAACAAACTGTGATATATAAATGTAATGTAATATTATTTTGTCATAAGAAATGAGGAAATGGACAATTTTTGAAGAAATTGGAAAGACCTTTATAGACTGATGCAGATAAAAGTGAACAAGACAAGAGAAACAATTTATATAATCATTAAAAAATTATAGAGAAAACATCTATTGATGTAATCATATGATTTTTAAAAATTTTGGTATGAATATGATTAAGGTAATCATTTTCCTAATATTAAACCAATTCCTGGTTTATCCAACCTTGTCATAGTGTATAATCTTTATGACATTTTGTTTTAAACTCTTTGTTAATATTTTATTTCAAATCTTGGCATCTATGTTTATTAGACACTATGGGGAACAGTTTTCTTTTTTTATTTTAACTCTCCCTGGTTTATATATCAAGATCATTTCTGGGTCATAGAAGGAATTCAGTAGAGTTCTTTCTTTTGATATTTTTGCAAACAATTAATGTAATATTAAAATTAACTGTTCTTTCAGTATTTGATAAATTCACTTGTGCATCCACCTAGTACTAGAAATTTCTCTTTAGAAGTTCATTTATAGCTAGTTCATTTTCTTCTTTTAAATTTGGATTGTTTAAATTCTCTATTTCTTATTCTGCTAATTTGGGCATTTTGTATTTAATAATAAAACTAGCATTTATATAGTGCCTACTATGTGCGAGACACTGCGATACGTGCTTTACAAATGTTCTGTCATCCAATCCTCACAACAACCCTGGGAGGTAAGTGTTGTCATTACCCCCATTTTATAGTTGGGGAAATTGAGGCAAACAGAGGTTAAGTGCCTTGCCCAAGGTCGCACAGCTAGTAATTGCTTGAAGCTGGATTTGAACTCAGATCTTTCTAACTCCTTGTCCAGAATTCTATCCACTGCACTCCCTACCTTTCCCTTGTAAATATTCATTTAATTATTTGAGTTGGTTTGATATTAGTAAAACTATAAACTAAATTAACTGTATGAGTAACAGAATCAACAAAAATCAAAAAAACATATCAATAGATTTAGAAAAGGCTTTTGACAAAATGTAATACCCATTTCTAATTTAAAAAAAAACACTAGAAAATACAGAAATAAAAGAACTTTTCCTTAAGCTGATCAATAGTATATATTTAAAACTAAGTACTACCAATATATGTGATGGAGATAAACTTGAACCATTTCCAAAGTAATCAAGGGTTGAATGAGGATGTCAATTGTCACCATTTCTATTTGATGTAGGTTTATAAATGATGGTTGCACCTACATACCAAGAAAAAGAAAGTAAGAGAATAAACGCAGGGAAAGAAGCACCAAAATTGTCACTTTTTGCAGATGATATGATGGTATACTTCAAGAACTTGGGTCAACTATAAATTAATTGAAACAATTGTTAACTTTGAAACACTTGCAAGATATTAAATAAATCCACAGAAATCATAAGTATTTCTATGTGATACTATCAAACTCCAGTAGGAAGAGATAGAAAAGGAAATTCTATTTAAAATAATTATAGAACGTAAATTTGGAAGTCTATCTACCAAGATATAAGAACTGTTTGCAAAAATACAGACCCAAATAATTGGGAAAATATCGATTACTCATGGGTAGGATGAGTCAATATATTAAAATGACAATACCACCTAAATTAACTTACTTATTCAATTCCATACCAACCAAACTACAGTAACATCTATATGGAGGGAGGAAACGTCAGGAATCTCAAGAGAAATAATGAAAAAAAGGGGGTGGACCTAGCAGTCCCTGATCCCAAGCTATACTATAAAGCAGGTTCCTAATACAATTTGGTACTGGAAAAAAGTAGAATAGATTAGCTATACAATGCATAGGAGCAAATATATCAAGTAGGCTAATATTTGATAAACACAAAGACCCCAGCTAGAACTCACTATCTGATAGGAACTTCTGGGAAAATTGGACAGCAGTATGAAGGAGAATAGATTTAGACCAATACCTCACACCTTATACCCTGATAAGCTCCAAATAGATTTTAGATACAAAAGATCACATCATAAACAAATTAGAGAAAAATGGTGGGGGCGATGCCTATCAAATCTATCAATAGAAGAAAAGTTCATGGAGAAACAAGGGACAGAGATGCTCATAGAAGACAAAATGTATAATTTTGATTACATAAAATTTAAAACTGTTTAAAGTTGTACAAACTTAATGAAACTAAGATTAAAAGAGAAATAATTAATTGGGAAAAAAATCTTTGCAGCAAGTTCCTCTGGTCTCATTTCTAAGATATATAAGAAACTGACTCAAATTTATAAGAATAAGAGCCATTCTCCAAGTGCTAAATGGTCTAAGCATATGTATAGGCATTTATTAAGGGAAGAAACCCAGGTTATCTATAGGCATATGAAAAAATGCTCCAAATCACCACTAACTAGAGATTCCACCACACACCCATTAAATTGGCAAAGATGACAATATAGGAAAAGAATAAGTGTTAGAGGGGATGTAGGACAATTGATACACTGTTAGAAGATCTACAAATGCCTTCAGCCACTCTGGAAAGTAATTTGAAATTATACACCACAGTTATTAAACAGTACTACTTGAACAGGATATAGGTAGGAAAAGAAATAGGAAAGGCTCCTATGTATACAAGAGTATTTACTGCAGCTCTTTTTGAGAAACAAAAAACTGGAAACTAAAAGGTTGAGGGATGGCTCAACAAATTGTGGCATATGAATGTTTTGTAAGATTATTGCCCTGTAAGATATGAGGAAATGGATTATTCCAAAGAAACATGGAAGGACTTGCATGAACCGATGCACAGGGAAGTAAGCAGAATCACAATATTATAACAATGAATAATTTTGAAGACTCTTATAAACTGAGGGAGAATGTAATGGGCAGAACTAGGAGAACAATTTATACAATAACAACAACTCTTGTGAAGACAAACAACTTGAAAGGTGTAAAAACTATGATCAATACAATGGCTATCCATGATTCCAATGGGCCAATGATGATTAAAAACACTATCCACCTCCTGACACAAAGGTAATGGATTTAAGGTGCAGAGTGACGCACATACATATGTGTGTGTATATACATGTATATATACATATATATTTGTATGCATGAATGTATGTATACATATAACCAACGAGGGAATTTCTTTTGCTTGACTATGCACATTTGTTATTGGGAATTTGTTTTTCTTTTCCTTTTTCAGTGGAGAGGGAGTAGAAGGGGGAGAAAATATATCTGTTAATTTAAAAAAATCTTTTTTAAAAAATTGAGAGTTGTAGGGTACTACAGATGTGGAATGTTGTATGAACTTTCAGATGTGTTTACTATATTGTTAGTTTTACTTAATTGTTTTATTTTGTTACTAGAGAGCTATTATAGAGTAGGGGCAATATGGAAATGTGCTAGGTACCAGTTAGTGCAAATTATGAATTGCTTAATGTGGTCATGTTATTTAAATATCTCCACTGGTCTAGAACAAATGACCACATTTTACATAATTGTAACTTTGAATAGTGCAAATTTGAATACTTGGGACTACTTCACAGGATTCATTATTTATAGTAATTGGTACCTAAGTATAACATAAAAGCAAAACATGTCAATAAAACATTTTAAAAAAAATTTCTAAAAAGAGAAATAACTTTGAAAGACTTTAAAACTCTGATAAATGCAATGATAAGATACAAGTCCAAATAATCTGCTATTCATTTACTGACAGAGAGGTGATGCACATGAAATGTAGAAAGAAATGTATTTTTATATAAATATATATTTGATATGGCCCATGTGAGCCAATGTCAGACTATTCAACTATGTAATGAGGTCTTTCTTTTTTGTTTATCTTTTTTTTTTGCTCAGTGGGGGTGAAGAGTGCCATTGGAAGGAAGTTAAAATCAATTTTTAAGATGCCTGTTAATTGAAAATAAGTCTAAAAATAATAAACTATTAAAAACAACTCTCACGTTGGCTGTGTCAGAAAACGTACATCATATTCTGCACCTTGAGTCATAGATATTCAATTGCAGATCTAAAATTAGAATATAAGTCCTTTGTCTCCAAATCCAGTGCTTTTCCCACTATTTTACAGGATTTCTCATGCTTATGAAATTCTATCCTTCAGACTAAAGTGTAAGAAAGCCTCATTTCATAGGTGTGGGCTATCTTTGAATTATCTTCACTGACTTCAAAATTTCTAAAGGGGAGATACTAAAGTACAGATACTAAGGCTGAGTTTACACTTGAAGAATATTTTAACTTATGCTTTAAAAACAAACAAACCCACAAATGAGTGAATTCAATTTCAAGTCAAACCAACAATTTTCATGGTTTATGGTTGTTGGTTTTGTCTACCTAATACCAAATAACATCTTTGGTTGGGCCTTTCAATCTTCATTTGGTTGCATTGGTAACAGATAGAGTCTTAATGATTCAGTTTCTCGTATTTGGTCTTTGTTTATACAATCACCTCCCAATAAAGTGACAGTTTTGGTGGTGTTTATGCTGAGGTCAGATCTCCATAAATTCTCCTGACTGTCCCAGAATGGCACCCTCTCTTCCTCTTCTCAACTTTTAGGGTATTCACTGCACCCTTCATTTGGGATTTGATCTATGCTACTTTGTATCAAAGAATAAGAGAATTGGAGAGTTGGAAGGGATCTTATTGGCCATCTAGTCCAATCCATACACAAAAGGAATCTACTATTTGATATCTCACAAGTTGTCATCTACCCTCTGTTAGAAGACCTCTAAGGAGGGAGAACCTGGCATTCCTTGAGGCAGCCTATTCCATTTTTTGATAGATCTAATTGTGAGGACATTATTATTCCCAAATTTGCTTCTTTTCAACTTAAACTCCTTGCTCCTATTGGGCCCCTTAGGGCCAAACAGAAAAAAAGTTTAATCTCCTCCATAGAACAACTTTTAAAATATTTGAAGATAGCCACCATATTCTCTCTTCATTTTTTTTCCAGGCTGAATATCTTCACTTCCTTCATCTCATCCTCATGACATTGGCTCAACACCTTTCACCATCTTGGATTCCTTTCTCTGGAAACTTTGCACTTCATCGATGTTCTTCTTAAATCATGATACTTACAAATGAACCTGATACTCCAGATGAAATTTGATGAGGGTGGCATACAGTGACTGCCACCTCTCTATTCCTGGGAACCATGATCTTCTTAATGAATCCCAATATCACATTAGATTTTTTGGTTGCTACATCACATGGTTGACTCATATTGAACTAGCAATCTTCTAAAGTCCCCAGGATCATTTTCAGAACAACTGCTATCTAACCATTCCTCTCCTATATTATAATTGGGAAGTTATTTTTTATGCCCAAGCCCAATACTTTACATTTGACCCTACTGGATTTTTTCTTATCAGATTAAACCTAGTTCTTTATTCCATCAAGATCCTTTTGGATCCTGCTTTTGTCCCTCAGCTTGGTGTCATTAGCAAGTTTGGTAGCCAATTCTACACCTTTATCCAAGTAATTTAGTAACACAAGGCCAAACACAGATTTTGGAGGTAATTTACCGGAGGCGTCCCACCATGTTTACATTAAACGATTAGCAACTACTCTTTGATTCTAGCCATCCAACCAATACAGAATAAATCAGATTGCATTATCATCTAATCCATAACTCTCCATCTTCTCCAGAAGAGTAGCACAAGATACATTTTTCCTTTAAAAATTTGGGTGCTATATCATTTAGTGCACATATGTTTGGTATTGATACTACTTCATTGTCTATTGCACCTTTAAGCAAAATGTAATTTTCCTGCTCATATTTTTTAATTAGCTCTGTTTATGCTTTTGCTTTGTCTGAGATCAGGATTGCTATCCCTGCTTTTTTTTAACTTCAGCTGAAGCATAATAGATTCTGCTCCAGCCCTTTATTTTTGCTCTGTCTGTATCTCTCTGCTTCATGTATATTTCTTGTAAGCAACATATTGTAGGATTCTGGTTTATAATCCACAGTGTTGTCCACTTCTATTTTATGGGTGAGTTCATCCCATTCTTATTCACAGTTATGATTACTGTGTATTTCCCTCCATCCCACTTTCCCCCCTGTTCATCATTCTCTTTCTTTCTCTTTTCACTGTCCCTCCTCAAAAGTGTTTCGCTTCTGACCACTGCCTCCCTCAAATCACCTTCCCTTCTATTAGCCTTCTACCCTTCTCTTATTCCCCTATCCTTCTACTTCCCTGTAGAGTAGGATAGATTTCTATACCCAACTGAGTGTGTATGTTATTCCCTCCTTGAGCCAATTACTATGAGAGTAAGGTTCAAGTATTTTTCACCCTCCCCAATTTTCCCCTCCATTGTAAAAGCTCTTTCCTGCCTTTTTATGTGAGATAACTTACCCCATTCTACATCTCCCTTCCCCCTTCTCCCAGTGCATCTCTCTTTCTCACCCCTTAATTATATTTTATTTTTTGGATATCATTCCATCATATTCAACTCACAGCCATAGCCTCTGTCCATGTATACTCCTTCTAACTGCCCTACTAATGATAAAATTCTTAGGAGTTATGAGTATAATCTTCCCATGTAGGAATGTTAACAGCTTAACCTTATTGAATCCATTATGATTTCTTTTTAATGTTTACCTTTTTGTGCTTTTTCCGAGTCTTGTATTTAAAAGTCAAATTTTCTATTCAGCTCTGATTTTTTCATTAGGAATGCTTGAAAATACTCAATTTCAGTAAATGTCCATTTTTACCCTGAAGGATTATACTCAGTTTTGCTGAGTGGGTGATTCTTGGTTGTAGTCATAGCTCTTTTGCCCTCTGGAATGTCATATTCCAAGCTCTCCAATTTTTTAATGTAGAAGCTGCTAAACATTATGTCATCCTGACTGAGGCTCCAGGATTTTTTAATTGTTTCTTTCTGGTTATTTGCAATCTTTTCTTCTTGACCTGGTAGCTCTGAAATTTGACTATAATATTCCTGGGAGTTTTCATTTTGGAATCTCTTTCAGGAGGTGATGAGTGGATTTTTCAATTTCTGTTTTACCCTCTGACTCTAGAATGTAGTTTTCCTTGAAGATTTGTTGAATATGCTTTCTAGACTCTTCTTTTGATCATGGCTTTTAAGTAGTCCAATAATTCTTAAATTATCTCTCCTGGATGTGTTTTCCATGTCAGTTGTTTTTCCAATAAGATATTTCATATTTTCTTCTATTTTTTCATTCTTTTGATTTTGTTTTATTGTTTCTTGATGTCTCATGGAATAATTAGCTTCCACTTGCCCAATTCTAATTTTTAAGAAATGATTTTCTTTAGTACTTATTTTGTACTTATTTTTGTACTTATTTTGTACTTATTTTTCCATTTGATCAATTCTACTTTTTAAGGAGTTGTTTTCTTCAGTGAATTTTTGTGCATCTTTTTTTCATCTGGCCAATTCTGCTTTTCCATGGAGTTATTCTCTTCAGTGGATTTCTGTGCCTCTTTTTTTTAGCATTTTGCCTATACTGTTTTTTAAGGTGTTATTTTCTTCAGTATTTTTTGTGCCTCCTTTACCAACCTGTTGACTACTTTTTCATGATTTTCTTGCATCACTCTCATTTCTTTTTCCCATTTTTACTCTACCTCTCTTATTTGATTTTTAGAATCCTTTTTGAGCTCCTCTAGGGCCTGAGACAAATTCACATTTTTCTTTGAGGCTTTGTATGTTGCTGCTTTGATTTTATTGTTTTTTTTCTAAGTTTGTGTTTTGATCTTCCCTGCCACCATAGTAACTTTCTATGGTCAGGTTCTTTTTTTTTTTTTTTGCTTGTTTCCTGCTTATTTCTTGCCTTTAACTTATATTAAAGTTGGACTCTGTTCCCAGGGTGGAGAGGGCACTGTTGCCAGCTTTGGATTTTTCATGCTGCTGTTTTCAGAGCTAACCCTAGTGGTCTGCAAGCTCTCAGTTTTTCCAAGGTGGTATGATCTAAGAAGTGTGGTCACCGCTTTCCTGGCTTGTGCTCTGGTCTGGGAGCAACCATAAGCACTCTGTTCTGTCCTGAAACTGCAACCAGGGTCCCTGCTCCTCCTTGTCCTGGGACTGCGACCCTGAACTGCACATGGGCAATGTAACAGTCCTTCTCCCAGTGCCAGCAAATGCCCTCTGTAATCTCCTTCTGACCCCACTCCTTGTCTGACACTCCCTCTGCCCCACCCCACACACACTCTTTGTGACTGAGAGTTCTCGAAGCCACCAATGATGATTCAGTCATGCCATAAGGCTTGCTCCTTGCCTATCAGGTCTCGGCTTGCACTAGACTATGCTCCACTCCCACCTCA
Organism: Trichosurus vulpecula; assembly: GCF_011100635.1. Taxonomy (NCBI): domain Eukaryota; kingdom Metazoa; phylum Chordata; class Mammalia; order Diprotodontia; family Phalangeridae; genus Trichosurus; species Trichosurus vulpecula. The sequence goes on along the minus strand of NC_050574.1, from coordinate 303,487,061 downwards.
GTGAGACAGACCTTTCCTGCCAAACTTCCCAAATTATCTTGAGCTGGGAAACTATTTCACCCAGTCCTTTTGTTGGTTCTGTCCAGAACCATCTATTAAGCTCCTACTATTTGTCAACCACTGTGTTAAGTACTATGCCAGCCGTTTCTTTAGTGGACCATTCTAGAATCTTCTCAGTAACTGATGGTAAACTCACTGGATTATTGCTTATAGACTTCGTTGTAGTCCCTTTTTTGAAAGTTGGGACACCATTTGCCTTTCTCCAATTTTGTGGTACCTCTCCTCTTTTCCATGATCTTTCAAATATCAATTACAGGGCCACAACAATCAATCCCTCTCCGTTCAGTCAGGCTCTGAGGATGCGCTTCACCTGGGTCAGGTGGCTTGACTTCTTCAAGAGAGCTAGGTATTCCCTTATTATCTCCTGACTTACTTTGCCTATCAACTCTTGGTTAGTCATTTTTTTCCCCTGTCATTTCCAGTGTAAAAATAGCTCTCCTTTTCAGAGAAAAGTTGTTTTCTAGTCATACGTCCTATCTTTCCAACTGGATTGAAAGCTCCTCTTGAGTAGGGACAATTTCCTCTATCTCTTTCTAATTCCCCCTCCCCCAAATGTACAACACAGTACCTTATACACAGTAGATATTCAATAATTCTGTTGATTGATTAATTGGGAGAATTAATGTTCATAAACAGAGCCTAGCCATTTGCAAGTTCATTCATTTGGCTCATGTTTATACTTCTCCTGTCAACTCTAATCACTTGTTTGTTTAATCTGAGGTCTCTTTCGTTTATTGTTTCCTCTTAGTGCTCTGAAATTCCCCTCTCTGATCATAATCTCCTGTCCTTCCATCTCTCCCTCCTCCTCATTCCCTAATCTATTTTTCATTTGTGTCCTTTCCATGACCTCCAGTCCCTTTGCTCCTCCCCATTCTCTCAGCCCATCACCCTTCCTGGTTTTACTTTCCTCCCTTCACTGTCTTGATGCTATAGTTGACCACTTCCGCTACACACAATCCTTAACCCTTGAATCTCTTACCTCCTTGTCTTCAACACCCTGTCAGTCTTCAATGCTGGATCACTCCCACTATACACTTACCTGATTTCTACCACTTGGTCTCAGAATAGTAATCAAGTAAATACTACCATTACTACTGTATTTATTGCCAATTGACTGCCCCATGGCTCCATTGATCATCCAAGGTATTCCTTAGATCAAAATTCCCTTCTCTGGCCACCATTCTCCTATATATCCCCTATTACAGTATAAGCTCTTTGAGAGCAAGCACCAAATGACTTTTGCATGTACATGTAAACTGCCACCTCCCCCCGCCCCCAACTGCTAAGTGCCTAGCATAGTGCCTGGTACATAAAAAAATACTTAATAATTTTTTTAATTCATCCATTCATTGAAAAGATCTTCACTCAACACTGCAATCCCTTCAAACAATTATTCTATAGATTTTTTTCTCTTTTGGATCTAAGCCTCCTTGCTTCTATTCCCTCATCAGTCTCTTAATGGTGAGGAACAACAGAAAGCAAGATCTAGAATTTTACTTCTAGCCCAACCATTCCCCTGAAACTATTCTCTCAAATGTTACTGAATGGCTTTTTAGCTGCTAAGCCCAATGTTCTTTTCCCAGTCCTCATGCTTGAAGTCTCTGCAGCTTTTGATATTAGTGACCATCCCCTTCTCCCAAATTCCTTGGCTTTCTTGACACTACTTTTTAATCATTCTCTTCCTACCTGTATGTGCCTTCTCAGTCCTATATGCTGTCTCGTCACCTATCTCTATTGCCGTAATCATAGGTACGCAGCACAGTTCTGTCTACCATATCCCTGCAGAAGAAAGTGAACCCCGTGAGGTCAGGGACTATATCTTTTTTATCCGTATCACCAGTACAATGTTTTTCACAACATAAATGCTTGATGAATGTTTGTTGAATTGAATTAAATTGGTGACCTCATCAACTCCCATGGCTCAATGACTGTCTCTGTGTGTATGAGTCCCAAATCTACATATCTAGCCCATTCTCTCTTCTCAACTGTAGACCTTCTTGGTCTACAGTTAAACATCTCCACCTGGATATCCCATCCCAAATTCAATATAAGATCATGGCTTTAGAGCCAGGAGGAATCTTAGGAGTTACTTAGTCCTACCTCATTTTACAGAGGGGTAAATTGAGGCTCGGAGACATTGTGACTTCCCCAAGGTCAATCATGTTTAAAACAGCACTCATCACCTTCCCCACTAAACTCAATCCCTTTACCCAACTGCACTATTCCTTTCAAGAATACCCACCAGTCAACAAGGTTAATAACCCTGGAGTCATCTTCAACACTCTATTTTCTCAGTCCCTATACCTAATGTTGCCAAATCTTGTTGATTCGACCTTTATGTCCATCCCCTTCCTTACATCCACATTGTCCCCGTCCCAGTTAAGCCCATTATCACATGAAATGGCTGAGAGAAATATAAGGTAGTAGAGAACTAAGTGGATAAAGTTGTGGTACAGACTAGAAATGTCATGGGAATTCAGAAGGGAGAAAGAGATCGATGAGGACTGCAATGGTCAGGGAAACCCTTGTTGGGGGAATGGATCTTGAGCTGAGGCTTAAGGATAGGTCAGAGATAGATGTGAAGACATATTAGGTAGGTTGAGCAACATCAAGACTTTATCATGGACCCTCTTCTCTTCTCTCTCTTTGCTTTCTTATGTGTAGTTGTATCAGATCCCATGCATTCAGCTAAGTGACACAGTGAAGAGAGTATTAGACTGAGTTAGGAAGATCTGAGATCAAATTCTGCCTCAGACACTTATTGGCTGCATGACCCTGGGCAAGTCACTTTACCTCTGTTGGCCACAGTTTCTTCATGTGGAAAATGATGACACTATTAGTATCTACCACATAGTATTGTGAAGACCAAAGAAAATAACACAGGCAAAGTGCTTAGCAAATCTTAAAGCACTATAGAAATGTTAACCTCTGTTTGCCTCAGTTTCCCAAACTGCAAAAAATGAGAATTAACAGCAGCATCTACCTCACAGGGTTATTCTGAAAATTAAACGAGATAGTATTTGGAAAGTGCTTATTGCAGTGCCTGGCACATAGTAGGAACTTAATAAATAAGTTAATTAAGAAATGCTTGTCTGCATTCATTCATTCATTCCCTCTGGAAATTCCGTTTTTTTTTCTCCTGCTCGCTTACCTCATTCTAGGATCATAAGTTTTAGAGTCAGAAGGGACTTTGCAGATGTAGTCCAATGCCCTAATTTTGCCTGTGAAGAAGTTGAGTCCCAGAGACATGAAGTGACTTGTCCATTTTCACACAGCCAGCAAGTATCAGAGTAGGGATTTGAATTCAGGTCCTTGGATTCCAACATCAGTGTTCTTTCCTTGACTTTGTGCTGACAGCTCTAACAACTTGCTTGACCCTTGGCTCCTTTAATCTTCCCTTTAGCCTAAATGTTCTGAGAGTTGTCTGCCTAAAGACAGTAACAGTTAATTCATTTGGCTAACGTGCAAGCAAAGGGTAATTCATGAACTTGGTAATTGTTCGTCCTTGACGTAGACATAAGCTGCATTTTAAGTCTTCATTAGCCATTTACTTAAAGACTCATGAACTGAATTCTGTTTTTTAAAAGGTTAAATCAACTTTTGACCATTTGGAGGGGTCTGTATGGCAAATGTTTTCTTGGGCCACTTTTAAAAAATAACATCAGTCCTCCTCACTCTCTGTGGTTTAGTCTGAGAAGAAAAGGGAACAAGAGGGAAAACCTTCTAAAAAGGATAACTTATTTCAAGCTGGGAAGGAGCTCAGGGGTCATCTAATCCAAGGGTTCTTAACCTGGGGGTCCGTGAACTTAGATAGGGAAAAAATACATTTTTATTTTCACTCACCTCTAGCTGAAATTTAGCATTCCCTTCAATTATTTAAAAACTTTATTCTGAGAAGAGATCCATAGGCTTCACCAGACTGCCAAAGGGATCCAGGAAGCAAAAAAGGTTAAGCACCCTTGATACTCATCTGACCTCTTCATTTCACAGGTGTAAACACTGAAGCCCAGAGAGACTGAGCTACTTACTTATAAGGTCACTCAGCTATCAAGAGCCAGACGCAGAACTCAAACATCCACCTTCTGACTTCCAAAGTAGTGTGCTTTTCAGTCCCCCATGAAGTATTATTATTTGTCTGTGCCATGCCTCAGGCTCTGATATCTGTGCATCCCATGTCTATTGTCTATTGTCTGATTATCTCTCCAAGCCTTTGGCCTCAGATCCTGTAGTACTGGTGGCCCTTTTTATCTTTGTGCCTAGAGTCTTGGGTGTTAACATGGCAACACAATGGTGTGACACAGGGAGGTGGAGATGACTTGATTCATTCATTTAACAGGGCTCCCATCAGAAAGGGGCCCGCAGAGCCATGCGCCCGGCTAAGGTCATTAGAGAAAACAGAACACATTGACCAGACACCTACTGAGCTGGCCTCAACAGCAGACTGCACCGAAGATTTCCAAGTATGATGATCAAGGAGACGGGGTGACACGAGGGGTCACAGAGGCCAAATCTACATTCCGCCTGCAAAGCCGAAGGGAAATTACCTTGGGGATGGCATATGGCCCAGGCTACCCAATTAAATGGGAGGAATTTCTATCCAACATACCCTAATCACCATCCATGCTAATCACAACAAATTGAAATTTATCAGCCTCCAACACCCAGAGGCTGCTGGGCATGTTAACAAAAACCAGGACTAAAAACAGTATGTTCAACAAAATAAAAATATGGCCTGAAACCCCTTTGCAATAACGGAGCCCTTTACTTTTTTTTTTTTTAATAAGTCAACCTCATTATTCTCACCCAAATATTTTCCCTTAATTATGTTCAAGTGGTGGTATGATGGTGAAGCTACATGTCCTTATGCTTTTGGCAGCCGGAGTTCCTAATAAAATGTAATAATAATAATAATTAAAAATAACCTGCTAGGCTCTACTTTCTCCCCCACCCCCATTGGCGGCATCCTGATCCAAACTGGCTCTAAACCAGAAAGGCTGTTCCTCTACAGAGACTCTCAAACATTTATTCATAACATACAGCCCTGGCAAATGACTCTAATTCTCCTGTTCCCTGTACACTAACGAACATCTGCTAGTGTTTCTTGAGTTCAAGGACTTTGTGGGTAGGCAGGAGAAAGGAGACTTGATTTTAATACGGCCAGGAGGACAGAGGAGGAAGAGACAACATATAGTGTGCCGTGACCTGGGCACTGGAAATTGTGAGTCAGAAGCCCAGGCCAGCTCTCTGAGGATATTTAAGGTTCAGTTGGGTGGTACGTGGCGATGACCGGTTAGTTTGGTGGGTTTTGAAACAATGCTAATAAGCTCATGTTCATCATTTGGAGCCCATGAAGCCTGTTAGCTTTTCTGTGTTCCAAGGCCATAGACTAGACCCTTTTTGTCACAGGGGTGGGGTGTCAGGGCCCTAGTTGAAAAAGAGTAAAAGATCAGTACAAATCCAAACACACTCCTGGAAAAATAACTTACGACAAAAGCCCAAAGATGGTGAATCATTAACTTCATTGTCACATACAAATAGCAAAAACTCAGCATTTTCAAAATTTCTAAATCCATCAACAAACACTTAATATGTGTGTACTATGCACCAAGCACTGCCCTGGGTGCTGAGAATACAAATGTGAAGCATGAAGCCCACTATGTGCCAAATACTGCCCTGGGTGCTGAGAATACAAATGTGAAGGATGAAGCCCACTATGTGCCAAGCACTGCCCTGGGTGCTGAGGATACAAATGTGAAGCATGAAGCCTACTATGTGCCAAGCACTGCCCTAGGTGCTGAGGATACAAATGTGAAGCATGAAGCCTACTATGTGCCAAGCACTGCCCTGGGTGCTGAGGATACAAATGTGAAGCATGAAGTCCACTATGTGCCAAGTATTGCCCTGGGTGCTGGAATGCAAATACAATGCATGAAGCAATCCCTACCTTCAGGGAGCTCACATTCTGTCAAAGTCTTCTCTTCACAAGAGGCATATGACATCATATTAGTATGCCCAACTTAAAGATCAGGGAATTAGGGCACAGAGAGGTAAAGCATATTTCTCAGAGCCATACATGTAGGAAATGTCAGATTTGGGACTTGAACCCAGCTCTTCAGACTTTAAGACCAAAGTTCTTTCCCTTAGCACTCATCTTAGCACTTGGTTAATGAAACTGGTGCCAAGAGAATGCTTTGTCATGGGGTAGAGATTAAGTTCCAACTAAGCTGGGCCTTGTGATTTCATTCGCATAGATATACCTGTATACCTTCTCAGTAGGATCTTGGTCTCATTGGTCCTTATTAAGACATGCGTGGTTAATATTTTACCCTTAATGAATTAATCCCCAGTGTCAGTTGAGGCCTACAGTTCATGCTGGACCTGCTGAGAGGACATAAGAGGCACGAGAGAGGATCTCTGCCCTCAGAAAAGTTTTCAAGAAAAGGATTATTATTATTTCACTTATGTATCATAAATTTAAAGCTAGGGGTAGGGAACCTGTGGCGTCAAAGCCACTTGTGGCCTTCTAGGTCCTTGGGTGTGACTTTTCAACTGAGTCTAAGTTTTACAGAACAAATCCTTTTATTAAGGGGATTTGTTCTGTGAAGTTTGTATTCAGTCAAAGGGCTGCACTTGAGGACCTAGAGAGTCACAAGTGTCCTTGAGGCCATAGGTTCCCCACCCATGGTTTAGATACCTATGCAGTTCAGAAAATATTTGTACAGTGCTTACTGTAGGGTTAGAACTATGTTAGTGCTCTGATACTGAAGAAGACCCTGTTCTTACAATCTAGCTGGGAGACAGGATGAACATTCATGAAATAGCCAAATAACATTGTGTAATAGTATATAAGAGGTATGTCATAAATGCTTGTTGACTTGGCTTTAAAATATTGTATATTTGGCTTAAATACAATTTCAGATGAACTATGATCGAACGTTTAGAATTAAAGGATAAATGACACATGAATTTGCTGATGGTTCTTTTCTATGGACTCTGATAATAATTCTTTCTAAGGCACCTCCCGTAGACATTAACCACATTTGCCATTACCCCACCACAGATATATTTGAAGACTTAGCTGATTAAATTAGTTTAGTTTAGTTTTTGTTTTGAAATCATACTTGTTTGTGTTTGTGCATAAACACAGCATGAGGGTCTTTGCTGCAGTCAGATGCTGGTGGCTTTGCTTATTGACATGAGGAATATGAGGTGGAATGTTAGGAAGGGAAAGCATTGGTAATTGAGGGCAAGCAAATGAATATTCTGCAGGCCCAACAGAATTTCTGTGGCCAGACAATCTTTGAAAACTATTTGCATGACCGCCAGATGACAGGAGAAGATGGGCATTTCCTGCCAAGGGATTGTGTCTAAATATTTCTTCCCTTCCCGTCTGGAAAAATTGCAGATTGTTGACTTCAGTGGAGCCAGGGATAACTTTTTAATCCTGCCTTTTTCCTGACTGACACAAGTTAACTAGCCATGGAGGGTGGTGGAGATGAGGCTGAAAGTCTCTCTCTCTGTCTGTCTGCCAGCTGCAGTGGCAACAGATTTGAAGAAATGGAGGGGGTGGGGCGGAGAGGACCACATATCTGGCCTAACTGTCAGTCCGGTTTGATGAGAAAGGGCAGGACGCACTGTCCTGTGAATATAAGAACCCAGTTTCTAAATAGAACACTAAGAACTATGTGATGTTGGGGGGGAGGGGAAGGTCACTTCTTCCAAGCCCCTGGAGTTTCTTGTAGATACAAAAAGGGTTCTTAAACATTAACATTTTGCTTCTCTTTTCCTCAAAGAAAATTATTTTCAGTGGTTAAGTCACCTTGGAATCAAAGTATTTTTATATTCGTTGTCTCCTCTAAGGCCAGTCTTGGTGGAAATACACATCTACAATGTAACAAGGAAACTGGGGCTAATTTTTTAAAGTTATCCTTATTCTATTTTAAAATCATCTTTCCATAGGAAAATGATAAGAAATCTAGTGGTTTTGGACAGTACGAGTTTAGAATGAAAGAAGACAAGATACGAAGGGAGAACTCAATTTAAAGAAAGATTATACTCATAGAAAGCATCCTGGAAAACAAATTGCTGTGTAACAAATATTATCAAACAAGATAAACTGCAAAGCAGTTTGTAACCATGAAGAGCTATAAAACTAGTTAATAATAATAACTGGCATTTACATAGAGACTGTTAAGTGGCTCGGTGGATACAGCACTGGACCTGGAGTCAAGAAGACTCATCTTCTTGAGTTCAAATCTGGCCTCAGATGCTTAGTAGCTGCGTGACTCTGGGCAAGCCATTTCACACTGTTTGTTTCAGTTTCCTCACCTGTATAATGAGCTGGAGAAGAAAATGGCAAATCAGTCCAGTATCTTTGGCAAGAAAACCACAAATGGGTTCAGGGACATGACTGAAATGACTGAACAACGGTAACAAGCACTTATACAGCACTTTAAGGTTTGCAAAGCACTTTACAGTTTAATTTAATCATTTAATCCCCACAACAACTCTGGGAGATAGGTGCTATTATTATCTCCATTTTACAGATGGGGAAACTGAGGCAGACAGAAGTTCACCAACTTGTCCAGAGTGACACAGCTAGTAAGTGATTTAACTTCCTGAATTTAGGTCCCGTGTTCTATATCCACTGTGCTACCTGCTTATAATTAGAATTAGTAATAATCTTCTCTTTGTTCACTACAGCGTAAGAGTTTTCCTCTGAGGGGAAAATAATCCCATTATATAATAAACTCATTTTAAAGAATACAGAAAACTTTCAAATTACTTATTGAAAAGGGAAAATATAGGGAGAACGCAGTAAGGTGGCATAGAAGATAAAGTGCTAAACTTGGTAGTTATGAGCCCTGGATTTGAATCTTGCCTCAGACGCTTACTCGATATATGATCCTGGGCGAGTCATTTAATCTCTCTACACCTCAGTTTTCCATTACTAAGATGGGAATAATAACAATACTGCACAGAGTTGTTTTGAGGATCAAATGAGGTAATATATGTGAAGAACTTTGTAGATCTTAAAGCCCTGTAGAAATTTTAGGCATTATTATTAAAAACAAATTGCACATTTTTCCCCCTGGACCTCTGATTTCATTGGTGCAGGAAACTCCTGATGAATAAGCTTTTTTCACTCATGCAGGTTAACAACGTTAAGAAGTTTACAATTTCAGAGAGCTGTCTGTTGAGAGTGACAGGTTAAATGTTGTGCCCTCAGTTACACAGCCAATATTTATCAGAGACCAAGTTTAAATCCAGGCCTTCCTGAGTCTGGTTCTAAAGAAACTCACGACATCATGTTTCTTACACAAGATGAAAACGAACAAAAATTACACAAAATGTCAATCGGAACGCAAATTAGAAAGTGATTTCTCAACTTGTCAAATCGACATATAGAAGAAGCCCCAAGGTGTGGTGGAAAAAACACAGATTGGGAATCAAGAGTGTTCAAAAGTAACCTACTAGCTGTGTGACGAATGTGGGACCATTTAACTACTCTGAACCTCAGTTTCCTCATCTTTAAAATCGAGATAGTAATACCTGAGGCATCTACTTCACATTGCTGCTGTGAGGATTCAATGAGATAATGTATGTCGAGTGCTTAGCAAACCTGAAAGTGCTATATTAGTGTCAAGTCTGATAATGATTATTATTACATTAAATTCTAGGAGAGGTTCTGATTTGCAGCCAAAGAACTCACAACGGCACCTTATGCAATGAGAATGAGAAACTTGATTCCCAGAGGCTGGTTTACCATCTACAACCCTTCTCCCTTCCTGTAGATCTTATTACCGTATCATGATACGACTGTGAGCCAAGCGGTGCTGATTACAAATGCCCCCTTCTCTACTCATCAACACAGGCCTTGGCAAGAGTTTTAGTTGGACATACTTGGTGTGTCACTTCCAAAGAGTTCTACTCTATAATCTGAAGAACTGAAATTATATTGCCTATAAGGTGTTCAGACTAACCTTTTCTCAGGAGGATTTAGCAAGGTGTGACTGTGCTGGGCAAACAACCACACAATATATAGAGATGGATGCAGTGACTAGCCAAACCCCTATCGTTCCTTCTCAGCTCACTTCTGTGCTGAGACCAACTCTCAACCTTATCAACTGAGGAAGTGATCACCTGATATGTGGGGGTGGGGAAGACAATCATACTATGTTATGGTCTTTGATATGGCCCCCCAAGTCTCAAAGTGAAGCTAATTTAAAAAAAAGCTATCAGCATAGAATAGACAAAGAGAGCCCACTCTTGAATTAACCTTTGGCCCTCACCTGCAGACATTTCTTATTAGCCACATATTTTCCAAAATTGACTCAGCTTGGCCGTGCACTATAACTTCAGAATCTGGAGACCAAGAAGAATCTCTGGCTGCAAAATAAATAAATACTCTTGTCACCTCCTTCACTTGTTCTCGAAAGTACCCAGAACAACATCTTTGCCATCCGAAATTCCTGGCAGACAGAATGTGAGAGGGTATAGGTTTGTTAGGTCTGATTTAGGTTTCTGATAATCAACATAATAAGTAGATTCACTTTGGAATCCCAAAGACATTTGTTAGGGACATGAAGAAAGAGAGAGGGAGAGAGAGACAGAGGGAGGCAAAGAGAGAGAGACAGAGAGAGAAAGAGAGAGAGAGGGAGGCAGAGAGAGAGAGAGAGAGAGAGAGAGAGACAGAGAGACAGAGAGAGAGGGAGGCAGAGAGAGAGAGACAGACAGAGGGAGACAAACAGAGAGACACAGAGAGATAGAGAGAGGGAGACAGGCAGACAGAGACAAAGAGAGAGACAGAGACGGAGAGAGAGAAAGAGAGAGAGAGGGAGGCAGAGAGAGAGAGAGAGAGAGAGAGAGAGAGAGAGAGAGAGAGAGAGAGGGACACAGAGAGAGAGAGGGACACAGAGAGAGAGAGACAGACAGAGGGAGACAAAGAGAGAGACACAGAGAGAGAGAGAGAGATAGAGAGAGAGAAACAGAGAGAGACAGAGAGAGAGACAGAGAGAGACAGAGAGAGAGAAAGAGAAAGAGAGACAAAGAGGGAGGCAGAGAGAGAGAGAGGGAGACAGAGAAAGAGAGACAGAATGCTTTTGGTGATTTGAGGTAAGTCATATATATGTCCATATGTGTATGTATATGTATATTATATATAAACAAAGAGTATATAAAGTATGTCTAAAGAGAATAAAAGTGTATATATACATACATATGTGTGTATATATACATTCATATGTGTGTATGTAACATGAGGGCGTACGTATATGTGTGTGTACTTGTGTAATATGTTACATATTACACACACATATATATAAAATATGAATATAGAGAGAATATATTACTTAAGCACACATATATATTTACATATATATGACCCCATGTGGTATACACACACACACACACTCACGCAGCAAGTACATCATCAGCAAGTATGCCATGGCAAGTAATTCGTGTGTGTGTGTGTGTGCACACACACATATGTTCTACATGCACACCTACACAGCAAATACACCAACCTTGTCATACTAAGATATCCATACTACAAAGATGGACTTCAGCCATGTGTAATCCCAGCTGGTAAAGGGACATCTAGCACTGAAAGGTGGGTGCTCTCACCTCCACTCTGATAGTCTTTAACTGAGAATTGCCACATAGTTATCAGAGACTCCAGCCCTTCCGACTCTGGAGATGCAGTTAGTTTAGGATCAGTCAGAATACAGGGACAGGCTTCACATGAGCTGCTTTCATCAAGCCACTATGGAGCTAAGTTGTTTCTTATTCTCTGGGAGAGCATGGCAGGATCCAATGACAATTTATCCATTTGTTAACACAGTTCTAGTGCCCTTGTAAACATCTTTATTAAGGTAATGCAGGCCAGTCAATTAACTGAGCTACTAGTGGTAGGGCCTAGCAAATCAAGCCGTGGGTAAGGGGATAGATATCTATATGGAGTTCTCTTATTGGCCAAATAGGACGTTTGAATGTTATAAGTGCCATAGCAATAGAATGCATGCAAGAAGTGTTGAATATATTGTAAAAATAGAGTTTTGCTTAATATGAAGGGCCTGATACAGGCTCTGGGCTCTTAAAAAACCTTCATTAGACTCCATACCCTCAAGATATCATCCTATACCTCTCCTCTTTTTCTTATTAACATTAGAAAAATCTATCCATCCTACTTGCTTCTACTTCCTCTTCTCTCAGTTATTTTTCAATCCTTTGCGTTGTGGCTTCTGTCTCCATCACTCATTTGAAACTACTCTCTCCAAAGCTCCCAGAGATCTCTTAATTGCTAAATCTTATGTTGTTTTTTCCCCTCCAATCATCATTTGTCCTGATCTCTCTGCAGCACTTAACCCTATCGACCATCCGCTCCTCACAGATACTTCTCACTGCTTTTTCTTGACACTGCTCTCTCTTAGTTCTCCTCCTATCTTTCTGACCACTCCTTAGTCTCCTTTGCTAGTTCATCATCCATATCACACTTCCTAACTGTAGGTATACCCCAAGGCTCTTTACTTCTCTTTACCCTCTCACTTAGTAACATCATCAACCTCCATGTGCAAATCACTCCCAAATCTATATAACCAGCTCTAGTCTTTCTCCTGAGTTCCAGTCCAACATCTCCAACAGCCCATTAGACATTTCAAACTGGATGTTCCATATGCATCTCAGAGCTCTTTATTTTTTCCCCCTCAAATCCACTCATCTTCTGAATTTCCCTATTTCTATAGAAGGTACCACTACCCTTCCAGTCACTCAGTTTACAACTTGGTGTACCCTCAAGTCCACCCTATACAGCCAATCAGTTGCTAAGCCTTTTCATTTCTATGTCTATTACCCATCCATAATCTCTGCTTATATAACCATCACCCCAAATTCACCCTCCCATGATAAGCTCCTTGCTTGACCTGTAGCAATAGTCTCATAATTGGTCTCACTGCCTCATTTCTCCTTTCTCTACTCTATCTTCTACACAACTTCTATAGTGATTTTCCTAAAGAGCAGTTCTGACCATATCATTCTTTTACTTAATAAACTTCACTGGCTCTCTATTGCCTCTAGGATCAAAAATAAACTCATCTTCTTGATGTTTAAATCTCTTCATAGCCTGATCACCACCTACCTTTCCACTCTTATTGTATATTACTCCCCTTTCTGCACTCTAAGATCCTACCAAACTGGTTCTACTCTGTCTGCTGTCACCGTCCTTATGCATTGGCTGTCCTTGGTGCCTAGAATGAGCTTCTTCCTTGCCTTTATCTCAGAATTCCTAGCATCCTTCAAAGAGCAACTCAAACACCCACCTCATGTGGCCTTTCTTGATTCATCCCATTTGTTAATGCCTCCCCCCCAACAATTACATTGTGTTTACTTTGTAAATAAAGGGTGTCCCAAAAGTCTTAGTGAAGTTTTACACCATCAAAGGTTCTGTACATATTTAGAGATGTACATGTTGTGTTCCCACCTCCCCTCCCATCTTGTCATAGACTGTAAGCTTCATGAGAAACTTAAGACATAGGAGACACTGGCACGGGACCAACCAGCATGGCGTGCCCACATCAAAGAAGGAGCTGTGCTCTATGAGTAAGGCAGAATCACAGTGGCACAATGCAAACATGAGGTGTACGAATCTAGAGACATCTCCATCCCAGGATGAGCAACAAACTTCTTGAAGGCAGGAGACTTTGATTTTAGCCTTTGTTTAGCACAGTACCATGCACATAGTGGACAGTTAATACATGCTTATTTTATTTATTATTTTATACCTATCAAAGAGAGATTAGTCTTAGTCTTCTTGGCCTCAAGGGAAGAACCAGGACCAATGGGAAGAAGTGACAGGGAGGCAGTTTTTGCCTCTGGATAATCTTTGCCCTCTGAGGTGTTAAGAATGGAATGGGCTGTGTTAGAGTGAGCAACCTCTCACTGGAAGAGTTAAAGGCCATCTAAGAAGGATGCTATAGATAGAATTCTCATCTGAGGTGGGAGGTTGGACCAGTCACTTCTAAGGTGTAGGATTCTATAATTATCTAAAGGAGATTTGCATTTTAACACTGAGCTCTCCATGAAGCATGATGGCATAGTGGAAAGAGGAACAGACCCAGAGTTAGGAGAGACACATCTTTGAATCCCAGCTTTAACACTTATTATGTGTTACCCTGAGCAGGCTTCCTAAATTTGGTAAAACTTCACTTTCCTTCTCTGTAAAGTGGGAATAATGATACTTGTGTTCCCTACTTCATAGGCTTACTGGGAGGAAAGTGTCTTGTAAACCGCAAAATACAACCTAAATAAAAGTTGTTGAAGCCCTTACCTCTCAGGAATTTTTATCACCAGTAAACAGAG